>NC_092723.1:17324555-17633930 GCF_047496885.1 Scyliorhinus torazame | reverse complement strand
ACAGATAGTGACCCGAACAGGAATCGAACCTGGGACCATGAAGCTGTGAAGCAACTGTGCTAACCACTGTGCTACCATGCTGCCCTGAGGACAGGCGTTCTGAGGAACAAGGTTGGAGGTTGGATGTTGAGCGTGTTTTGAGATGTCAGCCAGTGCATTGGGGAAGTGGGAGGGGGGGGGTGCATTGGGAGGGGGGTGGGATTGGAAATGAAGGGTGGCTGGCAGGGCTGATGTCATCAGATAAGTGGTAACTTACCCTTGCAGCTAACAGGAGGGTGTTCATCCTCTTCCTACATTAGACAGCAGACCTCATGGTCATGATGCCTGCACTCACTGCAGCCACTGCCCCCCAGGTGGCATTGCTCCCTGTGCCGCCGGGTCTCCAACCCCCTCGGGGGTACAGGGTGCCCTGCCTCTCATCCACTGCGTGAGAAGCCTGGCAGGTCTGCATCCCAACAGCAAAGATCAGGTCACCGCATTTCCGTGCTCCTGGCTTGACTGGGAGCAAGCGCTGAGGGTCCATTTAAATGCAGCTCCTCCGTGTTAGCTGCGATCATCTGAGGCGAGTTAGACGGCTGGGATGGGCAGCACGGTAGCACAGTGGTTAGCACTGTTCCTTCACAGCTCCAGGGACCGGGGTTCAATTCCCAGCTTGGATCACTGTCTGTGCGGAGTCTGCACGTTCTCCCCTTGTCTACGTGGGTTTCCTCCGGGTGCTCCGGTTTCCTCCCACAAGTCCTGAAGAATGTGCTATTAGGTATTTTGGACATTCTGAATTTTCTGAATTTGGATATTCTGGGGACTCAGCTATGGCGGGTTTTACGTGGGGGCTTGTTTTTTCGCACTAAGTGTGGATCAAGATAGATCTCCATCTCGCCATTACAGCCGGCACCTAACACCCCGTCAATCTTGCCCAAAATGACACTTAGTCATTTTTCGGGTGAATTGCGCTCATGTCAATGCAATATTCATTTAGCCATGTAAATGGAAGATAATTGCTGGCAGTAAATTATAAATGACTAATGCAATATAAAGAGTTCAGGTAATATTCATAAGCCATGAGAGCCATGCTTAAGTGCTTTGATTGAATGCTGAGATCCAAGGCTGGGTTATTACCAGACATGTACTATTTATTTTTTATGATTGGTTTCTTCACTAATTTCAGCCAGAACATTGATCTGAGAAGATATGTCCCCGCGATCTGGAGTTTTAACGGACACTGGGTAATTTCACTAACCTCTAGTTCAGTTTGAACAAATGCAACAGCAGTATGACACACCCTCAGATATGATAAAAACCCACTGTACTGTGAGTCACATGACAAGATAGGACTGCAGTATGCACCACGTGATACAATAATACTACAGGGTGAGTCACAATGTACCCTTTTCCTGGACACTGAATTCCAAAGATATGCAGGTTAGGTCGATTGGCCATGATCAATGCGTGGGGTTACTGGGATAGGGCGGGTGAGTGGGCCTAGGCAGGGTGCCCTGTCGGAGGGTTGATGCAGACTTAATGGGCCAAATGGCCTCCTTCTGCACTGTAAGGATTCTATGAAAACCAAGAAGCCCACAGGGCTGAGGAGAATGGCTTCCGGCAGGATTAGACAGTCTTACAGATCGGGGAAGCAGACACACAATGAACGACTGAGTGGGCCATGGCTAGATATCCAAGGCCATAGAAGGCAGAGAGTAGCAATGGAAGGATGCTTTTCTCATTGGAGGGCTGTGACCAGTGGTGTTCCATAGGGATCAGTGCTGGGACCTTTGCTCTTTGTAGTATATATAAATGATTTGGAGGAAAATGTAACTGGTCTGATTAGTAAGTTTGCAGACGACACAAAGGTTGGTGGAATTGCGGATAGCGATGAGGACTGTCGGAGGATACAGCAGGATTTAGATTGTTTGGAGACTTGGGCGGAGAGATGGCAGATGGAGTTTAATCCGGACAAATGTGAGGTAATGCATTTTGGAAGGTCTAATGCAGGTAGGGAATATACAGTGAACGGTAGAACCCTCAAGAGTATTGAAAGTCAAAGAGATCTAGGAGTACAGGTCCACAGGTCAGTGAAAGGGGCAACACAGGTGGAGAAGGTAGTCAAGAAGGCATACGGCATGCTTGCCTTCATTGGCCGGGGCATTGAGTATAAGAATTGGCAAGTCATGTTGCAGCTGTATAGAACCTTAGTTAGGCCACACTTGGAGTATAGTGTTCAATTCTGGTCGCCACACTACCAGAAGGATGTGGAGGCTTTAGAGAGGGTGCAGAAGAGATTTACCAGAATGTTGCCTGGTATGGAGGGCATTAGCTATGAGGAGCGGTTGAATAAACTCAGTTTGTTCTCACTGGAACGAAGGAGGTTGAGGGGAGACCTGATAGAGGTATACAAAATTATGAGGGGCATAGACAGAGTGGATAGTCAGAGGCTTTTCCCCAGGGTAGAAGGGTCAATTACTAGGGGGCATAGGTTTAAGGTGAGAGGGGCAAGGTTTAGAGTAGATGTACGAGGCAAGTTTTTTACGCAGAGGGTAGTGGGTGCCTGGAACTCGCTACCGGAGGAGGTGGTGGAAGCAGGGACGATAGTGACATTTAAGGGGCATCTTGACAAATATATGAATAGGATGGGAATAGAGGGATACGGACCCAGGAAGTGAAGAAGATTGTAGTTTAGTCGGGCAGCATGGTCGGCACGGGCTTGGAGGGCCGAAGGGCCTGTTCCTGTGCTGTACATTTCTTTGTTCTTTGTTCTAATACTTGAAATATAGTTCACCTCACCTTACTCCATCAAAACTCCCATACACCAGAAATCTAAACTGCACTGCCTCTCCTATATACTGTAGCTCACTTAACCTTGTTTAGAGAGCTGGGCTGTCATACCATAGTTGCCTACATCTTTTTCCACTTCCTGTTTGGACCATCATGTTTGTTCCCTCCTGCTCCTATGCTTTTATCTGTCCTATTTTACAGCTCTTTTATTTTTTTCACTACATTGTTGGTCCCATGCTCACCAATTTCAGTCTTAGGAATTGTACTGAGCCCAGAGACTACTCATGAATACTGTTCTCCATTGGTCCAGATGGGCCAATCAGAAAGCAACACTTTGGGCGGGATTCTCTGACCCCCCCCCACTGGGTCGGAGAATCCCCGGGGGGCGGCGTGAATCCCGCCCCACCGCTCTGGTGCCGGCTGCCGTATTCTCCGGCGCCGGTTTTCGGGCGGGGGCGGGGTTTACACTACGGCGGTCAGGGGTCGTTGGCAGCGGCTCCCCTGGCAATTCTCCGGGCCCCGTTGGGTCGAGCGGCCGTCAGTTCCTGGCCAGTCCCGCCGGCGTGGATTAGACGTGGTCCCACACAGCGGGACCTGGCTGGGAGGTCGTCTAGTGGAGTCCTCGGGGTGGCCCCGTGATCGGGGTTTATTGATCTGCGGGCGGGCCTGTGCCGTGGGGGCACACCTTCCCTCCGTGCCGGCCTCTGCTGGGCTCCGCCATGGCCGGCGCGGAGAAGACACCCCCCTGCGCATGCCCAAGAACTCGCCGGCAGTTCTGCGCATGCGCGGGACCACAGCGGCCCTTCGCCGTTGGTTGGCGCGGCGGCAACCCCTCTGCCGCCGGCCTAGCCCCGGAAGTGCAGAGGATTCCACAACTTCCGGGTGGCCCGACGCCGGAGTGGTTCGCACCGTTCTTGGTGCCGGCGTCGGGCCATCCCGCTGATTGCGGGAGAATCCCGCCCTTTATAATCTTTTAGCTTTGGGAAGTTTGAAGACGTTGTCTAAGTATTCTGTGTTGACAATGTCTTTCTTGATGGCAACACTATTAAAGGGATAACAAAAATAAAAGTTTCATTGGGGTCAAAACAAGATTTGCAAATGATGTTTCACAGATTGTCTCTGCTGGTATCTAGATCGTGGGAAGATCCATGGTTAGGGGATTTGGGTCATTATTTTGATTAAAATCCTTACATTTATATAGCGCCTTCCCCAACCTCAGAGAGCCTCTCTAAAGAGATCCAATCAAGTAGTGCTGATGCACGGCCATTGTTGTTGTGTCGGAAACATGGCAGCAATGTCCCACAAAGAGGAATGTGATACCACTAATTGGTCCTTGGCTTCGTCCAGCGTTCTGTCACACTCCCATTGTAACCACAGTCAGGATACAGTGTAAACCAAGGAAAAAAGGGAAGCTTTGTTATCCTGAGAACCCATTGACTCAGAATGTTTGCAGCCAGCCAAGTGAAGGGTGAAACATCTGTTCACCCGTTGCAAAACTGGAAGTGAGAAGCCAGAGCCAGGACCCTGATACTCTGTCTTTTGTTCCCTCCGTTTAGAAGGGACTCAGCGTAAGAAGGCTGGATATTCTAGGACAGAGAAAGCCTCTGGATGGGTTCAAGTGGGCCTCACCTGTTGGGGGTAAAAGTGATGTGTCCAGATCAAAGTGGCAGCTAAGACCCCCAAAGGTAGGTTTCTAAAAAAAAATTGGATCAGCTCTTTCACACAGGGATGTTGAGGAGTAATTTGACTGGGGATCTTCCAGGAAGACCCCTTCAATTTTCTGCTGTGTGAGTTGTTGGGTACTAGTAATGTGCCTATAGGGCACAGGCACCTATTGCCTCACAAAATGTGGCTGTCTACACAGTAGCCTCTGAAAACTAAAAACAGGGCAAAGTAAGCGCTGCCTCGTCCATAGGATTTCAGTGCCTTTTATTTATTGTAAGGTACAAAGTTATACAGAATAAAAATAAGATAAAGAGTAATGCAGTGCTTAACTTACACTCAATTTGAATAGAAATAACAGAAGTGAACTTTTAGAATCTGTTTCAGAGTCCTTTTGTTCGGAAAACATACTTTTAAGGGATTTATATGTGTATTGGAAAACATTAGAAATAATTTTATCTGGGGTTTAATTTAATGTTTCTGTGTCTGGAAGGGTAAAACCTATAGTTAGATTCATGCTGGTCATCAGTGTTTGTATTGTGGGCTTTGTTAATATCCAACTTTGTTTCTAATGTGCTTCAGAGAGGGCTATGGCGTGAAGAATAAATAAACCAGCAGTGGTTGTTTAGCAACTAGGGTCTTGTAAGATGGAGAAGCTTTTAAGTTTTAGTTTAACAAATTTGACTGCAGTTGGAAATAGGTAGAGGAGGCAGCTCTCACAGCTCTGCTCGAAGCAGTTGATTTAGGATGCTAGAGAACAAAGAACAAAGAAAATTACAGCACAGGAACAGGCCCTTCGGCCCTCACAGCCTGCACTGATCCAGATCCTTTATCTAAACCTGTCTTTTATTTTCCAAGGATCTACTTCCCTCTGTTCCCTGCCCATTTATACATTTGTCTAGATGCATCTTAAATGATGCTATCGTGCCCACCTCTACCACCTCCGCTGGCAAAGCATTCCAGACACTCACCACCCTCTGCGCAAAAAACTTTCCACGCACATCTCCCTTAAACTTTCCCCCTCTCATCTTGACATCGTGACCCAGCATCCCACTCACCTTTGCTAGAAGAAAAGCCATACCATGGAGTAATGCCGAAGAAAACAAGTGCAGGGATCTGAAGAGCAGATAGTTAAGGAAACTAGGGAAATTAAAAAAAGTTTCCAAGAAGTCTCAGGTTAAAGGATCTAGATCAGTGCATTGTTCAGTAAAGCCAGACCAAACGGAGAAGAAAGCTGAGACGCCAGAAGGATGTCTGAGGTTATTTTCAGGTTTGTGTGATTTTATTACAGCCTGCGGAACATAAGTTGAAGTAACTGTAAAAATCAGTGACTGGGCCTCAGAGTGTGTGTAAAAACACCCAAAAGCAAAGAAAACCTAAATGAGTTGGCATAAAATCTTGGACTGGATTTGGGATTTGCTTTTAAAAGTGGAACGGGAGCTTTGTTTAAAAGTGTCACTTGGAAAATCTGGTCTGGGTTTCAGAATGCAAACAATTAAGGGAAAGCGTAATTGTGAGAGAAGATTTTAAAGTGTGTTTTAGGGAGTTTGTATGGAAACTCTTACATGTCAATCATCTGGGAGATTCTGAAGAGACATCCACAAATATTTACTTGGGGTTCAGAGTGGAGAGTGTATTTTCCCATCATCATTCTTGTGTGCTTAAAAGGGACTTTGTGTTAATGAAATCATTGTAGATTAATCTATGCTAAACCTAAAACTTGTGTGTAATTGTTAAGCTAAGGAGGAGTAAACGAGTTTTGTATTATAATCCAATTCTTTCATGTTTTATAATGTTTTTTCTTGTTAACACTAATTAGCCCACTTAGAACATACAGAACATAGAACATACACTGCAGAAGGAGGTCATTCGGCCCATCGAGTCTGCACCGACCCACTTAAGCCCTCATTTCCACCCTATCCCCGTAACCCAATAACCCCTCCTAACCTTTTTGGTCACTAAGGGTGATTTGTCATAGCCAATCCACCTAACCTGCACGTCTTTGGACTGTGGGAGGAAACCGGAGCACCCTGAGGAAACCCACGCAGACACGGGGAGAACGTGCAGACTCCACACAGTCAGTGACCCAGCAGGGAATTGAACCTGGGACCCTGGCGCTGTGAAGCCACAGTGCTATCCACTTGTGCTACCGTGCTGCCCATAAACAGTGACTTCTGACACTGTTCCTCCACGTTTTATAAAGAAAATATAAAAGTAACGATCTTTTGAGCCAGAGTTCCATTCTGGGATCTTCCCATCGAGTTATAACACCAATTGGGATCGTAACACTTAAAATAACTTCCTCAAATCCTCCCACATGGAGAACCTCTTTTCTGGCATAGAGTTCCAGCTTATTACAGTGATATTGGTGAAGCACATCACCTAAATATATTGGAAATACACACAGTAAATATCGACTTGTTCCAAACACTATCGTAACCACAATTACAAGGGTGGGAGATGCCCAAAGTCCTTGTTAGTGAGATTCAATATCTGAGTCGGAACGCTTGATATTGACACAGTGTGAACTTTTGTACAATAATGATATATTTTCATTGACGACAGCTGTCAGCTCACAGCACTGTAGCACAGTGGTTAGCACTGTTGCTTTAGGGCCAATGTCTGGAATCAATAACAATTCCCGGTCAATGCAACAGTTTTTTAGAGCGGCACGGTAGCACGGTGGTTAGCACTGTTGCTTCGCCGCACCACGGAGCCGGGTTCAATTCCCGGTTTGGGTCACTGGCTGTGCGGAGTCTGCATGTTCTCCCCGCGTCTGCGTGGGTTTCCTCCGGGTCCTCCGGTTTCCTCACACAAGTCCCGAAAAGACGTGCTTGTTAGGTATATTGGACATTCTGAATTCTGCTTCAGTGTACCCGAGCAGGCGCCAGAGTGTGGCGACTCGGGGATGTTCACAGTAACTTCATTGCAGTGTTAATGTAAGCCTGATTGTGACAATAACGATTATTATTATTATTGAGACCAATCTGACACAGCTTTTTTGTGACCTATTCTTGCTTGGTAATAGCGTGAGACAATGAAATGGGAGAATATTCTATTTCGGAGCACTGATTTCCTTTAACGGAACATTAAAACTCATCTCATTAAAGAACAGGAATAAAAATTGATCCATTTGTCGGCCATGTTGAACCTGAAAGAAATGTTATTGATCCCTGAACGAATTAAACTACTATTTGCATCATTAATATAATTAGAGTTATTCTAGGGATCATTTGTTGAATTGAGTAAGGTTGATGCCAGTCAATATTTATTTCAGGCTTGTTCTTTCTGCTCTTCAACCTGAGGGATGTGTGTGCTTAGTTGTGAGTTGTTTTTCATATTAGGACTAATGTCTGCATCAAGCATTCCTAAGTGAGATGTAGCACTGTGCCATGCAGACTTTTTAAGTTTGTTCATGGGATGTGACCATCATTTATTGTCCATATCCAAATGTCTGAGAGAAGATGATGGGGAACCTCTTGAACCACTGCAGACCTTGTGATGGAAGAACAGCCACAGTGCTATTAGGGATGGACTTTAGCCCAGCGAAGGAATGCTGATATAGTTCCAAGTCAGGATGGTGTACAACTTAGAATCATAGAATACCTACAGTGCAGGAGGAGGCCATTCCGCCCATCGAGTCTACACCAACCCTCCAGAAGTGCCAGATACACTCCCCTGCCCTATCCCTTATAACTCCATCTCATGTTTGGACACTAAGGGGCAATTTATCATGGCCAATCCAGCTAACCCGCACAACTTTGGACTGTGGGAGGAAACCAGAACACCCGGAGGAAACCCACGCAGACACGGGGAGAATGTGCAAGCTCCACACAGACAGTCACCCGAGGCCGGAATTGAACTCGGATCCCTAGCACTGTGAGGCTGTAACGCTAACCACTGTGTCACTATGCCAGCCCAACTTGGACTTGGAGAGGACCTTCCAGCCTGTAATATTCCCATGTGCGTGTTGCGCTTGCCCTTCTAGGTAGTAGATATTGTAGGTGTGGAAGGTGCTGTCAAAGGAACTTTGTTGAGTGCCTGCGTTGCATCTTGTAGATGGGACACCTTGCTGCCCCTGTGCACTGTTGATGGAGGGAGTCAATTCTATTTTTAAGGTGGTGGATGGGGTATTGATCAAGAGGGCTGTTTTGTCCTTGATGGTGTTGAGCTTCTTGTGTGTTGTTGGAGCTGCACTCATCCAGGAGAGTGTTCCATCCGACTCCTGACTAGTGTCTTTCCGAAGGCGGGCAGGATTGGGCGAGCTAAGAGGTGAGGAGAGGCAGGATAGACTTTGACTTTTTTCCCTGGAGCATAGGAGTCTTAGGGGTGATCTTATAGAGGTCGATAAAATAATGAAGAGCATAGATCGTATATAGTCAACATCTTTTCCCAAAGGTAGAGGAGTCTAGAACAAGAGGGCATAGGTTTAAGGTGAGAGGGGAGAGATACAAAAGAGATCAGAGGGAAATTTCTTCACATCAAGGATGGTGAGCATCTGGAACGAGGCAATGGTAGAGGCGGATACTGCTTTTAAAAAGCAGTTAGACAGTTACATGGGCAGGGTGGGCATAGAGGGATATGGGCCAAATACGGGCAAGTGGGACTAGCTCAGTGATAGAAACTGGGTGGAATGGACAAGCTGGGCCGAAGGGCCTGTTTCCATGCTGTAAACATCTATGACTCAATCACCAAGTTCCCAACCTGGGAGCTGCTCTTGACCACTGGAAACCCTCCCAGGATGTTCATGTGTGTCAATAAGGTGTCGCAGCCCCTGACTCATTAGTGTCTCCAACTACACCGGGAGCACCTATGACATTTTTTTTTCACAAATCGCTGACAATTCCAAATACCATTACTAACCGAGAGGCAATTAGTTCCCCCTTGCTATGAGTTGATTGGGCCACTAAAAAAAACACGACGATTTCACAAAAGACCCTTAAAGTGACTGGGGGATTAGCCGGGTTTTGAATTCAGGGTTCCAGAAATGCAACTCGGGGTACATACAATCCACTGCACCTTTCAGTTTCCGAAAAAAATAGTTGGGACTAATTAATTCTGCACATTCAAAGATATTAATCAATACAGTTTCTTCTCACACTGATTTAAAAACTGGGGTGTGTTGGTTCTGGTGTTGGGAGCTTTATTCCGTGTGATTAAATTCGAAACCCATTTTAAAGTCATATTTCTTGCACCTCATTCACTGGGAGGGGATGGGTAACTTGGTAAATTATTACTTTTTAAAATTCACTGTATGCTTTGAGAAGTGTCTTTTTTCCTATAGACTAGTTATATTTCATTATGCGAGGTTAAGTCGGCTCATTAAACGTTTGGGGGTTTTGTTGTTGTTGATAAAATTAGATCTTTCCAGAATGTGCAAGAAAGCATAAGAGGCAGATCGGCGTTAGTGAGAAAACAAATCTCTCCCTCTCTACTGTGGGAGGGTCTCTAATGCATTCCCATCGCAACTTCCTACTCTCTAGAGGGAGAGAGCGAGAGAGGGAGAGACTGTGGTGGGAGAAATCCTTGTTTATTTCAATCGCAAGCTGCTGTCTCTGCCTCAATCCCCGCTTCATTCGGCAGGAGCCGTGATGTGAGCCAGGTTGCTCGCCCAGTTCCTGAATTGTTCTCTCGGCGTCGACCTTAAGGCAAGAAGAGGGCGGGGGGGGGGGGGGGGGAGAAGATAAAACGATTTGAAAGTGAGCAGGGTGGAAAATCTCTGCAGACCCGACGGTGGGGGCTTTATTTTGTATTATTTTTAAAACATATATTACCCGAGACTGTTAAAGGAGAATTGGTGTGTGTCAAACGGGGATGTTGCACCCTGCATATTGATTGGGTGCCCGCATCTTGAGGCTGCTGTGTTGTTTTGTGTGTGTGTGCTATCCAGAGAGAGGGGTGATCAGTGCGGAATTGGCAGGGCTAAAGAGTGTGTGTGGGGGTGGGGGGGGTCAGACAAATAGAAGCCACCCACGGAAGAAACCCGTGCTACCAGAGGGTGAGTAAGGCGTCTTTGCAACGGGTGAGCTGTTGGAGGGAAATGGGGGAAAGGATAGGGAAACACACACACAGGGGGAAAAAATGAACTGTACAGTTAAACAAGACGCTGGGGGGGGGGGGGTAAATATTTTGTTCCCCATTCTTTCAGGGTGCAAATCTTTTAATAAGATTGCAGTCTCCCGGTTCTATGACCATCCAGTTCTTGTTCCAGCTAAGAATGGCTTGCTTCTTTTGTACCTGCGTGTATCACTTCTGAAATGCCACTTGTGTTTGGTCTTGTAAAATGCTGAGCCATCTTTATTTATAAACAAAATGTGAGCAACAATCTCACTGAGGTAGCTCCTCTGGCTGGTCGGAGCTGAGGGTCGTGGTTGTTTTTTTTTAAAATTGCACTGTTCAATCTATTTTACCGTCTTTAATCTACTGTCAATATCCCAGCGCTGAAACGGATCTCGAGATTTCGATATACATTCTGTTGGGCAGCTCATTTAATGTGCAACAATTGTAATCCTGAATCCAACTACACCAGTGGAAAGTGATGCCGATACTAGTGAGGGGGTTAGCCCAGTAGTCAGAATCTGACAAGGGCTTCCAGTAACATAAAATGCAAAATCCAAACTGACAGGGTTATATATATATTGCTAGGAAGTATATATATATTTATATATGTGTGTGTGTGTGTGTGTGTGTGTATCTATACATGTACATGTGTGTGTATATATACATATTCAAAGCTATATCACGGCACGGTAGCACAGTGGTTAGCACTGTTGCTTCACAGCTCCAGGGTCCCAGATTCGATTCCCGGCTTGGGTCACTGTCTGTGCGGAGTCTGCAAGTTCTCCCTGCGTCTGCGTGGGTTTCCTCTGGGTGCCCCGGTTTCCTCCCACAGTCCAAAGATGTGCAGGTTAGGTGGATTGACCAAGCTAAATTGCCCTTAGTGTCCAAAAGGTTAGGTAGGGGTTACTGGGTTGCGGGGAAAGGGTGGAGGTGTGATTTGTAATCCAAACATAGTGTTGATGGTGTGGGTGGGGTGGGCGGAGGTGTTTTATTTTAATGTTCATTTGGTACTAAGTGCCCCAACAGGATGTATCTTTTTCAATGGCCGCCATGTTGAAGTTGCTGATGATGCTGAAGGCAATCACTGCAAGTTTATCAAGTGTTATACCTGCAGTTTACCGGTAAATAGCGAGCAATGGTATGTGTGTATATTTCTAAATGTATGCAGAATTGCATAGAGAAGGAATCCATTCAGCTCATCATGCCTGTGTCGGTTCTTGTGAAAGGGTTAGCCAACCAGTCGCGCTCCTCTGCTCTCTCTGTCGTCCTGGGATTTGTTTTCAAGTATTTATCCAATTCCCTCTTGAAAGTTCCTATTGAATCTGCTTCCACCGCCCTTTCCAGTAATGCATTCCAGATCATGACAGCTCACTGTGAGGGGTGGGGGAGAAAATCCTCATCTCCCATCAGGTAATTTTGTTAAATCTGCTCGGTCTGACCCTTCTGCTTTCACCCGATATCGTCTATCAAACTGTGTGTAAACATATGTATTTAAGAGTTATATATTTGAAGGAGAACGTCATAGCAAAGCTGGCTGATCAGCATCAAAATGACCGAGTTCAAGTGCAATCCTTCACGTATTGTGTTATTTGCATAAATGTTACTGTCTTCAAATGGTGAATGAGCACTGCTACGTAGAAAAGAGTCCCGGTCATCATTTGGAGTATCAGATCATTGAGGTCCTCTCGCTTTGAAGGCACAACCCTCCGATGGGATGCAATTCTGCAGTTGTAATACAGGCTGGAAATACTCAGCAGGACTGGCAGCGTCTGAGGAGCGAGAAGCCAAGCTTGACGTTTCAGGCCGCTGATCTTTCATCGGAACTTGGAAAACTTTGATGTGTAATAGGTGTTCAGCAAGCGAAAGGGGAGAGTGTGGAGAAAAGGACATCTGTGATAGGGCGGAAGGAAGTCAGTAGGTATTAAATGACAAAAGGTTTGATGGTTCAACGCCAAAGGGATTGGGAGAGGGACAAGTCAACAAACAAAAGATGTGTCTGGAGTAGGTGTGAATGGCAGAATGGTGAGTAGCTGCCTTCCGAACGTGAGTTACAACAAAAACCTGCAAAGGAAACAAAATGGGGGCAGATGTTTCGGTCTGAAATTCTTGAAATTGGTTGAATCGGAAAGCTGCAAAGTGCCTTATCAAAGGTTGAACACAAAGAACAAAGAAAAGTACAGCTCAGGAACAGACCCTTTGGCCCTCCAAGCCTGCGCCAACCATGCTGCCCGTCTAAACTAAAATATTCTACACTTCCGGGGTCCGTATCCCTCTACTCCCATCCTATTCATGTATTTGTCAAGATGCCCTTAAACGTCACTGTCATCCGTGCTTCCACCACTCCGGCAGCGAGTTCCAGGCACGCACTATCCTCTGTGTAAAAAAACTTGCCTCGTACCTCTCCTCTAAACCTTGCACCTTAAACCTATGCCCCCTAGTAATTGACCCCTCTACCCTGGGAAAAAGTCTCTGACTATCCACTCTGTCTATGCCCCTTTGTAGACCTCTATCAGGTCGCCCCTCAACCTCCTTCGTCCCAGTGAGAACAAACCAAGTTAATTCAAACTCTCCTCATATCTAACGCCCTCCATACCAGACAACATCCTGGTAAATCTCTTCTGCACCCTCTCTAAAGCCTCCACATCCTTCTGGTAGTATGGCGACCAGAATTGAACACAATACTCCAAGTATTGCCCAAACGGGTATCCTTAGTGTGTGACTTTATACAATGAAATGTAAGTTCCCCAGTAACCACCAGCATCGAGCACCCCACTTGCTGCTCATGCAGATTAGAAAGTCACAGTTGCAATCGGAAATGTGCCAATGATGGAAGAGACTCTTTAGAACTGAGATAAGGAGGAATTACTTCTCGCAGAATTTGTGTAACTCGCTGCCGCATAGTGCGATGGAATCGGAGTCATTAAATGATTTCAAGAAGGAGATGGATACATTTCTGATTTTACAAACAGGCTAAAGAGATGTGGGAAAGAGGGAGGGAGGTGGATTTGAGACCAGGAAGAGCTCAGCCATGATGTGATTGATTGGTGGCACAAAGTGCTGAGTTGCCTACTTCTGCTCATAATTCATATGTTCCTATGCGTCAGGGAAGAATTTTCTTGGAGAACTAAAGCTGAAGTTAAAGAACATCCAATCATTGGGAAAGGAATAGGCCAAGTCTGATCCCATCCTTGTCTAAAATGCATTAAATCCAACATGGATAGTGATCCAGAGTAGGATCCCTTCTGTTTTCCCCTTCCCTGGTCTAAGGAGCTTGAAGTCAGTTGTATATTCTTGACTTGCTACCTCACAAAGACCCATTAACCTAATGCTGACCATCAATGAGGACATAGCTGAGCTTAATTGTCTTGGGGATCTTCTATTGAAGAAACCGGGAATTATTCCGTGCTCCTTCCTGTTCCCAGTTGTAATCCAGTTGATTTCTTTTAAATAAATAACGGTTATCCTTTTTTTTTAGTGAATGGGAATTTTGAAGCTGACAGTCAGAGCAAGCATTTGAAGGGGACAGCTTAAGAAGCTGCTTAATTTAAGATTTTTAAAATGCATTTAGGAGCATGATGGTCAAACTGAAAAGCAGGAAACAAAGGAACTTAATGCAATCCAAACATCACATCGAGTATGTGATTACAGCCACCTGCAAAATGCAGCATAGATCTGGATCTTGGCGTAAATCTATTCATCAGATGTAGAAAAATGAACAAGCGAGGGAAGGTAGCTCAAGATCGGGTAGAAAGGGTTTTTGTGTATTTTGACCAGAATGCAAGGTTGCTTTGTGCTGTTTTTGTTTTTGTTTTTGAAGAGCAGAAGGAAGTAATGCTTATGTGTGGTGGGCTGGGAGGAAAATGAAAAGACAAAATGCCTCCTATTGCTAGCTCATCTTTTTGCTACGTTGGGAGCTGTTACAATTTCTGCATGTTATCCAGATGGTGCCTGTTTGAGGTTTGGGCTGTAAACAAACTCGGAACCGTATTCTAGGGGAAAAAAACACAACATTCTCGAAAAAGCTGAAATTGTTTGGTTAACAGAAGCTTTCATCGTGAACTTCAGCAAAGAAAGGTTTCTGATTTTTTTAATGCCTGTATACTCATCTTAAACATTTGCTGATACAAGATTAATTTAAGCATAGCTGATTGTATCTCATGGTTTACACAGCATAGACTGGAAGGTAACACTAAGCTTAGAGCGGCATGGTGGCCCAGTGGTTAGCACTGCTGCCTACGGCGCTGACGACCCGGGTTCGAATCCCAGCCCCAGGTCACTGTCCATGTGGAGTTTGCACATATTCCCCGTGTCTGCGTGGGTCTTACCCCCACAACCCAAAGATGTGCAGGCTAGGTGTATTGGCATTGCTAAATTTCCCTCAATTGGAGAAAAAAAATAATAATTGGGGACTTTCAATTTTTATAAAAAAACAAAAAAAAACACTAAGCTTAACCCCCAATCCATTGCAGTCTGAATTGGATTGATTCATTAATGTCCTAAAAGGAAGAAAACCAACCACCTTTACCTGACTCCGGTCCCACATAGATGGGACTGACTCTTTAACTGCCTTCTGGAGTGGTTGAGCAATCCAGTGTATCAAACCAAGCTTGTGTGATAAATGCCGAGCCTTGCCAACAACACTCGCATCACCCAAATGAATTGTTGAAAATTGTGCAAGTTTTGTCTGGCTAACAATTTCTTCATGTCAGGTGGCCCGTTGTATCTATAATTACTGCCACGAAGGGTTATTGGGGACAAGAATAACATTTGTGGGTGATACAATGCTAAAAAGGTGAAATGTAATGTTTTCAGATTACCTAGTAGTTAAATCATATCCATTGGAGTTCGTTGAGGAAGACACATCCATTTTTTCTGGTCAATCTGGCATTGAGTATGTTCCCCGGTTGTTTTATGAGGTTGATGGATCCAAGATGTGAGTTCCTGTTTATTGAGTTGCATGTCTCAATGGTTTAGCTTGGATCAATGTGTCTTTGGTGATTGGACTGGGGGGCTGGAACTGATCTATCCGCTGCAGGATTGCAATGAGATGTCACATCTCTGAAGATTCTATTTGCTCCCTTGGGAAAACTTCAAGGAACAAAAGTTCATCCCTAATATCAAGGTAAATATGATCAAGAGCAAGGAATGAATTCAGCATACCAAGACATTTTTTTTCAGTGGGTGTTTCTGACAAGACCAGAATTTGTTGGCCATTCTTTTACAGTTGTTAGGCCATTTCAGAGGGTAGTTAAGAGTTAACCATATTGTTGTGGCTTGGAGTCACAACCAGACCACATAAAGACCACAGGACATACACTGCAGAAGGAGGCCATTCGGTCCATCAAGTCTGCACCAACCCACTTAAGCCCTCACTTCCACCCTATCCCCATAACCCTTCCTAACCTTTTTGGACACTAAGGGCAATTTAGCATGTCCAATCGGCCTAACCTGCACGTCTTTGGACTGTGTGAGGAAACCGGAGCACCCGGAGGAAACCCATGCAGACAGTGACCCAGTGGGGAATCGAACCTGGGACCCTGGTGCTGTGAAGCTACCGTGCTAACCACTGTGCTACCGTGCTGCCCAGCAGATTCCCTTCCCTAAAAGACATTCATGAATACGATGGGCTTTTTTTTTTTTAACAACATCTCTAGGAGTCTGAAGGTCACTAGCTTTTCAATCCAGACTTTTATTTAACAAATTGAATTTGAATTACCTCAGCTGCTACAGTGAGATTTGAACTCCTCTTCTGGTCATTACACCGGATTACCAATCTTGTAACATAATGACTGTGAATATTGCTGATAAGAGAGACACATGTTGTCAAAACCTTTCACCTTGCACCATTGGGATAAAAGCAAGAATGCAAAATTTCAAAAAAGCTTTGCAATTCATACTACAGCAGAAAAGATGCTGATTAGTTGACAAGTCATTGCCGATTGGCCAAGACATTGCCATGGCGATAGCAACAGGGAACTAACTATAGGCTCCCCAAATTCCCTGGTTATTCACAAAGGTGCAAGGCTTGAACATATTCCTATGATTTGCCCCTATGTCTGAACGCATGTCACTTCTAGTAAGTGTATAATTGTTAGTGTAGTTATTAGCACATTATTATTAGTGTAGTTATTAGTGTAGTTGTTAAGCAATCATGTAAACACCTAACTGTAACTGTATTGTCTTGAGTTTTGAAAGCATGGGCTGGTTGAGCACAGTCTGAACTCTGCCTATTACAAACAATCAAAGGAACATGCTGTTTGATTCGACCAATCACTGGGACATGTGGGGCGCTATTCTTCCCCCCCCCCCCCCCCCCCCCCCCACGCCGGGTGGGAAAATCGCCGGGGCGCCGCGCGAATCGCGCGTGGCCCCAGAACACCGGCTCCATGTTGGTGAGGGGCCGGCGTGCGTAAGACGTTCCCCACGCATGCGGGTTGGCGCGGCGCACATTTGGCGCCGCGTAAGGACGCTGGAGCGGCGTGAACTGCTCCAGCGCCGTGCTGGCCCCCTAGGTTGTGTCCGGGCCCTGATTGCGCCATCGTGAAACGCAACGCCGTTCACGATGGCGCGAACACTTGGCCTCAATATCGGAGAATCGCCCCCATGGTCTACATACCTCGCATCGTTGCGGCACAGAAATTTATGCATGGTGTTGCGCAATTGTGTGGTGGGCAGGACCTCTTTTTGGACTGATGGCAGCGTCCGATTAGTGGAAAAAACCTCTTGCATAGCCACTGCATTGTAACTGTGTGAAACAACCCCCTTATCTGTTGCTCAAAATTTTGAGATATTTTACCTGTTCAGGGTAACCCCAATGTTTCCATATCCTTTCGCAACCTACGGTACAATTTGCCCTTGTAGGAATGGTGTTTGTTAAAGACCTTGGAAGAAACACTACCAAGTGGAACACTTAACTGGAGAATCAAAATGTTAAGTTAGCTGGTCTCAATCAGGGCACTAAAGATGGCCTCAATGTCCCTGTAATGTGCGGAGGGAAATCAGCTAATGTTCCTAATTTCTCTGATTCGACCTGTGAAAGTACCTGTGTGGGCAGTGTCATGTGAGAGTACCTTTAAGAAATGGGTGTTTATAAATGGGTGCGTATATAAATATCTGTAGTGAGTGTACCTTTAAGACATGAAACATGGGTGTTTATCAGTGATGTCAGAGTGTGGGTGGAGCTGGGCTGTCTGTCAGCTTTTTACTTTTGTTTTAGGCTGTTTGCTGCAGGGTGTGTTTTAGTTTCGTTTTCAGAGCTGGATAGCTGCAGTCACGGCCAGAAGGGGTATTAGTCTCTCTCTCTGTAATCTAAAGACTGTAAATCAATCCTTTGCTGATTTAAAACTAATAACTGCTCTCAGTAGTGACTTTAACCTGATGTGCTTCTGTTAAAATGTCTTTTTTAAGTCTTATGGATGTTGAACGAAAAGCTTAAAGGATTACTTGGTGTTGTAGTCTTTGGGGGTTGTATTTGAATTAATGGTTGCTAAGAATTTCACTGTATGTTTTAAAAAGGTTAACTTGAGTTCATAGAATAAACATTGTTTTGCTTTAAAAAATACTTTTCCATTTCTGCTGTACCACATCTGTAGAGTGGGCCATGTGCTCCCCATACCACAATCTATTAAAAGTTGTGGGTCAGGTGCACTCCACTTTGGGGTTCTCTAAACCCTGGCCCAAAACAGCATGGATGAAGGGAGAATTGGGATGGGTTCAGTGTTTACATTGTCAGATAGTCCACTAACACAGTCCAAGCTTACATACAAAGAAAGACCAGTAAAAGGAACAACTGTGGATCCTCTATCCAACAATGAGTCACTGTCTTCAGGGGGAAGAAAAAAGAAAGAGTTTGTATGGTTTGAATACAAGTTGGAATACTGTGCATCGTCCCCTTTGTTCATCTACTCTTTTCAAAATAATGCCATTTATGAAGTATTACCTTTCCATAATAGCCCCCTCAAAGTGCATCACTTCACACTTCTCCACATTGAACTCCCATCTGCTGTGCTTCTGTCCATTTCACCATCTCGTCTATGTTATACTGCAGTTTGTAACTATCCTCATCGCTATCTATCACTTTGCCAAGTTTGGAACCATCTGCAAGGAAATGTTAGATCTCGTTCTGGGAAATGAAGTAGGTCAAGTGGAATGTGTTACAGTAGAATATCATTGAGCTAACGCAGCATAATTAGGTTCAGAGTAATTGTGGAAAGCAACCAGAAAGCTTTGACATACACTCGACTGTGGAAGAGCTCATTTTAGTGACTTAGGAAGGGACCGAGCACACGGAGATTGCAAAAGGTAATTGCCGGCTAATGCAATTATGGGGCAATGGATGACATATCATCTTTATAATGCTGCTCTTTGCCTTTATATTAATTGAAAACAGCAGTAGGTTCAAAATTGGCACTTGGGGGAACGTGAGAGCAAATAACCTCTTTTTTTAAAAAAAGAAAATCCACCCACCTTTGCTTCCCATCGCTGAACCAATTTTGTGTCCAAACCACCATTTTCCCCTTAATAGCTTGGAGTTCCATCTTCTTAGGTAACTTCCTATGAGACAGTTTGTTGAATATCTTTCAATAGGCCATGGGTACATTTGCTGCACCACTTTGATCAACCTTCTCGATTAACTCATCAAATGATTGAATCAAGTTAATTGGACACAATTTGACACACATCCATGCTGGCTCTGCGTGATTAACTCATGATTTTCCAAATTAAAGGTTATTTTATCCCGGATGGTGGTTTTCAATAATTTCCACTGGTATTAGGCTGATGTTTTATCTCTTCCCCCATTTCTTTTTTAAAATAGATTTAGAGTACCCAATTATTTTTTTTTCCAATTAAGGGGCAATTTAGCATGGTCAATCCTACCAAACCTGCACATTTTTGGGTTGTGAGGGTGAAACCCACGCAGACACAGAGAGAATGTGCAAACTGCACACTGACAGTGACCCAGGGTCGGGATTCAAACCCAGGTCCTCAGCTCCATAGTCCCAGTGCTAACCACTGCGCCTGTTCCCCCATTTCCTGAATATTTGTATAACATTAGCAACCCTCCAATGAGGATTGAAAATTGTGGCCAATGTCTCTGCCATTTCAGTCTTTGCTTTTTTGTCAATAAGCCAGGTAGTATTCCATCTGAACCTGGCAACTTACCCACTTCTGGGAATGCTCCATCTATTGCAATCCTATCTAGAATTTCCCACTCTTCTTACATGTAACCTTCATATCATCTGCTCCAGTGGTAAAGACAGATGCAAAGTACTCACTTAATACATGAGCCATGCTCTCTGCCTTTACATGAAGATTTCCCTTTGGGCACAACTTTTTCCCGAGCGAACTACGTACACTTCATACCTTTTGAAAATGTCTTGGGGATCAATTTAATGTGGCCTGCTGATCTTTTCTCATAACCTCTCTTTGCCTCCTATATTAACTTTTTCAATTCCCTCCTGCACTTTTCACAATCTTTATTATTGGCTGAATCTTGCCGCTGATATTTGTCCTAAGCCTCCTTTTTCTGTTTTGATGTTATTCCCTTTGTTTTGGAGGTTCAGCCTTTCCCCTCTGCCTATTTTGTACCTGAACTATTTCTTCCCTGAATGCCTTCCATTGCTTAAGCCTGCAATCAGCTTTTGCAATCTCCCTGTGCTCGGTCAGCTTCTCGAATCGTTGAAATGAGCTCTTCCCCAGTCAAGCGTTTTATCTGTGATGTTTTCTGATTTCTTTCCATAATCACTCGAAACCAAATTATGCTGTGGTCATTGTTAGCTCGATTGTGTTCTAAAGTGACACATTCCACATGACCTTCTTCAGTTTCCAGAACCAGATTCAACACTGCCTCCTTATTGGAGGGAAGATGGGGCGGCACGGTGGCAGTGATTAGCCTCACAGCGCCAGGGACCCCAGGTTCAATTCCGTCCTCGGGTGACTGTCGGTGCGGAGCCTGCACGTTCTCCCCGTGTCTGTGTGAGTTTCCTCCGGGTACTCCGGATACCTCTCAGTCCAAAAATGTGCAGGTTAGGTGGATTGGCCGTGCTAAATTGACTTTTAATGTCCAAAAGGTTAGGTGAGGCTACTGGGATAGGGTGGGGGATTGCACCCACGTGAGGTGTTCCTTCGGGGCGTTGGTGCAGACCCGATGGGCTGAATGGCCTCCTTCTGCACTGTAGAGATTCTGTTCGATGATATATTGATCGAGAAAGTTCTCCTGATTGCAGCCTCAAATTCCTCTCATTTCCTACCCTTAGCAATATGTTTTTCTAGTCGGTATTAAAGTGACTAAAGTCTCCTAATATTACTACAAAATCATTGTTACATGGCTTAGAAATTTTTCAATAAAGTTGCTCATCAATATCCTTCTCACTGCTTGGAATTTATTTTTCAACTTGAAGCAAGTTAACAGAACAAAGAACAAAGAACAAAGAAAAGTACGAAACAGGCCCTTCGGCCCTCCAAGCCTGTGCCGACCATGCTGCCCGTCTAAACTAAAATCTTCTACACTTCCTGGGTCCGTATCCCTCTATTCCCATCCTATTCATGTATTTGTCAAGGTGGCCCTTAAACGTCACTATCGTCCCTGCTTCCACCTCCTCTGGCAGCGAGTTCCAGGCACCCACTGCCCTCTGTGTAAAAAAAGCTTGCCTCGTACATCTCCTCTAAACCTTGCCCCTCGCCCTTAAACCTATGCCCCCTAGTAATTGACCATTCTACCCTGGGAAAAAGTCTCTGACTATCCACTCTGTCTATCCCCCTCTATAATTTTGTAGACCTCTATCAGGTTGCCCCTCAACCTATGTCATTCCAGTGAGAACAAACTAGTTTATTCAACCACTCCTCATAGATAACAGCTTCCCCTTTGTTCCTGAACTCAAGCCAAATAGTTTTGTTCTGAGTAAAATTAAGTGTACCTTTGTAACAATCCTTAATCAATACTGCCACATATTACTTGGAAAACCTGGTGGCCAGAAATATTCACACAATAACAGAATCTTTACAGTGCAGGCCCATTATGTCCGCAGTCGCTCTCTGAAAGAGCATTGTACCTAAGTTCCACTTCCCTGCATTATCTCTGGAACCTTACACATTCTTTCTTTTCATACAATAAGCCAATTCCCTTTTGAATACCTCGATTGAAACTGCCTCCACCACACTCCAGAAACCAACCAATCTCCAGGTGAAAAACATTTTCCTCATTTCAGTTTTACTCCCTTTGTCAATTATTTTGAATCTGTGCCCTTTAGTTCTTGATGCTGTCTTGAGTGGAAACAGTTTCTCACTGCTTCCCCTCAGGGTCTTGAATACCTAAATCAAGTTTCCTTTCAGCCTTCATTTCTCAAAAGGAAAACTATCGCAACCTCTCAGATCTATCCTCATAGCTAGAGTTCTTTATTGCTCGAATAATTCTTGTGAATCTCCTCTGTACTCTCTCCAAAACCTTCACATCCTTGCTTGGGTATAGCGCCCAGCTCTGGATGCAGTATTCCAGATGGGGCAGAATTAGTGTCTCAACATTATCTCCTTGCTCTTTCACTCCATACCCCTATTAAGAAAACTTAGGAGACTATATGCTTTATTAATTACTCTCTCAACATGCCCTGCCATCTTCAAGGACTTATGCACATATACACTGAGGTCCCTCTGTTCCTGTGCCTCCTTTAGAGTCTCTCCCTATGTTTTATACTGTCACTCTACATTCTTCCTGCCAAAATGAATCATCTCACATTTTTCTGCATTGATCTTCATCTGCCACTTGTCTGCTCAAGCCATCAACATGCCTATTTCCTTTTGAAGTCCAAGATTAGGTACCACCATTGTATCCAAGGAAAACTAGAAGATTAAGCTTGTGCCTCTGTAATTTCCACTCTCCCTTCCCTCAGTATCCTTGGAAGCATCTCATCCTGTCCTCGTACTCTTATCTATTTTAAGTAAAGATAGCCTTTCTAATACATCCTCATTCTCAATTGTTACTTGTTCTAGTTACCAGGTACATCCTCTCTCAGCTCAGCCTAGGTAGCATTTTCTCCCTTTTTAAAGACCAATGCAAAGTATGGGTTTAATACCTCCACTATTTTTCCTGCCTCCAGGTACAACTCCACCTTTTACGCCTAATCGGATCTGCTATTTATTTTATTATTTATATGCTTATAAGATCTTGGGATTCCCTTTTATGTTAGCTGCCAGTCTCTTTTCATGCTCTCTCCTTGCTATCCTTATTAGTAAGAAGCCTTTTGTGGCATCATTTGAGCCCTGTCTCTTAATGCAACAATATCATAATTCCATGTGGCAATTGGCACGTGTAGCTCACCACACCAATGTTATTAGTTACATACAGATATTGGTGGACGTACAATTTAATACCTCCTTCATTACATTTACAGTTTTCCTCAATCTGGTTTCTACAGTTTTTGGAGAGTTCTAAATGTGCTGCTCTTTATATTTCTTTCTCCTCAGACCTCACTGCTCCTTTCTGCTATCTTTTTTTATTCATTCATAGGATTTGAGTGTCACTGGCAAGGCCAGCATTTGTAGCCCATCAATGCATTAGCAGGGTCTGGCACATATGGGGTTAAATTGGCACTGAGTAGAGTAACGCCCATATAGTGATGTAAGAGAGCACATGACCCGTGCCTAGGAATCTGTCTAGTGTTGGACAGACCCCTGTGCACAAGCAAGCATGGAGACAGAACATAGAACAAAAAACAGAGAACAGAGAACATTACAGTGCAGTACAGGCCCTTCGGCCCTCGATGTTGCGCCGACCTGTGAAACCACTCTAAAGCCCATTTACACTATTCCCTTATCGTCCATATGTCTATCCAATGACCATTTGAATACCCTTAGTGTTGGCGAGTCTACTACTGTTGCAGGCAGGGCATTCCACACCCTTGCTACTCTCTGAGTAAAGAACCTACCTCTGACGTCTGTCTTATATCTATCTCCCCTCAATTTAAAGCTATGTCCCCTCATGCTAGACATCACCATCCAAGGAAGAAGGCTCTCACTGTCCACCCTATCCAATCCTCTGATCATTTTATATGCCTCAATTAAGTCACCTCTTAACCTTCTTCTCTCTAACGAAAACAGCCTCAAGTCCCTCAGCCTTTCCTCATAAGATCTTCCCTCCATACCAGGCAACATTCTGGTAAATCTCCTTTGCACCCTTTCCAATGCTTCCACATCCTTCCTATAATGCGATGACCAGAATTGCACGCAATACTCATGCGGCCGCACCAGAGTTTTGTACAGCTGCAACATGACCTCATGGCTCCGAAACTCAAACCCTCTACCAATAAAAGCTAACACACCGTACGCCTTCTTAACAACCCTCTCAACCTGAGTGGCAACTTTCAGGGATCTATGTACATGGACACCGAGATCTCTCTGCTCATCCACACTGCCAAGAATCTTACCATTAGCCCAGTACTCTGACTTCCTGTTATTCCTTCCAAAATGAATCACCTCGCACTTTTCTGCATTAAACTCCATTTGCCAACTCTCAGCCCAGCGCTGCAGCTTATCTATGACAGCTCTGAGCTTGAACCCTCTGCATGTACATATTTCTTGTAGTTAATAAATGCATACAGTCAGCAAACCTTAAGATTATGACAACTTCATTAAGACCTTCCAAGATGGTAACAACATGGTGGCAGTGAATGGAAAAAACCTAAACCTCGCAAAAAAGGCAGAGAAAGACTAAAATCCTGCAAGACTAAAGAAAATTTGAAGAAGCATTCTGACCTGAGAGAAAAGCTAGTTAATAAATTCAGTTAACCTACTGAAGACTACAAAAATTCCATTAAGACCCACCAAAAGGTATCCAACACCCTGCAACAATCTCAAACTGCCCTTGAAGGTGGTGCTAAGCTGCCCATGCGATAGAGGTGTTAAAGGAGTTCCATGGTTATGACGCAGCGACAGTGAAGGAACAGTGACATCGTTCCAGGTCAGGATTTGTGTGGCTAGGAAGGGATCTTACAGGTAGTGGTGGTGATCCCATGCATCTGTTGCCCATGTCCTTCCAGATGGCAGAAGGTACTGGGGAAGAAACCTTGGTGGGTTGCTGCAGTGTATCTTGTAAATGGACATGCTGCTGTCTGTGTGTGTGTGTGTGTGTGTGTGAGGACTGATGCTGGAGTGAGTGAATGTTTATTGTGATGGATGGTGTGCCAATTAAGCAGGATGCTTTATCCTAGATGGTGTCGAGCTCCATGATTGTTGTTGGAGCCGCGCTCATCCAGGCAAGGGGAAAGTATTCCATCACACTCCTGACTTGTGCCTTTTTAAAAGATAAAGAGGCTTTGAGAGTCAAGAAGTGAGAACTTGTACCATTCCTAGCCTCCAATCTGTTGTTGTAGCCACGGTATTTATGTGGCCGGTCCAGTTAAGTTTCTGGTCAATGCTAACCCTGAAATCCCGTAGGATCTTGATGGTTCCTCTGTGACAACAAGATGTCTCATCACAGTGTCTTTGACTACACCAAAAGCACCGTTTCCCCACCCCCCATTTCCTATACCAAACATTTATATGGCTTGTCCAGTTAAGTTTCTACATAGAACATAGAAAAATACAGCACAGAACAGGCCCTTCGACCCACGATGTGGTGCCGAACTTTTGTCCTAGATTAAGAACAAATTAATCTACACCCCATCAATGTACCTATCCAATAGCCGCTTGAAGGTCCTAATGTTTCCGACTCAACTACTTCCACAGGCAGTGCATTCCATGCCCCCACTACTCTCTGGGTAAAGAACCTACCTCTGATAGCCCTCCTATATCTTCCACCATTCACCTTAAATTTATATCCCCTTGTAATGGTTTATTTCACCCGGGGAAAAAGTCTCTGTCTACTCTATCTATTCCCCTGATCATCTTATAAACCTCCATCAAGTCACCCCTCATCCTTCTCCGTTCTAATGAGAAAAGGCCCGGCACCCTCAACCTTTCCTCGTAAGACCTACTCTCCATTCCAGGCAACATCCTGGTAAATCTCCTTTGCACCTTTTCCAAAGCTTCCATATCCTTCCTAAAATTAGGCGACCAGAACTGCACACAGTACTCCAAATGTGGCCTTACCAAGCTCATCAATGGTAATCTCTGAGCTGATGGTGGTGGGATTCAATTGATTGTAATGCCGCTGAGCATCAAGGGAAAATGGTTAGATTTTCTTTTATTTGAGGTGGTCATTGCTTGGCACTTCTGGTTCCACCTGCCCTGCCAACTTAGTATAAACCTTCCCCAGATACAAGTTAACCTCTGGGAGAACATTGATCTTGGCTCTATTCAGGTGCAATCCATCCATTTTGTACAAGTTCCCCTAAGAAGTGTCTCACCCTGAGGACTGTTTTTTCTTGTTGATGGTGAAGATCCACTCTACTCCTCTGCCATCCGAGAGTTGTCAGTCCAATCAGAGGGCCACCTCACCTCAGCAGCGCCACAGCTAACAGTGGCCAGAGTTGGGACTGCAACTCTGGGAAGAGGGTGCTTCACTGACGACATGCAACATGCCATCAAAGGCAGATGAGTTGAGTTGGGTAGGCACTAGATGAGCAATGGAGTATCCATAAAAGGAAAGCCCCACTCCTTGAACCCTGCTTTACTTTTAGAAGTATTCATGAAGGTGAATCGTGACCTTTTAAGTGGGCGCCAGGTGGGAAACCCACCCGTACCTTTCCCACCCAACTCAGCTCCTAGAATCCAAAGCCCTCCCTCCTACACCACTTGTCTGGTGTTACTACTTAGCAGGATTGGTTTCCTGTAGCTGTGCACGTTCTAGCTCTGGGAGTAATCCTGAAATGCCCTCAGAGAGGTTTTTTAGCTGTTGCCTAGCTCCTGAAACTCTGCCTGTAGGACCTCGGTATTTTTTCTACCCATTCCAGCATAGACCACAACTTCTGGCTATTCCCCTTTCCCCTTGCGGAATGGTCTGGACTTACATTTTCACAATTAATTTCCAGCTGTTCCATAGCCAGGAATTGAAGCTTGTCCAGTTCACAGCCTGCATATTGATCGGTGAGGCTGTGCTGGCTTGCATGACTGCACGAGGGACCAAATGTTTTCAGCAGGTGATGTTTGGAAGGCCCTCTATGACTGTATTCCTTTCTGTAATCAGAAGTATTCTGAAGTACCCTGGTGTACCGATAAACACCTGCCCGTTGGACACTGTTTATTCATCAGACTGCTTGTCCTGTGAAAGGTCTGGTTCTCTTTCAACAGCAATGGAGAGGGAGGAGACAGCTGTGGGGTGAGAAGGCAGTGCAAACATTTCCGACGGCATCAGAAACAAGACAGGAAAAGCTTCAGGTGATTTCGACACATCATTTTAAAGTTGAAGCCTTTAACCCTTTCTAATGGAACACTAAAAAAGAGACTTGCTTTTATGTACTCCTTTTCATAACCTCCGGATATCTCAACGTTTTACTGCCAGTTAAGTACTTTTTAATTATCCTGTTGCAGGAAATACAGTTCACACAGCAAGATCCCACAAACCGTAATGACCGGATAACATGTTATTTTTGGTGACCTTGGTTAAGGGATAAATATAGACCCGGGAGAGCTCCCGACTCTTCTTTATGCCTTTTGAGAGGGTAGGTGGGGCTCAGGTTAACACGTCTCAAGAATAGCACCTCCGTCAGTGCAGCCCTCCCTCAGTACTGCGTTGGACTGTCAACCTAGATTTTGTTTTGGGGGTGGGGGGCACTGGGGCGGGGGGCACTATCAGCTGAGGCAGGGATACGTTAGTTTAAATTGTTCTTTGAGTTAGACCTTTCCACCCCGATGGATCAAAAATCTGAATGACATTAAGTCCACCACACAGGGAGGAACAAATGATGAAAGAAATAATAGGCGTCGGTGTGTGTGTGTGGTGGGTCGGTGTGTGTGTGGTGGGTCACTGTGTGTGCGTGGTGTGTTTGTGTGTGTGTGTGTCGGTGTGTGTGTGTGGTGTGTTTGTGCATGGCGTGGTTGTGTGTGTATGGTGTGTTTGTGTGGGTTGTGTGTGGTGTGTTTGTGTGTATCTGTGTGTGTGGTGTGTTTGTTTGTGTGTGGTGTGTTTTTGTGTTTGTGTGTGTGTCGATGTGTGTGTTTGTGTGTGCGTGTGGTGTGTGTCGATGTGTGTGTCTTTTTAAGGATATTTAGACAAGGCACTCAGCAGTGATGTTGAAAAAGGCATTTCTAATGGGTGAAAGTTAAAATAGAAAATAAAGTGCAATGTATTTGAATACATGGCATAAATAGAACACCTGATGGGGTGCATGCTATATTTAACTAATGAGGGAAACTTATATAACTGACAGGTGATTAAGGGAGCCTGTAACTTATGAGATAGGCCTGCCTCAGGAGAAGTTAAATAGTGTTTCATATATTTCCATTAGCTATTCTCTGCATATAACAGAGAGGATCGTTTATTTAGCTCCTTAATTAGTTCAAATATTTTGTCTGCAGTAATCCGCTGAGACATCAATGCCTTGTGCACTCTGGTCCCAGGCGACAGTGCAGAGGAAGCGCACACAAAGAAAACCGTTCCTCGCTTGGATTTCATTCAGGCATGCCGCCCAGCCTGTGGAAGCGTTGCTGCTTTTGTGTTCCCTTCGAGAACGAGAAGCATCCAGACGTATAATTATGAACTTTGTCCCTCCAAAGCTGGGTTGTTTCTGCTTAACATTTTGAGCCATATGACTGGACTCTTATTGTGAGTGCTGGGAGTTGGAGCAACTTGTGGCGGTGATGGGTTAAGCCCAAAGTTACTGCTACCCTGTTAAAGTGGCAACACTGGGAAATAATGACATGCGCCTGAGGTCCAGTGCAGGTAAACTGAGCATTCACCTGAAACCCACCCACAGTCTGACCTTTAGGAATGAGATACAAATTGAGGCCAGACAGAAAAGATGAAAGTCTTTCATCAGAGCCTGAGCAGTTTTCTCATTTAAAACTCTTTGCTAAACGTTACTACCATATTGAAGAACAAGAGCGGCAGATACCTGGGAACACCACCACCTGTAAGTTCCACTCTAAGCCATACATCGTCCTGACTTGGAAATATATCGCCGCTCCTTCACTGTCGCTGGGTCAAAATCCTGGAACTCCCTCCCTGCTAGCACTGTGGGTGTACCTACACCACATCGACTGCAGCGGTTCAAGAAGGCAGCTCACCACCACCTCCTCAAGGGAAATCAGGGATGGGTAGATAATGCTGACATCCATATCCTGTGAAAGAATAAAAAACATCTAGGCGCTGGATTTGACAATTTCCCATCTCAAAATACTGACTTGGTTGTCCTTTCAGCTGTAAAGCCTGGGGCTAAATGCAATTCATTGTATTTCCATCCCTTTGTTTCGCCTGATATATTGCAAACGTGGGAACAACACTCTTGAGGTTCTTAATATAATGAGTTTTATAAGTCTTGATAAAACTCTCTAAATAGAAACATAAAAACATAGAAAATAGGAATAATTCAGCCCTTCGACCCTGCTCCATTATTCAATGTGATCATGGTTCACCCTCTATTTCAACACTTTACTCCTGCTCTCTCCCCATGCACCTTGATGCCTTTTGAAATCTATCTATTTCCTTTTTAAATATGTTCAGTGACGGCCCCCAAAGCTTTCTTTAGTGGAGAATTTCCACAGGTTCATCACCCTCTGAGTGAAGATATTCCTCTTCATCTCAGTCCTAAATGGCCTCCCCTGTATCCTGAGTCTGTGACCCCTTGTTCTAGACCCCCCCCCCCCCCCCAGCCAGAGGAAACAACTTCCCAGTGTGCTGCCTGTCCAGCCCTGTCAGAAGTTGTACGTTTCAATTCAATCCCCTCTTATTCTTCTAAATTCCAGTGAGTAGAGGCCTAGTCGACCCAATTTCTCCTCGTTTGACAATCCTGCCATCCCAGGAAACAGTCTGACAAACCTTTGCTGTATTTCCTCTTTGACCAGTGTATCCTTTCTTAGATAAGGAGACCAAAACTCCACACACTACTCCAGGTGTGATCTCATCAAGGCCCTGTATAGCTGCAGTAAGACCCTGTAGCAAGACCTCTTGCAATGAAGGCTAACATGCCATTTGCCTTCCGAACTGCTTGCTGTACCTGCGTGCTTGCTTTCAGTGACTGGTAAACCAGGACGTCCAGGTCCCTTTTTGGACATCAACATTTCCCAATCTATCACCATTTAAATTTTACACTGCCATTCTCTCTCCTAAGTGGATAACTTCACATTTATCCACGTATTTTATCTGTCATGCATTTGCCGATTCACTCACCTTGATTAAATCACCCTGAAACTTCTTAACATCTGCACCACTCACATTGCCACTGAGTTTCATGTCGTCAGCCAACTTAGAAATATTATATTTGGTTCCCTCACTCAAATCATTGATGTTCATTATGAATAGCTGATGCCCACACAATGATCCCTGTAGGACCCCACTAGTCACCAACTTCCACTGAAAAAGACCCATTTATTCCTACTGTTTCCTGTCTGCTAAAATATTTTTAATCCATGCCATTATATTACCCCCAATGCCATGTGCTTTCATTTTCCACACTGACCTCTTATGTGGGACTTTCTCAAAAGCTTTCTGAAAATCCAAATACACCACATCCACTACTTCACTCTTATCTATTCTAATAGTTATGTCCTAATTTGTATCTGCCGGTAAATATTCCCTCTCTGTTTAATCACAGAATCAAAGAGCCCAGAAGGAGTTGCCATTCAGCCCATTGATGTTGTGCCAACCTTTTTATAAGAGCTATTCAATTAGGCCCACTTAACTTTTCAAGCATAACCCAAATTCAATAGTCTTCGTGAATAGGAATAGTAATGTACGTATTGGTAATTTTTTAATATTTCCAGTAAAAGCATTGATGTCTTGTTGAGGTATAATTCTGTAGGTACCAGGTACTGACCATTAACTCCCCTTGGTGAGTGCTATTCGCGTATGAGGGAGGCAGTGGCGAAGTGATATTATCACTGGACTGATAATCCAGAGACCCAGTGCAAAGATCTGGGGACCAGAGTTCAAATCCCACTACAACAGATGATGAAATTTGAATTCAGTAAATATCTGGAATTAAAAGTCTAGTGTTAACCATGAAACCATCGTCGCGTGTCATAAAAGTCCACCTGGTTCCGGCGACTCCAGATCCACAGCAATGTGGTTGACTCTCAAGAGCCCTTTAAAATGGAGGCCATTTAGGGATGGGCAATAAATGCTGGCTCAGCTAGTAAAGGCCACATCCCATAAATGAATAAATAAAAAAAGAACGAGCCATGGGAGTTCTAAGGCTATTTAATTTTCAAGGGGAGCAACTATAAACACATTCAGTTCCAGCGAGTGTTGTAACCAGAAATATTAACTCTCTGTTACCGAGGCCTACAGTCATACCTGTGGATCGACTAACTCAGCACAGCTTGGAAGATTGAACCCGAGAAGATGCAACATGGCTCAGCCACTCATTGAGCTATTAATAAAGTAACAATAATAATGTTTATATAAGTCTCGCGGTTACAACCATCTGCAGTGAAGTAATTTTCCCTCCCACTTGGTGTTTAAAAGGAAAGTACAGTATCGCACCATGATTCACATCACAGCCACTATGGCTCACACATGGCTGGTTTGTTTTTGATGTGTGCCGTAAGCTCTTATTTCTCACCTTCTCCACTCGGATTCCATGTGTCAGCCCCTGGCTCAGGTGGCAGCATGCTTGCCTCCGAGTCCGAACGTTTGAGGTTCAGACACACTGCAGGACATGAGCACAGGCGTCAAGGCTGTTACTCCAGTGCTGCACTGTTGGAGGTGCCATCTCCCTGCCAGTATGTTAAATTTAGGCCACCTGCCATCTTGGGTGGATGTTCAAGGTCCAATGGCAGTATTTCAAAGAAAAGCAATGGAAACCTCCCTGGGGTCAATGTTGGTCCGTCAATCAACATCACAAAAGAAAACAGAGGATCTGCTCATGCTCACTTTGTTGTTGGCGGGAGCTTGCTGTTTGCGAATCGCTGCTACATTTCTTGCAACACAACAGTACAGTAAAGTGCTTTTCGACAACCGATGGTTGTAAGAGCATTATAGAACAAAGAACAATACAGAACCGGCCCTTCGGCCCTCCAAGCCTGTACCGGTCATGATACCAACCTGGCCAAAACCTTCAGTACTTCCTTGTGCCTTATCCCTCTATACCCATCCTATCCATGTATTTGTTATGAGTCCGGACCAGAACCCCAATTTTGGTGAATATCCCGGACTATAACCTAACTATTTGCATTTGATAGAATTATGAGGAAATGTTACTGCAACACAGGAGTGATAACACTGACCAGCAGACAGCTTTTACATGAAAACAAACTTTAATTGGAACACAGAATTAAACACAATAGCAACAAAGGAATAGCTTCATAGTTAGCAGTTACAACATCTTAATTTGCCTCCTGAAACCTGCCTCTACATTCCAAATAACCAAACCCATATATTTAAAATACCACTTATGTATAAAGTTAACTTACCAAGTTTTACTTGCTTATCTTGGTGTAGACACCCTGGTGAGATAAACCTTTTTTAGGACCAATAGTAAACCTTCTGCTCAGCTTGGAATCTTGGAAGCAGTTCCTTTGTCCAGAGAGACCTGGCCCTCCCATTAGCTACACCAGCTACACTCAAAGCATACAGCATTCTTTTGTCTCTTGTTACAAGATGTGCTTGGATTTGTTTAGCCAAGCTCAAACTGTTACAACGTTACATTAGCTCTCTATCTGCAAACAAGTAAAAATGTCTTTTAATATCTATTAGCAAAACACTTCCCATGCAAATCTCACTGATTACCTCACTTTTAATCACAGATTTAGCAGACATCCCTCTCTTTAAACATTTTAACCCACATTTTAATATTACTGCAAAAATACAAACTATAAAATATAATTTCTTATATTCATCACAATTAAAAAATGTAATTCCTTCATTTGCTTTTACATTTGAAGGACCTGACTCATGCGGCGCACAGTGCCACGTGTCACTGGACGCTCCTTCTTCAAAGTGACCTTTCTTTAGCGGCAGGGCACCCCTTGTCTTTGAGTTATGAAGGCTATAGATTCAAGTTCCATTCCAGAAACCTGGAACATAAAATCTAGGCTGACACCCGGGTGGTCAGCACTGAGGCCAAGGATTCTCGCCAAGCAGGAGAATTATTAAAAACAAGGCATTGCTCAAGTGGGAGCGAGCACACGGGTGATGGGTCAACAAGACTTGGTGCGAGTTCGGATCGGGCAGCAGAGTTTTCAATGAGTTTACGTTTTGGAAGGTGGAAGCTAGCCGGGAATGCATTGGGATAGTTAGGTCTGGAGGTAACAAAGGCACGGGTGAGGATTTCATTGGCGGAGAAGCTGAGGTACTGGCAGAATCAGGTGATGTTATAGAGCTGAAAGTAAGTGGGCTTGGTGACGGAGCACTTATGTGGTAGGAAGCTAATCTCGGAGGCACGCAGGCCATCAAGGTTGGGAATAGTCTGGTTCCCTCAGACATCAGAATGCCGTAGAGTCGACAACACAGAAGCAGAACTATTCAATCCAACTGATCTCTGCCAGTGTTTATACTCCACAGGAGTCTCCTGGATTTGGATTTGTTTATTGTCACGTGTGCCACGTCCGGACAGCACCATCTCTCCAAACATCAGCAGAGGCCACATCTTGATACTGAACCCTAAGCTGCCACTGGACAGCAGGATGCAGTGATCTGTCACCCACGTACAGTGAAAAGTATTTTTCTGCGAACAACTCAAACAGATCATTAAGTACATGAAAAGAAAATACATAATAGGGCAACACAAGATACACAGTATAAATATACAGACAACGTCATCGGGTGAAGCAGACAGGAGTGTAGTATTAATCAGGTCAGTCTATAAGAGGATCATTTAGGAGTCTGTTAACAGCGGGGAAGAAGCTGTTTGTTTTTAAATCTGGTTGTGCGTGTTCTCAGACTTTTGTATCGCCTGCCCGATGGAAGAAGTTGGAAGAGTGAGTAAGCCGGGTGGGACGGGTCTTTGATTATGCTGCCCGCTTTCCCCAGGCAGCGGGAGGTGTAGATGGAGTCAATGATCAGTAGATCTCGAATAACGACGAGTCCGAATACAGGAGGGAGATGGAGAATCTAGTGGAGTGGTGTAGCGACAACAATCTCTCCCTCAATGCCAGCAAAACTAAAGAGCTGGTCATTGACTTCAGGAAGCAAAGTACTGTACACACCCCTGTCAGCATCAACGGGGCCGAGGTGGAGATGGTTAGCAGTTTCAAATTCCTAGGGGTGCACATCTCCAAAAATCTGTCCTGTTCCCCCCACGTCGACGCTACCACCAAGAAAGCACAACAGCGCCTATACTTCCTCAGGAAACGAAGGAAATTCAGCATGTCCACATTATCCCTTACCAGCTTTACAGATGCACCATAGAAAGCATCCTATCTGGCTGCATCACAGCCTGGTATGGCAACTGCTCGGCCCAGGACCGCAAGAAACTTCAGAGAGTCGTGAACACCGCCCAGTCCATCACACAAACCTGCCTCCCATCCATTGAGTCCATCTACACCTCCCGCTGCCTGGGGAAAGTGGGCAGTATAATCAAAGACCCCTCCCACCCGGCTTACTCACTCTTCCAACTTCTTCCATCGGGCAGGAGATACAGAAGTCTGAGAACACGCACGAACAGACTCAAAAACAGCTTCTTCCCCACTGTCACCAGACTCCTAAATGACCCTCTTATAGACTGACCTCATTAACACTACACCCTGTATGCTTCATCTGATGCCAGTGCTTATGTAGTTACATTGTATATGTTGTGTTGCCCTATTATGTATTTTCTTTTATTCCCTTTTCTTCTCATGTACTTAATGATCTCTTTAGCTGCTCGCAGAAAAATACTTTTCACTGTACCTCAGTACACGTGACAATAAACTAATCCAATCCAATCCAATGGATGGGAGGCAGGTTTGTGTGATGGACTGAGCAGCGTTCACGACTCTCTGTAGTTTCTTACGGTCCTGGGCTGAGCAGTTGCCATACCATTGCAGCCAGATAGGATGCTTTCTATGGTGCATCTATAAAAGTTGGTGAGAGTCAATGTGGACATGCCGAATTTCCTTAGTTTCCTGAGGAAGTATAGGCGCTGTTGTGCTTTCTTGATGGTAGCCACTCCCAATAACATTTCTGACCCACCCCTATCCCTCTATTCCCTTCTGTATGCACCTAACCTCTCCTTAGGTGCAGCGTCAACGTTTGTGGCATTGAAGTTGGCATAATCAGTATTCTCTGAAGGCATTTCTCCTATATTCTTAATTTGATCAGTTGTCCCTCTCTCCATAAAGAGACCATTCTTCTCGAAATGCTCACTATGAATCAGTAGGGTGGTCGAACAAAACATACAATTGTGAATTGATCACTCATTTTTCATTGCACCCAATATTCTTTTCCTGTGTTGAGACTGATGATGACCCCGAGAGGGGTCTTTTCTTCACAATGACTGAGCGAGCGCAATTGTTTACAAGTTCCATTCTGGCAGTACACTGACTGAGACCTGGTTTTTTGTTGTTGTATTACTGGGTCCAGATCCCTGGCTTTGTTTACTAAAAGACAACAGCTGATGACACCAGGTGCCACCGCCATAACTGTTTGCCACAACTAACAGCCTTTGCCAACACCTCCCAGGTGTCAGACTTGGCTGACTTGGCTCAGTGGTAGCAGTCTCACTGAGTCAGAAGGTTCAGGACCCACTCCAGTAACTTAAGCACACATTCGAAGCTCACACTTCAATGCAGCACAGTCAGAGGTCCAGTGCTTTGGAGGTGATGTGAAATGTTTGATGAGATATTGGCCAGAGACCCCATCTGTCTTCTCAGGTAATGACAAAAGATCCCATCGCACTATTTTAAAAATAAGGGAATCATTCCCAGAGTGCAAACCACTATTTTCCTTAGAGCAAAATAGGTTAGCTGGTCAGTTGTGGGAGCTTGCCGTACATAAATTGACTGCTTCCTTTTCTACATTGCCGCAGTAACTGCACTTCAAGAATAATTCATTGAATGTAAAGCACTTTGGAAGTCCTGAAGTTGTGAAAAGCACTATATAAATGCAACTCCTTCCCTCGTCCTTTGACAATGATGAGGGAGAAACCAGCTGTTCAGATAGCTCTCCATACAGAGACCATAAGACATAGGAGCAGAAGTAGGCCATTCGGCCCATTGAGTCTGCTATGTAATTTTTATTAGTGTCACAAGTAGGCTTTCATTAACACGGCAATGAAGTTACTGTGAAAAGCCCCTCGTCGCCACATTCCAACGCCTGTTCGGGTACACTTGAGGGAGAATTCAGAATGGCCAATTCATCTAACAAGCACGCCTTTCGGGACTTTGCGGGAGAAAACCGGAGCACCGGGAGGAAACCCACACAGACACGGGGAGAACGTGCAGATTCCGCCCAGACAGTGACCTAAGCTGGGAATCGAACACGGGTCCCTGGGAAACAGCAGTGCTAACAGTGCTATGTTAGAGGCATTTGTGATACCACCCAAGGTGGTGCATTTTCCGACTAATCCATCATTCTGTTTTCAGGTTGTTGTGATCTGGATTCCATTGATGACATTTCGCCTTCCTTCATTCACTGTACACTGATCAGCACAGTCAGTATCCTCACAGCTTCAGTGAGATCGAGAAAATTGCCCGTAGGCTAGTGAGCTAGTATTGTGATGGGAAGGCCAGTTTCCTTGCTGTCAGACAGGTTCAAGACTAGATAAGCCTCTTTATGCCTAAACATTATTTTTTAAATGATGTGCATATATGGGCAGCTAATTAAGAGATAATGAACAAGAAAATGAGATGGCCAATTAAATTAAAATGATTAAAAGTCTGCATTAATTTGTGATTGACAGATGCATTGCAAGGTCGGGTCAAGTAGGAGGAATGCAAGATGATTGCCGCAAACCAGAACTAGAGTTACTGTCTTCTTCTCACCACCACACCACCCCCACCACACCTACTCTTTTAATTAATTGACTTAATTACATTTTGTTTGTTGAGTAACTGAACAGCCTAATCCTGGTCCAAACTGAATGTATCACTCACGACAGTGAGTAAGATTCTTCAGGAATGCACAAGCATTTTCTGTTCACCAGAAAGGGCAAGTTGTCAGCTGATGGATGTTTGAGACTCGGGTCTGAGTAAATCGGTTGGAACAGGATTATAGAATTCGGCAGAGAATGTGGAGGCCATTCAGAGCAAGTGAGCCTGTGCCGGCCCTTTCAAAGATCTATCCAATTAATCCTTCCCCCACTGCCTTTTCCACATGGCCCTGCAACCTCTTCTCTTTCAAGTATATATCTAATTCTTTTCTGCGAGTTACCATTGAATCCGCACCCGAAGTCCTTCAAAGCAGCGCATTCCAGATCGTAACAACTCTCTGTGAGAGGAAAGAAAATTCTCCTCTTTCCCCCCCCCCCCCCCACCCCTCGATTCGTGTGCCAATTATCTTAAACTTGCGTCTTGGAAATAGTTTCTCCTTATTTACTTTTATAAAACCTTTCATAATTTTGAACAGCTCTATTGTACCTTCCCTTAATCCTCTCTAATCTAAAGGAGAACAATTCCTGCTTCATTGACCAGAAAGATTCAGATTCATTTTACCGTTTCCTGACCCAACCCCCACCCCACTCCACGCCAGCTTTCCCTCCCGAGCTGCTGGTGAAAGTGAAAGAGGCACCGCACCTGCATGACCATTCATAATGGCACGGTGGCACAGTGGTTAGCACTGCTGCCTCACCTCATCCGGCCTTCGGTGGAGTTTGTACATTCTCCCCATTCCTGCGTGGGACCTCCAGTTTCCTCCTACAGTCCAAAGATTTGCAGGTTAGGTGGTTTGGCCACGCTAAGTTGCCCCTTCGTGTTTAGAGATGTGCAGGATAGGTGGATTGCCCACGATCAATGTGCGGGGTTACGGGGATATGCGGGGGAGTGAGCATAGGTAAGATTCTCTTTTGGAGGGTCGGTGAAGACTAGATAGGCCGAATTGCCTCCTTCTGCACTTTAGGCATTCTATGGATCTAGGGCAGCACGGTAGCATCGTGGTTAGCCTCACATTTCTTCACATTTCCAGAGTGCCAGGTTCGATTCCTGGCTTGGGTCACTGTCTGTGCGGAGTCTGCATGTTCTCCCCATGTCTGCGTGGGTTATCTCCGGGTGTTCCGGTTTCCTCCCACAATCCAAAGATGTGCAGGTTAGGTGGATTGGCCACGTTAAATTGCCCTTGGTATCCAAAAAGGCTAGGTTGGGTTACGGGGATGAAGGGGTTAGGGTTGAGGAGTGGGGCTTGGGTGGGGTGCTCTTGCCAAGGGACGGTGCAGACTCAATGCGCTGAATGGCCTCCTTCTGCACTGTAAATTCTATGATCTTGGATTGTTTCATCAGACTGCTCTTTCATAGGGGACGTCGTACCAAGTTCTAATCCTTGAGTGCTTTCCGCCCACATGCACAGTGATCAGTAGCACATTCTGTGGCTGATTTAGTTAAAAGGGAAAATTCGAAATTAATCTGCTGAGACAATATTTGAGCAAGTAAGTGGCCAATCTATGGAACAAGCTCCCAGGCGAGAGGCTCGAAGCAGATGATATTGAATGACTACAATACAAATTTCTTTGGAGTCTTCCAGAAAATAACATTTTCGGCTGAGTAATTTGAGACATGACATGTGGTGAGTATAACCCATTTAGGAGGACAGGTGACTTTGGACCCCAACTGTCCTGCACTGGAGGATTCCCCGTGATGTCTGGGTCTGTTGTACACCTATTGATAAAGATTGATCGTTGTGATTAGTTAGTTATACAAACATACAATAGAGGAGGAGAAGAAGGTCATTCGACCCCACGAGCCTGCTCCGCCAGTCAATCAGATCATGGTTGACTCATGCACTAGAACACTAGATCCCTCTGCAATTTGGAATTCTGCGGCCATCCTCCATGCAAGTACCACCCTGTTTCTTTACTCTTCCTGCCGAAGTGCACAACTTCACATTTTCCCACATTATACTCCATCTGCCAGATTTCTGCCCTATCTATTTCCATCTGCAAACTCCTTGGCCGGGATTCTCTGAGCCTCTGTGACGAAATCACGCTCGACGCGGGGGCGGAGAATGGCGTCTCAGACCCGCGGCGCCAGGGACGCGATTCTCCGTGGTCTGGAGAATTGTTGCCAGCCGCGAGCACGGGGTCGACGCAGCGCCGGTCGGGAGCCGTTGAAAGAGGCCCCTGCGGCGATTCTCCGCGATCGACCGACTGGGTTCCCGCCGAGTTCCGCCGGTGTGGTTCCAACCTGGTTCCACCCGGCGGGAGCACGGACTCGTGGCCGCCTGGCCGTCTTGGTAGGGGGGGAGGAGGGGATGAGACACTGGGGGGGGGCCTCCACGACGGACAGGCCCTGCGATCGGGGGCTACCGATCGGCGGGTGGGTGCGATCTGGGGGGGGGAGGGCCTATCTTCTTCCGCACTGGCCTGCTGTGTGGCTCTGCCATGTTGCACGAGGTGGGCGCGGAAACGGCTGCCACGCACATGTGCGGACCCGTGGCCATAAGTACAGGGCCCTGTATCGGCAGCAGGAGCTGCGCGGCGCACGCCGGGGCCCTGCTATCCCTCTTAAACCCAGAGAATCACTCCGGACTTTTTGAAAAATGTCTGGAGTGATCGCGCCCATTTTCTGGCGGGCGTAGGGACATAGCCCCATTTTCGGAGAATCCCGGCCTTATGTCTTCTTCACAACATAACTCCATTACATTGTATTGTGTGACTACAAGAATGACAGTGAACGCAATCTTCTTCCATCTCCTAACTTGTCCTAACTTTTCTCCTCCGTAGCCCAGTAAAACTGTATTAAATATATGACATCCTAACTGCACACGGGATTGGAATGGTAACCTTAATATCACTTAAGAATCAAAGCTGGGTCCTTGTGTTCTGTTTGATCGGGGACGTTATTGACTGGTGCCTTTGCTGACTGGGACACAAATCTGCAAACTCCATTCTCCCAGGCATACACAAGGCACATTGGATGAAACTGAAGAATAGTGTGAATTAGAGCTAGGTAGGCAATGCACTCGGGATATAAAGACCATAAGACATAGGAGCAGAATTAGGCCACTCGGCCCATCGAGTCTGCTCCGCCATTCAATCATGGCTGATATTTTCTCATCCCCATTCTCCTGCCTTCTCCCCATAACCCCTGATCCCCTTATTAATCAAGAACCTATCTATCTCTGTCTTAAAGACACTCAGTGAATTGGCCTCCACAGCCTTCTATGGCAAAGAGTTCCACAGATTCACCACCCACTGGCTGAAGAAATTCCTCCTCATCTCTGTTTTAAATGAAACGAAAATCGCTTATTGTCACAAGTAGGCTTCAATGAAGTTACTGTGAAAAGCCCCTAGTCATAGATTATCATAGATTATCATAGAATTTACAGTGCAGAAGGAGGCCATTCGGCCCATCGAGTCTGCACCGGCTCTTGGAAAGAGCACCCCGCCCAAGGTCAACACCTCCACCCTATCACAATAACCCAGTAATCCCACCCAACACTAAGGGTAATTTATCATGGCCAATCCACCTAACCTGCGCATCTTTGGACTGTGGGAGGAAACCGGAGCACCCGGAGGAAACCCACGCACACACGGGGAGGATGTGCAGACTCCGCACAGGCAGTGACCCAAGCCGGAATTGAACCTGGGACCCTGGAGCTGTGAAGCAATTGTGCTATCTACAATGCTACCGTGCTGCCACATTCCGGTGCCTGTTCGGGGAGGCTGTTACGGGAATTGAACCGTGCTGCTGGCCTGCCTTGGTCTGCTTTCAAAGCCAGCGATTTATCCCTGTGCTAAACAGCCCCTTTAGGATCGTCCCTTTAGTCTAAGATGGTGTTCCCCGGTTCTAATTTTTCCTACATGTGGAAACATCCTCCCCACGTCCACTCTATCCAGGCCTCGCAGTATCCTGTAAGTTTCAATAAGATTCCCCCCCCCCCCCCCCCTCATCCTTCATACTCCAATGAGTACAGACCCAGAGTCCTCAAACGCTCCTCATATGACAAGTTCTTCATTCTAGGGATCATTCTTGTGAAGCTCCTCTGGAACCTTTCCAAGGCCAGCACATCCTTCCTTAGATACAGGGCCCAAAACTGCTCACAATACTCCAAATGGGGTCTGACCAGAGCCTTCTACAACATCAGAAGTACATCCCTGGTCTTGTATTCTAGCCCTTTTGACATGAATGCTAACATTGTGATTGCCTTCTGAACTGCCGACTGAACTTGCACATTAACCTTAAGATAATCGTGAACAAGGACTCCCAAGTCCCTTTGTTCTCCTGATTTCCGAAGCGTTTCCCCATTTAGAAAATAGTCTGTGCCTAAATTCCTCCTTCCAAAGTGCATAACCTCACACTTTTCCACATTGTATTTCATTTGCCATTTCATTGCCCACTCTCCTAGCTTGTCCAAATCTTTCTGCAGCCCCTTGCTTCCTCAATACTACCTGTGTCTTTACAGATCTTTGTATCATCTGCAAACTTAGCAACAGTGCCTTCAGTTCCTTCATCCAGATCATTAGTGTATATTGTGAAAAGTTGTGATCCCAGCACAGGCCCCTGAGGCACACCACTAGTCACCAGCTGCCATCCTGAAAAAGACCCCTTTATCTCCACTCTCTGCCTTCTGCCAGTCAGCCAATCCTCTATCCATGCCAGGATCTTACTCTTAACAGCATAGGCTTTTAACTTATTTAACATAAAGAGGGATATGGACAGTATGCACAATGGAAACATTAACAAGCTCAGTAATAATAGCCACATAAAGGTGGGTTATATAGCAAGTGATAAAAGAGGTTGGTAGACAATACTTAATGGAAATGGGAACTGCATAATATAGAAAATAGGATTGTATTGACAATACAAGAAAACCTGTCTGATCTGCAAAGCCTGACGAGCGTGAAGGCGGTTTTCCAAGCAGCTATTCTTATTGAACCCAATCAATTTAATTTGGGGGCTGCCACCCATTGCATGAAACTCATTTGTCAGGAATAGGGGTGTAGTTATCTCTGCTGATTTAAAAGCAGCTTTAGTATCTGCCGGGGGAGGATTGAAGGGACGGCTCTTTATGTGCCCTTTAAGCAAATGCCAAAATTAGCTAATCTGGCAGAGTTTCGATGAACAGGATGAATTAATAGTTTCACCACGAGCCCCGTGGAGATCCAAGAATTTCTGAAGCCGTCCTTGTTGTCTCAGGGAGATAAGAGTGCAGTAGAGCATTAAGCATCCTGTATTGTGAAATGTACCTGTCTGGAAAAATGCAACACATTGGAATCCCAGAATCCATTTGGACAGGTACAAAAGGACACCCAGACAGTACAAGCTCTGTTGTAACAAATCTCAAACATAGTTCAGTCCTTACTGTGGTGACTCAGGCACAAAGCTCCCTCTCTCCGCTGCACAATCAGGTGTTCCATTTGCCAGTATTACCCTATAAAAAGGACATCAGCGATCTCGAGGCTCATTTTGTACTTGGCATTTATTTTTGTTTCGTTATGAAGAGAGCATCTGTGCGCCACTCTGCTCTACCATTAGGGTTTGTCTTTGTTTCAGGGTCAATTGGGCCCGCTTGGTGCGGTGCAGAGACTCAACTGCAGGGGGCTGGAGACGGAAAAGTGGGACCGAGTCCTTGCATTTAGCTTGCAGGACAGAGTCCCTTGACCTGGCCGCAGTCCATCTCTGGTGCACGTCAGCAGGTCATACTGATTTCCCAGTCAGCCATGTACCTTGGCTGATATGCATCAAACTCTATTCACCCGGTTTAGTCCTATCTCACTTAATGTCCTTATCCAACTAAAATCTTGTGCTGAAAGCTCCAACTGTCCCTCAGCCTTTTGGGCAAGAGGGTTCAACTATCTATTTGTGTGAAAAGAGTGCTTCCTGAGTCACATTACACCCTTTAATTCTTGATTTCCCACCTCCCTCCCACCCTCAGACAAAACAGTTTCTCTCTACCAACTCAAACGAATCATTTTAATATTTGACCACCCCTTGTTTTTTTTTAAAGAGATTAAAAGCAATTTGTTCTCCGTTAATGATAAGCCCCCTTTTATAATTCGGGTGAATCTGCACTCCATCCCATCCAAGGCCAGAATACTCTGCCCAGGGAGTGTCGTGTTATTCACCCTGGGGTAACACGGACTGCAACAGGATGCAGATGAACGGTGAAGCAGACACCAAACGTAGGCGTTGGTTCAATAAGATTTATTGAACTTCTGTAACGATGCACACAGCTGGCTGTGGGTTGACACTCTACTACTCTCAGTGTACTAACTCTAACTTTCTAGACCAGGCTAGCTCTGATCCACGTGTAGAAGGTGTTGAATGATTTGTACACCCTGACTGTCACTACAGTTGTCACCAGTAGACAGAGGCGGAGTGCTGATGCCTCGTTTGTTTTATAGTTGGAAGCCCCCCTCTGGTGTTCTGTCTGGTGATTGGTTGTGTTCTTTCCTGTATGTTGATTGGCTAACCTGGGTGTCTGTCACTGCCTGTTTTTACCTCATGATGTGCATGGGTGCATGTTATGACATCCCCTCTTTTATTTAAAAGATTGTCGGTTGCTTAGAGCATATACAACATATTTACAGATATAACTATTTACAGCAAATGGCGAGTGAAGGCATATGTACATGTAAGGGTTTCTACAGAACAATATGTACAAAGGAAATATTTATAAGTCCAATCTCTGGGGCTGGCGTCGGATCCATGTCGGCTGCCTGAGAGGTGGAGGTGGGGACGACAGCACCTTGACAAGCGGGATTGCAGCCAGATTGGTGGCCTCGTGGAGCGAGGTGCCTGGAAAAGGCATAACGACAGCTGGGAACGTGAGATCCGGTGGTGGGCAGGCAAGTTTGCGTATTGCCCTTCTGTTGTGCCTGACAATGGATCTATCAGCCATGTGAACCACGAACGACCAGGGAGCAGCCTGTCGAACAACAACAGCTGGAGCTGACCAGCCTCCGCCAGGCAACTTGATGTGAACAGCATCTTCCGGAGAGAGCACAGGCAAATCAGTAGCATGAGCATCGTATGTCAGCTTTTGCCGGTTTCTGAGTTGCTGCACCTTTTGCAGCACTGGGAGGTGATCCAGGTCAGGTAAATGAATGGCCGGAACAGTCGTCCTCTGGGTCCGTGGTGTTACTAGGTTCCAAATCCAGCAGCTCTTGCTGCACACTTCGAACTCGTTTGCGTTGGAACTGGGATGGCTGGCCCACGATCGGAGGTGCAGACCTGCACAAGGCTGCATAATGGCCAGGCTTCCCACAATTTAAACATCGCCTGTCTCTTGCAGGGCATTGCCGCTTTAAGTGGGCGGTGCCACAGTTCGGGCCGTCATGACGTTGAAGTCGTAACGCTCCGTGCGTCGTCGCACAAGCGCAGTGCGGTCAGCTGCCGCTCGCACCTGCGCAGTGTGGTCTTCGCCCGCTTCGTTCTCCCGACCGTGGTGCGCATGCGTGGGACCCCAGGAAAAACGCGCGAAATGGCCGCCTTCATCGATGCTAAGGCGCCGCATTCGGGCGATGGGCTGTACACTCTCTGCCTCGTGGAGGCAACTTGGTCCTGTTCTGCCAATTTAAGGCGGGAGTAGTGACTTTTCGCCTGTTCATGCACTTTACACGTCTCGATGGCTACTGGCAGGGTCATGTTTTTTATTTTTAGGAGCTGCTCCCACAGGGCGTCGGAGTGGACCCCAAACACGATCTGATCCCTGATGAGGGAATCTGCGGTGTAGTTGCAGGACTGCGCTAATGTGCGGAGATGAGGTAGAAAGGATTGGAAAGGCTCATCCTTACCCTGAAGGCATTGCTGGAAGACACAGCGCTCAAAGCTCTCGTTCGTTTCGACTTCACAGTGACTGGCGAATTTGGCTAACACGGTCTGGAACTTGGTCTTGTCCTCGCCGTCGGCAAAAGTGAGCGAATTGAATATTTGGATGGCCTGGTCCCCCGCAGTAGATAGGAGCAGTGTGATTTTTCTGGCATCGGACGCATCCTCCAGGCCCGAGGCCTCGATGTGTAGACTGAATTTCTGCTTGAAGACCCGCCAGTTGGCGCCGAGATTTCCGGAGATCCGGAGCTGTGGAGGGGCCTGGATCTTCTTCATGCCGCTGGAAGGCACTTGCTGGTCGTCACTGAATTATTCAAGGTAAATTACTTAGATGAAGTAGACTCCTGGTATCATGTCGTGTTTTTCACCCTGGGGTAACACGGACTGCAACAGGATGCAGATGAACGATAAAGCATACACCAAACGTAGGCGTTGGTTCAATACGATTTATTGAACTTCTGGAATAATGCACCCAGCTGGCTGTGGGTTGACACTCTACTACTCTCAGTGTACTAACTCTAACGTACTAGACCAGGCTACCTCTGATCCACGTGTAGAAGGTGCTGACTGATATATACACCCTGACTGTCACTACAGTTGTCATCAGTGGAAAGAGGAGTGCTGATGCCTCGTGTGTTTTATAGTTGGAAGCCCCCCTCTGGTGTTCTGTCTGGTGATTGGTTGTGTTCTTTCCTGTATGTTGATTGGCTAACCTGGGTGTCTGTCACTGCCTTTTTTTTACCTCATGATGTGCATGGGTGCATATTATGACGGGGAGCGGTGCCCAAAACATGCCCTAAGCATAGAGCTCTATACGGGGCCTAACCAGGGCTCCACATGGAGTTATCAGGAGCGGAGTCTGACCACTGCCCTGCTACTGTAACCTCAATGAAATACCCCTGGAATATGGTAAGTGACACCAGGACCCTGCTGTTTCTGGCTTCTTCCTGGTGATAGACATTTGCCCATCCTGAGAATGGCCAGTGTTGTATTTGAGATGGAGCCTGGAACTGGGAGTGCCCTACACTAGGAGTTCTTGCTTCACTGCCTTAACCAGGACCCGGCCTACACGAGAGGCTGCTGCAATATCAAATGAGAACAGGTGCACTGAACTCCTGTTCAGGAGGTGAGTAAATGTAGGAACGCACCGGTGGGCAACAAGAGTGCCAGGCCCCAAAAAGATACCATTTTTGATTTTTTTTAAATGTGAAGCAGCCCCTCACATAAAGAATCAACCCCAACCCAATTCAGACTGCCAGATTTTATCGTTAGATGGGACACAGGCAGCCATTGAAAGTGTGTTGACCCTGGCACTGCTGTCACCTGCTGCCAGTTTTTTTTTGTTCTTCATTTTACTCTTCATTCTTTTGATCTTGGAAGAGCGTTACAAATAGGAGCTGTGTTTGACCATTTGGCCTGTTGAACCTGCTCTGCTATTCAATATGGCAGATCTTGGGCTTCAACTCCATTTTCCCCATATCCCTCGGTTCCCTGGGTTTTCAATAATCTGTCTATCTCAGCCTTAAATATATTCCGTGATGCCCCATCCACAACCCTCTGGGGTGGAGAATTCCAAAGATTCAAACCCCTTTGAGAGAAGACGTTTCTCCTCAGCTCAGTCCTAATTGATTGGTCCCTTATCCTAAAACTGTGCCCCCTTCTTCGAGATTCCCCAGTCAGGGGAAGAAATCGCTGCGTCTATACTGTCAAGGCCCTTCATAATCTTGAATGTTTCAATTAGACCCTCTCCTAGGCCGGAATTCTCCGGTCGTTGGGATTCACTTTTGGTGGTTACACTGGGAAATCTCATTGACAAGCGACGGGAAGATAGAATCCCGCCACCAGCGAACGGTGCGCAGCCGAGAAACCCGCGGCTGGGGAACTGGAGATTCCCGCCCATATTCCTTTCAACTCTAGCGAATGTAGACCCAGTTTACTCGGCCTCTCATCCAAGGGGTCAACCGGAACCTTTGCTGCATTTTCTTCAATGCAAGTATATCCTTCCTTAAATGTGATCTTATAAAGCTCCATACAATTATAGCAAGACTCAGTTATTCCTGTTCTCCAATCCCCTTGCAATAAAGGCAACAGGCCATTTGCTTTCCTAATTGCTTGCTGTACCTGCATACTATGTTCCTTAGATGAGTACACCAAGTCTCTCTGAATAAGCTCTTATGGACACATTATTTATATGGCTGGTCCAGTTAAGTTTCTGATTAGATGTTGACCCTCAGGATGTGAAGTGTCAACAAATGGTAAACGTTCCAGATTTTCTGACCCATTTTCACGCTAGGGACCCTGAGTGGGTCAGGCAGTATCGGTGAAGAGAACTGATATGGATCTTTGAAGATATGGGAAGATATAACTGGGAACGAATAGGGTTTAACATGGATCAGAACAGAACAGAGGAGGAACACATTCAGATTTGTAGATATACAGGGCGGGATTCTCCAATCCCGCGGCAGAGTGTCCACGTCATCGTAAACGCCGTCACGTTTTATGATGGCGTTAACGGACCGCTCCCATGACTAATTATGGCCCCTATGGTTTGCGCCACTCCAGCTGCAGATCCCGGCGCGAACTGTGTGCATGCGCATGCGCAGTTGCGCCGGCGCCAACGAGGACATGCGCAGTGGCCTCCTTCAATGCGCCGGCCCCGACGCAACATGGCGCAGGGCTACAGGGACCGGTCCGTAGGAAAGGAGGCGCTCAGCCACAGAGGCCAGCCCGCCAATCGGTGGGACCCTATCGCGGGCAAGGGCACATTGGAGCCCCCCCTCCCCCCCCCCCCACAAAGGCCGCCACCCGACCCTCACACGCAGTGGTCCCGCCGGCCCAGAGCAGGTTAGAACGGCGCCGGCGAGACTCGCCTCTTTTCTTACGGCCGCTCGGCCCATCCATGCCGGAGAATCGGCTGGCCGGCCGGCCGCGTAGAGCGGCCCGCGACTGGCGCCGCACCAACCGCGATGGTGCCAATGGCGCCGATTCTCCGTTCGCGGGAATTCTCCGGCCCTGCCCAGGGCTGGGAGAATCCCGCCTACAAATCTATACACAAACATAACAGACAAATATAAACGGACTCACAAGAGTCTGTGCCCAAAGCAAATAAGTTGAGGGTGAAATAGCAGAAGCGATATTAGCAGGAAACACCAGGAACCGTGATGTGGGAGATTAAAAAACAACAAGAGATAGGAAGACACGGGTGGCATTTAATGCAATGCCCTCCAGCCAACGGGTGACATCTCCGTCGCCAACATTAAATGTGGCTGGACAGCAGGCGAGAGCCCGCTATTACCTCTATTCGGGAAGACCCGCCACATCATGTGCCAATCAGGCACTTAACAGGGTAGCAGTGGGGGAAATAATTGCAGGAAAATGGGGTAAAGATGGGGGAAGTGAGATTAATTGAAAGAGCTAGTGCAAATTGGATGGGCTGAGTGGCCTCGTGCGATGTACTGTTCCAAGATTTCATGATTTGTTGCATGGAACCCACTGGATAGCTCTGTCAAAGAGCCAGCAGTCACAATGTGTTGAATGGTCACATTCCTGATCACATGAACCAGAACCTAAATTCCCCCCAAAATGAGAGGAGCTTTGGCAAGGCAACATATTTCAATTTTTGAATGTTGGTCAGGACACTAGGATGGTGTATGACTGTTTCTGGCAAGACTGTTGCCTTTCAGACAAAGGCAACTAGGGATGGGCAACAAATGCTGTCCTTGCCAGCGACGTTTAAATCCCGTGAAAGAGTATTTTTTTTAAAGAATCAAGAAGAGAGTACTTCAATGCTGGCTTTGCTTTCACAGTCTACGCTTCCTCTGACCTGTGTGTCTGGAATGTTAATCTTTACTTTGATAAGTAAGCTTGACCCTCTCGCCTCCCACACCTCTTCAACCCTCCCTGCTTCTCCCACCACCCCCACCTTGAGAGGAATGTGCTGTAACTTGGGAGCAAGTCAATATGTACACTAATCATCCACCTCGAACTGATCCCTCAGCTACTCTGGGTGTGGGAACAAAACAAATGAATAAGCGGCGAGTCTGTCTTGTAAAGCCTATTAGCTTCGTCAAGACACACTGCAACAGGATCACGTTAAGATTAAATTTGTATGGCATTGGTAATGTTTCTGCATGACCAGAAATACAGAGAAGATAAATAGTGATTTGGTTAATTAAGAAAGGGGAAGAAAATATGTGCAGTCACTGTGAACAATGGCAGTATAGATCTGAGTGCCAGCTAATAACGGAGCTCTCCTACACTGCAGTATTTATATTTAATCTCGGGGAACTGCCATTATTGCAGAAGTCCAGCATCAATGAGCCAGCAGGGTGCTTCAGCAATACCCTCTCCAGCAGTTAGTGCAGAGCCACTGAAGGATATATAAGGGTTTTCTGCTCCACAGACCAGAAACACTTTGTAATCAAAAGATCCTTTTGTTCTTGTGGCTTTACAAAATCTGGTGCTTGGCAAAGGAACCCGAGACTGGGGGTAGGTTAAAAACAAATGTGTGAGACCCAGCAGAGGTGGACGTGCTGCGACAGAGGCATTTTTCGCCCTTCGATCAACGGTGAGATTGGCTGTTGATCAATCGCGTTATTCGTGAGTGGGTCTTCATTTTTCGATTTTAATTTCAGTTGTTCAAAGAAGTTTAGCGTTTATCCCGATTTATTTTCGATAGGTTTTGCTAGCGGTCTAAACTTCTCGGATACGGGTCATTTTCTATTTGTAACCTCGGGCCACTGACTGTTGCTGACAGGGTGGGCTGGGCAATCTCCTCCCAACGATATTTCTCCCCCTTCCTGCTGGGAGGCACTTGGCCGCTATTTTGTCTTCCCCAGCCCAGAGAGAAAGAAAGACTTGGATTTTTTTCTTTAAATGTAATGTACCCAATTAATTTTTTCCAATTAAGGGGCACTCTCGCGTGGCCAATCCACCTACCCTTTGGGTTGTGGGGGCGAAACCCACGCAAACACGGGGAGAATGTGCAAACTCCACACAGACAGTGACCCAGAGCCGGGATCGAACCTGGGACCTCAGCACCGTGAAGCTGCAGGGCTAACCCACTGCGCCACCGTGCTGCCCCTACTTGGATTTATAAAGTACCTTTCATGACCACGGATCGCCCCAAAGCACTTTACGACCAGTGAAGTTCCTTTGGAGTGTAGTCACTTCTGTAATGCAGGAAGAGCGGCAGCTAATTTGTGCACAGCAAGCTCCCACTAGCAACAATGTTATAGTTACCCTGTTTTTAGTGATGCTGATTGGGAGATTAAATATTAGCCAGGACACCAGGGATAGACTCCCCTGCTCTTCTTCAGACAGTGCTGTCGGGGTCCTTTATGCCTGACGGAGCTGATAAATGGGGCCTCAATTTTACACCTCACCTGAAAGATGACGTCAATGGCAGTCGGCACTCCTTGAATACTGCCCTGGGAATGTCAGCCTAAATTATGTGTTTGGCTTCCTGCAGTTGGACTTCAAATCACAACCTTCTGACTCAGAGGTAAGAATTGCTACCCACCGAGCTGTGACTGAAATCTATTGGCTGAGATAAGATTGTGAACTCTGTGCCAGAGGACATTACAGGCGAAGAAAATCCATTGTTCTTTCACAAGTTCCATTGCCTTGGTCATTAAATGCTGCATTTATCATGCTGCAGGGGTTCCCAAACTAGGGTGGGCAGGCCCCCAGGTCCACGAAGGGTCTCCAGGGGGTCCTCTGAAATGGAGGCTGCCATGTGACCGGCAGTTCGAAAGGAACAACCGACCAATTCCAAAAGTAATTGTACTGATTGGGCAGCACGATGGCACAGTGGTTAGCACTGCTGCCCCACGGCGCCAGGGAACTGGGTTCGATTCCAACCTTCAGGTGACTGCCTGTGTGGAGTTCTCCCCGTGTGTGCGTGGGTTTCCTCCAGGTGTTCCTGTTTCCTCCCACAGTCCAAAGATGTGCAAGTTAGGTGGATTGGCCGCGCTAAATTGCCCCTAGGTGGGGTTACGGGGGTAGGGTGGGGGATTGGATCTAGGTGATGTGCTCTTTCAGTGGGTCGGTCCAAACTCAATTGGTCTCCTTCTGCACTGTAGCGATTCTATGATTCTATGAAATAGACCAATTAGAGCAAAGCCTCTTGGCGCACTGGATGCTAACTATCAGCATCCAATGATTCACGGGGCTTCTCTCGGATTGGCCCATTTGAGTGATTCTATTTTGCTGTTGCTGGGCAGAAATGGCTGTGGCCGAGTGCGAGGATTGATCCTGAGAATGGAGCCGGTAGCTGAAAGAACTGGTGAGAGAGCAGGGAGTTCAGATCTCATAGAGGCATATGTGAGATCGCAGGGGGTTCAGGCCTCAGAGGCGTGTGTGAGAGAGCAGGGCATTCCGGCCTCAGAGTGGCATATGTGAGATCGCAGGGCATTCAGGCCTCAGAAAGGTGTGTGTGAGAGAGCAGGGGGTTCGGGCGTCGGAATGGCATGTGGGAGAGAGTGGGTGGGGGAGGGGGTTCGGACCTTAGAGAGCTGCATTTGTGAGAGAGGGGTGTGAGTGTGTGTGTGAGAGGGGTGTGAGTGTGTGTGTGAGAGAGCGGTGAGTGCGTATGTATGAGAGAGTGAGTGTGTGAGAAAGGGGGGTGAATGTGTGTGTGAGAGAAGGAGGTAAGTAAGTGTGTGCAAGACGGGTGAGTGTATGTGAGAGGGGGGGGTTGAGTGTGAATGTGAGAGAGAGGAGGGTAGGAAGTGTGTGAGAGAGGGGGGTGAGTGTGTCTGAGAGAGGGGATGAGTGTATATGATGAGAGAGAGGGGGATGAGTGCATAAGTGAGAGGGGGGAGTCGGGTGTATGTGTGAGAGAGGGGGTTGAGTGTGTGTGTGTGAGGGGGGGCAAGTAAGTGTGAGAGCGGGGATGAGTGTATATGATGAGAGAGAGGGGGGTGAGTGCATATGTGAGAGGGGGGGAGTCGGTGTATGTGTGAGAGGGGGGGGTTGAGTGTGTGTGTGTGAGAGGGGGGCAAGTACGTATGAGAGAGGGTGTGAGTGTGTGTGAGAGAGGTGATGGGTGTATTTGAGAGATAGGGTGGTGAGTGCATGTGTGAGGGGGGGTGAGTGTGTGTGTTAGGGGTGTATGCTTGAGAGAGGGGATTGAGTGTGTGTGAGAGGGGGGTGAGTGCATGCATGAGTGGGATGAGTGTCTTTGTGTAATAAGGGGGTGATGGTGTGTGAGATAGGGTGGTGAGTGCATGTATGAAAGAGGGGGGTCCATAGAACCCCTATAGGGCAGAAGGAGGTCATTCGGTCCATCAAGTCTGCACCGACCCTCTGAAGAAGCACCCCACCCAGGCCCATTTCCCCCACCCTATTCTCCTAACCCCACCTAAACTGCAAATCTTTGGACACTGAGGAGCAAACCGCGCCGGCGCCAATGGTGTCGATTCTCCGGAGGATCGGCGGATCGGCGTCGGGGCGGCGGCGCGCGATTCGCGTCCGTCCTGACGATTCTCTGGTCCAGCCTGGGCTGAGAGAATTCAGCCCAATATCTTGTGGATCTAACCAGGGATCATGTTATTTGGAGTTGGTAATGTGTACTGAGGCAGGTTTCAGAGACAATCTCGGAGTAAAAGCAGTGACCATAACATGTTAGAATTTAGCATTCAATTTGAGAGTGAGAAACTTGGGTCAGAAACAACTGTGCTACACTTAAATGAGGGTAATTATAAAGAAATGAGGGCAGAGTTGCTGGAGTGGACTGGGAAAGGAGTTTAGCAGGAAAGACGGTTGATCACTGGCGGATGTTTCTGAAACTAGCTCATGACTCACCACAAAAGCATGTCCCAGTGAGGAAGAAGGGTTATTGGAAGGGGATAAATCAACCATGGTTAATGAAGGAAGTGAAGGATAATGTTAAATTGTGGCAAAGATTAATGGTAAGCCAAAGGATTTGGAAAGTTTTGAAAATCAACAAAAGATGATGAAAAAAATAATACGAAGTCTTACAACACCAGGTTAAAATCCAACAGGTTTGTTTCGATGTCACTAGCTTTCGAAAGCTAGTGACATCGAAACAAACCTGTTGGACTTTAACCTGGTGTTGTAAGACTTCGTACTGTGCTCACCCCAGTCCAACGCCGGCATCTCCACATCATGGAAAAAAATAATAAAGAGGGAGAAGATAATGAGGGTAAACTAGCAAGCAATACAAAAATGGGCACAAGAGTTTCTTTAAATATATGAAAAGGAAGAGAGAAGCTGAAGCAAACACAGGACAATTTGAGAATAATATTGGGGAACCAGGAAATGGCAGAGGAGTTGAACAAATACTTTGCATCAGTCTTCATGGTGGAAGACACAAATAACATTCCAAAAATAAATAATCGGGGGGCAGGGAATAAATATGATAACAATCATGAGGGAAAAAGTACTAGGGAACCTAACAGAGCTAAAGGCTGATAAGTCCCCTAGACCTAATGGTTTGCATCCCAGGATATTAAAGGAAGTAGCTCACAGAGATGGATGCATTGGTAGTAATCAGCTTCCCTTAAATTCTGGGAAAGTCCCAGAGGATTGGAAAACTGCCAATGTAACAAAAAAGGAGAGAGGCAAAAAAACAAGTAACTACAGGCCAGTTAGCTTAATTTCTGTCATAATAGTAATTGCTTATTGTCACAAGTAGGCTTCAATGAAGTTACTGTGAAAAGCCCCTGGTCGCCACATTCCGGCGTCTGTTTGGGGAGGCCGGCACGGGAATTGAATCCGTGCTGCTGCCTTGTTCTACATTACAAGCCAGCTGTTTAACCCACTGTGCTAAACCAGCCCCTACATTGGGAAGATGTTCGAGTCCATTATAAAGGATGTGATATCAGAGCATTTAGAAATGCATTATACAATAAAGCAGAGTCAGCATGGCTTCATGAAGGGGAAATCATGCCTGACAATATTAGAATTATTTGAGGTGGCAATGAGCAAGATAGATGAAGGTGAACCAGTAGATGTAATATATTTGGATTTCCAAAAATGTTCAATAAGGTACCACACAAAAGGCTACTTAATAGGATGGAGCTGGCGATATTATATTAGCATGGATAGAGGATTGGCTGACAGATAGAGGACAGAGATTTGGGGTAAGAGGAGCATTTTCAGGATGACAAACTGTAACTAGTGGAGTGCCCCAGGGATCCGTGCTGGTACCTTGTATGGTACCAGGGCGATACAAGGGGGTGATGGGGCGCACACTCATGGGGCGCCATCCCATGCCCCGATATGACGTCTGCCACCGTCATCAAGGCCCTCAACACCATCTTCGCTCTGTTCGGTTTCCCCGCCTACATCCACAGTGACAGGGGATCCTCATTCATGAGCGATGAGCTGCGTCAGTTCCTGCTCAGCAACCCCCGGGGAAATGGGCAAGTAGAACGGAAGAATGGGACGGTTTGGAGGGCCGTCCAGCTGGCCCTACAGTCCAGGAATCTCCCAGCCTCTCGCTGGCAGGAGGTCCTCCCTGACGCTCTACACGCCATCTGGTCACTATTGTGCACCACCACTAATAACACACCCCATGAACGTGTTTTTACCTTCCCCATGAAGTCCACATCCGGGGTGTCGCTCCCGACTTGGCTCGCTGCTCCAGGATCGGTCCTTCTCCGTAGGCACGTCCGACTCCACAAGGCGGACCTCTTGGTGGACAGGGTTCACCTGCTCCACGCCAACCCTCAATATGCCTACGTTGAGTTCCCTGACGGCCGCCAAGATACTGTCTCACTCAGGGACCTGGCACCGTCAGTTTCCACCCCAACACCCCCCCCCCCCCCCCATGCGCCCCCCACCTCCCACCGCACCACCAATATTGACCCCACCAGACCCCCTCCCCTTTTCCGCACAAGAGGATGAAGAGGACTTTGGCACGCTCCCCGAGTTCCCCGATGACTGGCCAGCATCATCACCGCCACCACCGCCATCGGTGTCACCTCCACCACCGCCAGCACCGACTTCGCCGCCACCGTTACGCCGCTCCCAATGAAGCACCAAAGCACCGGACCGGCTGAACCTTTGACGGACTCCGGACCGTCAACATGGACTTTTCTTTCCCTACCACTGTACATAATTGCACTAATTGTATATAGTTTCACATCACCCCCGCCAGACTCATTTTTAACAGGGGGTGAAAGTGGTGATCCACTGTAATAGGAGATGTAAGGTAGGACCTGCACTACAGGTTTGCCGGTAGCTCCTGCCGGCTGGCTCCGCCCAGGAAGAACTGTATAAATACGCGTGACCTCCAGTGCCCTGCCATTTCGCCAGCTGCAGCAGGAGGCCACGCATCTGACTGTAATAAAGCCACAGTTGTACCCAACTTTCGTCTTTGTGCAATTGATCGTGCATCAGGTGCTACCGCTGAGACAAGGCTGGCACCTGAAAATGGCAATGTATGAGTTTGAAACAAGTGCAGACACTAAAATGGATGCCCACATAGCCAGCATTAGCACTGGATGCGATCTGGGACTATTTCCTGCCATATCATTGCAATCCGACTTTTTTAACATTTTAGTTACCTTTTCAGAGTCTTCCTGAAAATCAATTTCTGCCACTCCTCCCCTGACACTGTCAGCCCATCCATGTTAGAGTGTGACACCCTTCCGATGTCCTGCTGTAGATGGGGAGGAAGAGGGGAGGAGTCAGGCAGGGTTTCTGCTCCTTGTGTGTGGTCAGTGATTCCTGGCGGAGTGCACAAATGCGGGGATGCTGCTTCAGGACAGGGTTAAGCTCAGCTCTGATGCTACCCAGGCGGAAGTAGCACTCGTCCAAGCTTACAACTTGAAAATGGCCACTTAAGCACGTTACCTCGGTGTTGCCTGTGCCCAGAGCACTGTATACCAGCCAAGACCTGCACTTTTAGAATAAGCAGTGAGTAAATTGGAAGCAAATGTAATTTTGGGGGAAAATCCAAATACAGGAGGCTGGATGCACGCCAGCGGCCTGTAGCGGTCGCGCCGTGCAACATGGCGCCAGCCGCACGCGGACCCAGCCTGCCAATTCGTGACCCCTTTTGGCCAGGCTCGCTACACCTGGACCACCGCCCCCCCCCCCCCCGCCAAAGCCCCCCCTGCCCGATCGGCTTCCCCCCCACCCCCCCCAACTGTGGCGCTGCTGGACTCAGTCAGGTAACGTCCTGAGGCCATCCCGCCGGCGTGCGGCAAACTCCGAGCGTACGCCATTTTGGAGGGGCGGAGCACCGCAAAAGCAGTGCCGCCCCCGATTTCGGCGGCAACGTGGATTCTCCAGCCCATCGCCGAATGTGATTTCAGCGTCGGAGACTGGAGAATCCCGCCCCTGTTCTGACTGCACGTACTCTGACCAACACACTGACAATCATAGAATCATCGAATTTACAGTGCAGAAGGAGACCATTCAGCCCATCGAGTCTGCACCAGCCCTTGGAAAGAGCACCCTACTTAAGCCCACACCTCCACCCAACCCCAGTAACCCCACCTAACCTGTTTGGACACTAAGGGCAGTTTAGCGTGGCCAATCCACCTAACCTGCACATCTTTGGACCGTGGGAGGAAACCGGAGCACCCGGAGGAAATCCACGCAGACACGGGGAGAACGTGCAAACTCCACACAGACAGTGACCCAAGCCGGGGAATCGAACCTGGGACCCTGGAGCTGTGAAGCAACTGTGCTAACCACTGTGCTACCGTGCCGCCCACCAATAGAAAGCAGGTGGACAATTGGGGCGTCATTCACCCAATATCTGTGGATTGTTTTCAGGATGTTGGGCATGAATTTCCAAGAGTGTTTTCATCTCTAAGTGGACCAAAGACATTTTATTCCCCCTCTGAATATTTGCCTCTCGCGGGGATTTAGCGGACGTTCACGAGAAGAGGAAAAATGGTGTGCAGGTACCCGTTGTACTTGCCGGGCTGAGAGAGGAAACTGCTGTTTTTTGCCTCGTGTCCAAATACAGACACGCATCTTTAATTCTCAATGACTGAGGAAGCAAATGTCTATCATCAGAAGGTCAGACATTTACAGAGCAGCTGGATCTGTCATCAGCCACCTCATCATAGTCAAAAAAAAACCCAGAGAAAACTTGATAATGTCAGCTTCATTGTGATAAGATTAGAGCCGAGTTGAGAGGTCTGAAAAATCATTATTCTCTCACATTCTCGTCTGCAACCTGCCAACGAATCCAGGAATGTCGAATGATTTCAGAATTTCTCAGCATCTGGTGAGACTGGGAATTCTGCCGCTTACCACCAGCCATGCCTCAGTTCTTGCCTCTTGAGTTTGAACCTCGTGAGACCCACATCAGTGATTTCAGCACAAGCTCCAGGCTAACACTGCAGTGCAGTACTGAGGGAGTGCCGCGTTGTTGGAAATCTTTGGCATCAGATGTTAAACTCTGACCCCATCTCTTTTCTCATGTGGGCACAAAATGCCCCATGGTGCTTCTTTGAAGAGGACCAGAAAAACATGCACCAGTGACCTGGCAATATTTATCACTCAAACAACATCATTAAAAAAACATTTAATTGGTCATTTTCACAATTACTGTTTATGGGATCTTGTAGGCCAGGATTTTACCCTCCCCCATCAGTGGGTTGGTAGGTGGGATGGGGGAGGGTAAAATCCTGGCCTACAAGACCCATAAACAGGTGAGGCCTAGGACTGGGCCTGCCTACCCTCGCCACAATTGAGGCCCTTAAGTAGCTAATTGTTGACCCACTAAGGGCCATTTCCCTCCCCGCCTCAATTTTCAGGCTGACGGAAGGAGTTTGAGGGGTGTGGGGGAAGCCTGAAAATAAACCAGGTTTAGGCCTCAGATGGGGAAGTTGGTCAGGCTCCATCGGCAGCCCGCTTTTAACATCGGGGGCACCTCCCTGTAACGTCCAGTCACTGCGGGTCACCCCAATACCCATGTGTTCATGTCCCTCCCCCCAGGCTTTGCCTCCGTCACTCTAAGAACCCCCAAAACAATCTGATCCTGCACTCCCGGAACTTAAGCTCTGGGGATGTTTGTAGTCCCTGTCCCGTGCATTGCAGCTTCTGACTCCTCAGGAACTGGAGCGCTGCTGGTCAATGAGATTGGCTGGAGGCTCTCCGAGGTGGGAAAAGACCTACCTCCAGCCAAATAATGCTTCTTGGACGGTTAAATGCCTGGGAATCAGTCCGTGTCGGCGGGAAAACGCTGACATTCTACAAATCCTGGATTATGTGTTTTACAGCAATGACTAGATTTTAAAAATAATTGACTATAAAGTACTTTTGGATGTGGTGGAAAGTATTTAATGGAACTCTTTCTTTCTTCAACTAGTTCTGTGATTTACCTTTGCTGTGTATAATCTGAACCTCTTTGAAAGATTTCTGAACCAACCAATAATACTTTTCTTGCTTCTTTGATGTCTTAATGGGTATATGAGTGCGAAGCTGCCCACGTAGAACTTTGTTTTGCTGACTTAACTGATCTCAGAGTGAGTGGTGGTACATGGAACATGGAACATACAGTGCAGAAGGAGGCCATTCGGCCCATCGAGTCTGCACCGACCCACTTAAGCCCTCACTTCCACCCTATCCCCGTAATCCAATAACCCCTCCCAACCTATCTTGGTCACTAAAGGCAATTTATCATGGTCAATCCACCTAACCTGGACTGTGGGAGGAAACCGGAGCACCCGGAGGAAACTCATGCAGACACGGGGAGAACGTACAGACTCCGCACAGACAGTGACACAGCGGGGAATCGAACCTGAGACCCTGGCGCTGTGAAGCCACAGTGCTACCTGTGGTAGGAAGGCTAAAATTGGATCACTGTACTTGGAAGAGGCTTAGTTCTTGATTTGGTATCTATCTGAAATCTGCTGTAGAATGCAGATGGGTGGACATTGGCTCGAGACAGGATTGGGCACTCCTGTCATGGTTTCTTGTTGTCACAGAGCCAGTAAAGCTTTACTGTGCAGGTACAAGCCTAAACAATAACCATTTGGGCAATGCAGACAGGATCAAAAGGTATTAAGGATTGTTGAATCAAGGCAAGTTAATGGAGTTAAGATACAGATCAGACATTAATTAAATGACAGTACAAGCTCTAGGCATTGAATTGCCTACTCCTGTTCCTCTGCCTCTCAACTTCCAGGAGAAAATGGATGAAACCTACTCTATCGGGGACGCATTGCATAGTGAAACTGGAACTCAACCCACACACAGTAGCAATTCATGAATCTGATGGAGAATTGTTTGACGAGATTATTTATGTTTGTTTATGGGCAGTCCTGTTTTCCACAGTGCCACTGTTTAAGTTATGCATTCTCTGGGGAGCCACAAAACGCTCTTATTCTGCTTTATTTAATCAGAAATAACTGCATGTCTGGAGTGTTCGTGACTGGTCTTATCGAGACACATTCATATTGTCAGGAACGTTAGGATGCTTGGGTTAAGAAATATGGGAAGACCCCTGCACCGTTTCCCCCCCCCCCCCCCCCCCGCCCGCCCCGGCCACCCCCTGACCCAATTCAATTGGAGGATATTGATTATTGATATCACGGCAAAAACACACATGGATCAAATTGGTGCTTTGGTGTGTGCAGAGTCGCTGCTGTGCCCTATGGCTTTTTATTCCTATGTGATAGTATTTTGGCCTCACATAGGGGTGAAAGCCATGGGATACAGGGTGAGAAACGCATCTGCAATTACCCATTCCTATTGTAATCAGTCCTACTGTATAACCATTTGCGAGACTCCTATTAGGAATGAGGAGTTATCCGATGATATAATTCGAATTGGAATGTATTGCTGTGCATATAAATGCAAAATTTCCGGTGGATATCAGACATTTTTATAGAGAGGAGTGTAGGCTGTATCAGATTGCTATAAGGAGGGAAGTAGGTTTATCCTTAAAGATAGCAAGATGGCAATGTCTGTGCAGTGCAGATTTTCGCAAACATTCATCTGGTTCACTAATCCCTCGGGGAAGGGAATCTGTCATCCTTACCCGGTCTGGCCTACATGTGACTCCAGAACCACAGCAATGTAGTTGACTCTTTAAAAAATTGCCCTCCGAAATTTCTGAGCAAGCCACTCAGTTCAAGGGCAATTAGGGATGGGCAATAAATGCTGGGCCAGCCCAGCGAGGCCCACATCTAGTGAATTAAAAAAGTTACTTTTGAATAGGAAAGATGAAGAGTCTGAATATTGCGTTCAGGGATTGGAGGCTATTTATCAATGCCAAAGTTGAAATTTGTGGAGCAAAGCGCCCATGATAGGCACATTGTACGATTCCTTTAGAAGGGGCAGACATGATAGGCCCTAATGCCATTTTCACATTCCCTTGGCAACACTTTAAAAAAAAAAACATTCACAGAATGTGGGTGTGGTCAGTGAAGCCTACATCATTGCTTTTGAGAACATGGTGGCTCAGTCGAATTCAACTGAGTGACTGTTGCTACTTCTGTTAACAAACCACAAGCTGCGGGTATGTTTCTTGTATCGGCCAAATGACCACATAACCAGTATGTTAGTTCAAAAGACAGCTTATTATTAAACACAAGACGTATCTCTCTGTGCAATGATCCCGCGGCTACGCATTAAACTACACCTATCAACGAAGATGACATTTACTTAACTTCTGGGTGACTGGCTCTGTGCAGGTAGATAAGGCCTTTATCTGAGTCGCCACGTCGGCTGGAAGTCGTCAGGTTCGTCTCGGCTGCGGCTCGTCTCTATCAGGTAGCGATCGCGGGTCTTGAACTTGGCTGGTCATTATGCTGCAATTGGAGTGGGCACGGGCCGATCCCAAAAGAGACCGATCCCTAGTTGTGCAGGGCCTCTTATCCTTCTCCTTTTTTGTGCCCATTTGGGCGGTCCCAACGCAGGATCCAATGGATCGATAGGCTCTCGATCACCCGAATCGATTCTGGCCAATTAAGGTCAGGTACCTCGAAGGCTGGGCGGGTCCTAGTCATCATTGTCCCAAGTATGTACGCCTTTCCAAATAAGGGGAAGTGGCTCCGGTGAGTCTGCTACTGTTGCTATTCCTCAATTTGAGTCTATTGTCCTGGGGAAATCGGTGATTGGCCTTTAACAGGTGCAAGTTTCAGTTCGGTTTGGTTTTCCTGTGCACAGTACACAGCGGCTGTGCACTGTCTGTGTCTCAACTTGACCACAATTCCCATTATCCTTTGCGGGCGGCCATTTTACATGGCCACATGACTTCGGCCATTTCGGAGACAATTACATTGCTATGGATCTGGAGTCACATGTAGGCCAGACCCAGTCACGATGGCAATTTTTAAAAAAAAGTCTCCAATAGTAATTTAGTCATTCTGAAGTCAAGTGTTCAAGAAACTGAAATATCAATGTGCCACAAAATCTTCCAGCCTGGTGCATCATCGGAACTTGATGCTTAGGTAGTGAATCGCTGCAGCAGGCTTGAATCAAGTTATACATCCCCTGCTGTCCTAGGGTTGCGAACCGTTCAAGGCTGGCCTTGAGTCTCCAGAAATTGAATTGCTGATATTCAGGTCACTGCTGCAAGCTACGCTGGAGCATCGAGTGTCGCTCTAAAAATCATAGAAATGGCAGAAAGAAAAATTGTGCTTCTTTGTCATTTTCTTGGAACACTTCAATTTGTTGGTTATAAAAATGCTGGAGGCGGGGAATAAACATAACTGCTTGACAGCCAAGAATCATCCATTGAGTAATGAAAGAGCTTTTTTTCATCTCCAGTTGGTGTGGCAAGACAGGGTACAATGAGGATAGATGTTGGGTTGATCAATGGTGAGAGTGTTAAGGCAGAACAAAAGACAGGTGGTCATGTGATGATATCTCCAGGAATTCATTCAACTAGAGTTGGCAACTCTAGTTAGCACAGGCAGGCTACCATCATACATTGCTGATCATCTACACTCTGTGACCTTTTGAATATTAATTCAGAATATGGATCACAGGTAATGGGCGGGATTTTCTGACCCCGCGTCGGGTCGGGGAATCGGCAGGAGGGGGGGCGTGATTCATGCGACGACACCCTGACGCCGGTCCTCTGATTCTCCTGTAACCGGAAAGTCGGCGCCATTGGTGCCAGCGCAGTTGCCGTGCGCCGTCAGGGGCCGCTCTACGCGCCCCCCCCCCAGGCGATTCTCCGTGCGCGATGGCCGAGTGCCTGCCGAGATAGGCCGAGTCCCACCGGCGCCGTTCACGTGTGATCCAACCCAGCGGGATCTCGCCGTTCATGTTGCGGGGGGAAGTCTGTTGGGGGTAGGGGGGAATCCAACCCCAGGTGGGGGGGCCTGCACGGTGGCCTGGCCCGCGATCGGGGCCTACCGATCGGCGGACGGGTTTATCCTGGTGGGGGCCTATGTTCCTCCGCCCCAGGCCCTGTAGCTCTCCGCAATGTTGCGTCGGGGCCGGCGCGGAGAAGGAAACCCAGGCACATGTGCCAATTCGCGCCGGCCGTTGTGCACATACGTGAACTCGCGCCGGCCGTAGCGCGCATGTACGGGCCTGCAGCGCCCGTTCTGACGCCGGTATCGGCAGCTGGAGCTGCGTGAGGCTCTCCAGTGCTGTGCTGGCCCCCTGCGCGGCGCAGGATCGCTGCTCCTCGGGGCCTGTTGACACCGGCGTAAAACGCTCCGCCGTTTACGACAGCGTCAACACTGAGCCCCAGGATCAGAGAACCCCGCCCAATATGTTTTTTGATTAATATATAGGCCTTTTATTTAGATGCAAATTCTCCAACTCCTCCCAAAATCAAAATCAAAAGCTAGACTGTCTTGACAGTATGGTAAATGGTGAAAATTATATTTAAACGTTGTAGGCGCAATTTAATGACCTTGTCGTGCCTGACTTGGTGATGCAGTGAAGACAATGGGCAGGATTCTCTGACTCCCCGCCAGGTCGGAGAATCACCGGGGGGCAGTGTGAATCCCGCTCCGCCGCCCCGACGCCGGCTGCCGAATTCTCCGGTGCCAGTTTTTTGGCTGGTGTGGGGACCACGTTGCACCGGTCGGGGGCCGTTGGCAGTGGCCCCCCCGGCAATTCTCCGGGCCCCGATGGGCCGAACGGCCGCCTGTTTTCGGCCGGTCCCGTCGGCGTGAAATACACCAGGTCCATCCCGGCGGGACCTGGCTCTGAGGGCGGTCTGTGGAGTCCTCGGGGTGGGCGCGGGGGGGGGGGGGGGGGGGGGCGGATCAGGCCCTGGGGCGGGGGGACCCCACGGTGGCCTGGCCTGCGATCGGGGCCCACCGATCTGCGGGCGGGCGTGTGCCGTGGGGGCACTCTTTCCCTCCGCACCGGCCTCTGTAAAGCTCCGCCATGGCCGGCGCGTAGAAGAAACCCCCTGTGCATGCGCAGAGATCACACCAGCGGTTCTGCTTAGAATCGTGCCCAATGTTTTGGCTCCACCTACTTCCTGTGGTAACGAACTCCACAGGCCCATCACTTTCTGGATGAAGAAACCTCTCCTCATCTCAGTCCTAAATGATGTGGAGATGCTGGCACAGCAAGAAATCTCACAACAGCAGGTTAAAGTCCAACAAGTTTATTTGAAATCACAAGCTTTCGGAGCGCTGCCCCTTCGTCAGGACCTGATGACCTGACAATGGAGCAGTGCTGCAAAAGCTTGTGATTTCCACGTTATACAACATCTGCCATTCATTTGCCCACTTACTCAGCTTGTCCAAATCACACTGAAGCATCTCTGCACCCTCCTCACAGCTCCCCCTCCTGCAAATTTGGAGATATTACATTTAGTTCCCCAATATAAATCATTCGTATATATTGTGAATAGCTGATGTCCCAGCACTGATCCCTGCGGTACCCCACTACTCATTGTCTGCCATTGGGAAAAAGGGTCCTTTATTCCTATTTTTTGTTTCCTGTCTGCCAATCAGTTTTCTGGTCATCTCAATCTACTACGCCAATCCCATACGCTTTAATTTTAGACACTAATCTCTTATGCGGGACTTTGCCGAAAGTCTTCTGAAAGTCCAAATAAACGACATCCACTGGCTCCCCCTCATCAACTCTACTAGTTACATCCTCAAAGAATTCCAGTAAATCTGTCAAGCATAATTTCCCTTTTATAAATCCATGCTGACTGTCCGATTCTGCCAGTGTTTTCCAAATACTCTCCTATGAAACCTTTTATAACGGACTCTAGCATTTTCCCCACTACTGACCTCAGGCTGACTGATCTATGATTCCCTGTTTTCTCTCTATCCCTTTTTTTTTCAATAGTTGGGTTACATTAGCTGCTCTCCAATCTGCAGGAAATGTTCTAGAGCCTATAGATTCTTGGAAGATGATCACCAATGCATCCACTATTTCCAGGGCCACTTCTTTAAGTGGGATGTAGATTCTCAAGCCCAGGGGACTTATTGGCCTTCAAACCTATTAATTTCCTCAATACCATTTCCCTACTAATATTGATTTTGTTCTGTTCTTCCATCTCTCTAAACCCTGTGTTTCCCCCACATTTCTAGTACATTATTTGTGTCCTCCTTTGTGAAGACAGAACAAAAGTATGTAATTAGTTGGTCAGCCATTTCTATGATCCCCAATAAAATTCCCATTTTTGACTGTAAGGGACCTACATTTGTCTTCACCAATCTTTTTCTTTTCACATACCTACAGAAATGTTTACAGTCAGATTTTTATATTCCCTATAAGCGTACTCTCATACTCTATTTGCCCCTTTTCCCCTTCTTAATCAATCGCTTTGTCCTTTGCTGAATTCTAAACATCTCCCAAGCTCAGATCTGGGGCGAAATTCTCCGGTATCGGCGCGATGTCCGCCGACTGGCGCCCAAAATGGCGCAAATCAGTCAGGCATCGTGCCGCCCCAAAGGTGCAGAACGCTCTGCATCTTGGGGGGCCGAGCCCCAACCTTAAGGGGCTAGGCCCGCGCCGGACGGATTTCCGCCCCGCCAGCTGGCGGAAAAGGCCTTTGGTGCCCCGCCAGCTGGCGCGGAAATGACATTGCCGGGCGACGCATGCGTGGGAGCGTTAGCGGCCGCTCACGGCATCCCCGCGCATGCGCTTGGAGGGAGCCTCTTCCCCCTCCGCCATGGTGGAGACCATGGCGAAGGCGGAAGGAAAAGAGTGCCCCCACGGCACAGGCCCGCCCGCGGATCGGTGGGCCCCAATCGCGAGCCAGGCCACCGTGGGGGCACCCCCCGGGGCCAGATCGCCCCGCGTCTCCCCCAGGACCCCGGAGCCCGCCCGCGCCGCCTTGTCCCGCCGGTAAGAGAGGTGGTTTAATCCACGCCGGCGGGACAGGCATCCTAGCAGCGGGACTTCAGCTCAGCCGGGCTGGAGAATCGCGGGGGGGGGGCCCACCAACCGGCGCGGCGCGATTTCCGCCCCCGCCGAATCTCCGGTGCCGGAGAATTCGGCATCCGGCGGGAGCGGGATTCCCAACAGCCCCCGGCGATTCTCCGCCCCAGCGGGGGGTCGGAGAATCTCGCCCCCGTTGTTTTTTTTTCTGGCCAATTTGTATGACTCTTCCTTGGATAAGTACTATCTCTGATTTCCCTTGTAAGCCACGGTTTGGCCACCTTTCCCCTTTTACTTTTGCATCAGACAGGAATAGGAAATTGTTGCAGTTCATCCATGCGTTCTTTGAATGCTTGTCATTGCCTATCCACCGCCATCCCATTAAATAATTTTTCCCAATCCATCGTAGGAAACGTGCCATCGCAATTTCCTTTATTAAGATTCAGGATCCTAGTCTCAGAATCAACTACATTATACTCCATCTTGATGAAGAATTCTATTATATTATGGTCACTCATCCCAAGAGGCCTCGCACCACTAGTTTGCCAATTATTCCTTCCTCATTACACAATACCCAGTCTAAGATGGTCTGTTCTCTAGTTGGTTCCTCAACGTATTGGTCCAGAAAGCCATCACAAGAATTCCTCCTCGACAGTACTGTTGACGAATGTAATATAAAATAGTTACTTTAGAGATATTAGTTACAGTAATGTAAATATATGCCGGTCTGATTCTGTTAGTTCACAGACAAAGGATTTCAGAACGCATGGCAAAGCAAGGGGGAGGGGTGTCCAGCTAAGGAGGAGAAAAGGATGCTGGGTAATAGGAGGCCAGAGGAAGGGATGAGAAGTGAGCCAATCAGGATGTATGGCCAGGTCAGGAGGGGTATAGGATGACCTATGGGAATCGTGTATGTGAAACTTGATGCCATTTGAATGTATTTGCAGAAATCCCTTTGTCTCCTTCTTCATTCATTTTCCAGGGGTCCAGGAGACTGGTTCTGTGCCCTGTGTCTGTGAGAAACGAGTCAGACTTGCAAGTCAAATAAAAATAACTAATGCTATGCCTGCAAATCCATCTCGAGTTTTAATGAGGCCAGACTGACGGGTAAAGAATTAAGATTTCTCACTGTTGCTAGTTTGATTTGCCCAATCTATATGCAAATTAAAGTCACCCAAAATTGCAGATGTTGCTTTTTTGCATGCATCTCTAATTTGCTGCTTAATGCCATTCCTGACAGCACCATTACAGTTTGGGCGTCTACCCCTGATACAACTCCCACTAACGCATTTTGCCCCTTAGTGTTTCTCAGCCATACTCCTATGGATTCCATATCGTTGGAGTTAATATTTCCCTCGTTATTGGGTTAATTTCCTCATTAATCAGCAATGCAACTTCACCAACGTTTCTTTATGTCTGTCCTTCCTCCCCCTGGGTGTTCAGTTTCCGTAAACATTCCCTCGTTCCTCACTCGCTCCCATCACATTTTCCCACAAGTGGCCAATGGAAGTAACATGGATTTGACAAATTCAGGGGCGGGGGGGGGGATGTGATAGATAAGTGGCAGGAAAATAATTGTGGAGCTTTAAGAGCAGATGGTGTAGTGTACTTTGGGTCCACACATCCGTCTCTATTCCAATGCTTGATTAAAAGATGTCCTCCACTATAGCTCATGGTCCCAAAAATAATGTTTTTTTATTATATAATGGGGCAGAATTTGTGTGACGATTCTAGTGATTAAAGTATGCAAAGGACTTGATAGTGTGATGGACAGCGTTTATGTATTTCATTGTTGTTTGTGATAAACATGTTTTAATGTGTGAGGTTAGGATGTCTTCTTACCCTCAGAGTGATTTGTTCCAATTTAAATTATTTCAGTAGTGGGTTTTAAGAATAAAATAAATTATTTATTATCACACACTTGTCCTGGAGTTTTAAGATACAACATCTTGCTCACACTATCAAACACACGCAAGGATAGATAAAGATGAAGAGAAGACAACATGATTACAGTCTGGAGTTATTTCAATCTCTTTTGTTGCAGGCCTGTAGTTTCTTGGATGATTTGATGCTGTAGCTGAAGTAAAGTCTTTTAAAAGCAGAGAATTCTCAGTAAGCTGCAAGGGTTCTTGTTACTCAGTTGCCAGAATGTCAGCTCTCAGGTGAACTTGAAGTTGGAACAGGTTGGGAGCTGATGTGGGGAAGGTCCCTTCTCCCAGTTGCCAAGGTACAGCTTTATACTACCTTGCTTGTGGAGTTGATTTGCAACAGGTTTGATGGTGTAAATGGTGTTTCTCAAGGGATCTGTTTTCGAACAGCTTTCATGTTTTCTTGTAAAATCAGATAACAAACATGGCTACCTTGTCCATTGTGACTAGTTACAATTCAAAAGTCCTTCTCCAAATAATGTGGTGCATCATACCTGTAAACACCCTGTGGAATATTTTCAAACCCTGAGAATGTCAGACAACCAAGGTCTTTGTGTTTGGGATGAGGAGCCATCACAACACCATGAAAGGTCGATGAGATCCATTTCATAGTAATTTTGCACACGTTGATTTTCAATGTCTCTATAGCCCATGGTGAAGCAGATAGTCTGCTGGTGTGTTATGGTCTTTCCTGTTGACAATCCATCTTTACCAAAGGGATGTGTGGATTTCACAAGTAGCTGTGATTGTCCATATTTCAATTAGGCATTTGCTGAAGTTTCTGGGCTGTCTGCAGCTGAGTCAGATGATAAGCTGCCGACATCTTGAACAGCTTCTGGTGTCCAGTTTTAAAAATGTAAACATAACTTTGCGATATCTTCGTGCCGGTACTGGTATGACAACCGAGTAATACAAAAAAGAACTATTTCCATTGGTGGTGAAATAAACTACAAGAGGCCATAATTTTAAAATGAGAGGCATGTTATTTAGGTGAGAAATTAAGAAAAACTTTTTCCAAATAAAGGGCGATGGAATTCTGGGATCCCATTCTCATAAAATCTGGGACCCCCTTCTCATAATGATGTTGGGTCAACATAAGCTTTCAAGATAGAAATAATTAAATATTTGTTCGGCAAAAGGTATCAAGGGAGCCGGAGGGATGCATGTAAATGGAATTGAGGTCGATATCAACCATGATCTAACTGAAAGCAGAGCAAGCCTAAGGGGCTGATTGCTGACTTGTATTCCCAATGTTCCTAATTAATGTTACCTACCCATGTACTGGCTAAAATAAAAATAGAAAATACTGTGAGTGCACAGCAGGATAGAAGCAGCGAGACAAAACTAGATTTAAGTTCGGGGTTATAAATTTATGCCAAATATCTTTTGCAGGGACCTCGGTGAAAATGTTATTTTCAGGCACTGACTTCTCAGAACGTAAGAAACGGGAGCAGGAGAATGACATGTGGCCCCTCACGCCTGCTCTGCCATTCTACAGGACCATGGCTGATTTTCTGCCTCAACATCCCCATAACCCTTTGTTTCACTGAGGAAAAAAACAGTCCACCTCAGCCGTAAATATAGTCAATGACGGAGCGTCTACTGCTCTCTGGGGTAAAGAGTTCCAAATACTCACAACCATCTGAGTGAACAAATCTCTTCTCATCCTGAATGGTCGGCCCTGTATTCCGGAATTCTAGATACCTCAGTCAGGGAAGCAACCTTTCAAGTCTATCCTGTCAAGTGCCTTCAGAGGCTTATGGGCGGGATTCTCCGACCCCGTGCCGGGTGGGAGAATCGGCGAGGATGGGGCGCGATTCATGCGGCGCCACTCCGATGCCGGTCCGCTGATTCTCCAGTGACCGGAGAATCGCCGCCATTGGCGTTGGCGCGGCGCCGGTCGGGGGCCGCTCAACACGGGCCCCCCCCCGGCAATTCTCCGCGCGCGATGGGCCGAGTGCCGCCGAGTTAGGCCAAGTTTCCCGCCGGCGCCATTCTCGTATGGTCCTACCCGGCGGGACCTCGGCATTCACGTTGCGGGGGGGGCGGCCTGGTGGGGTGGAGGGGGGATCCGACACCGGGGGGCTTCAACAGTGGCCTGGCCCACAATCGGGGCCTACCAATTGACGGGCGAGCTTATCCCGGTGGGGGCCTATGTTCCTCCACGCCGGGCCCCGGTAGCTCTCCGCCATGTTGCGTCGGGGCCGGCACGGAGAAGGCAACCCACGCGCATGCGCAAACTCGCGCCGGCCATAGCGCGCCTGCACGGACCCGCGGCGCCCATTCTGACACCCGTATCGGCAGCTGGAGCAGCGTGAGGCTCTCCAGTGCCGTGCTGGCCCCCTGTGTGGCGCAGGATCGCTGATCCTAGGGGCCAGGTGACGCCGTCGTAAAACGCTCCGGCGTTTATGACGGCGTCAACACTTAGCGTCAGGATCAGAGAATCCCGCCCGCTATGTTTCAATGGGATCTCTCCTCAGTCTCCTTTTGCATTTCCAGATTTAATTTTGGACTTCCAGAATTCCCGATTTTTTCATTTATGAACATAAAGCGCTCTGATTACTGAACTAGGACTGTGAAGACAAGCCAGCAGCAGTGTTGTTGCTGTCACGTAGATGGGGGCAGTGAAAGGTAGCTTACCCCAGCCAGCAACACATGACATGAACAGTTGAATGCCTTCTAAATGCTTTTATATCTTTAGGCTGGTGACCAAGACAGACCTGTACAACCCCTCCAGGCCTTAAATTACCTTTGAGTGATACCGCACTAAAGGCCTGCTCTCTGACACAAAGCCATTTGTTGCATCGATAAATTAATCTGCCGGCTGGCTGTTCTGTCCTTTAGAACAAGTCTGTCAGGTAATGTTCTGCATCTTCAGTAGTTGCAAACCCAATAGGTTTGAAGAGGAAAAAGACGGGGGGGCACGACGATGCAGTGGTTAGCACAGCTGCCTCATGGCACCGAGGACCCTGGTTCGATCTCGGGTCACTGTCCCTGTGGAGTTTGCACATTCTCCCCGTGTCTGCGTGGTTCTCACCCCCACAAAGATGTGCCGGATTGATGGATTGGCCACGCTAAATTGCCCCTTAATTGGAAAAAAAAGAATTGTGTACTTAAAATTTTTTTTAAAGAAATGTTCAAAAAATTAATTATGCAATAAACTGGAGACACTGTCCCCTCATGTAATTAAGTAAGTCCCACCAGAGACGTATTCTTCACAGTCTGACTTGTTTTAAGCATCTCATTGCCCACAGCAGAGTAAGGAGACACTAATTATGACGAATAGTACAGTAATAGTCTTGTCTTTCTCCAAAGCCAATGGTTGACATATTCCACACTGACCCTTCCCATCTACATTCCACGTCTCCCCTCAGGCACTAGACCAGAGACAGGTTATAACAGTATTTTGCTGAGAAAACATAATCTCTTCACGAGCCCAGACAACAAATATAAATGACCCATTTAACTATGGGTAGCACCACCACCGAGATTGCTCCTGTTCTTTTTCCAAATGGGTGCTTGAATAGTCATCATGACCATATCAAAAGCAGTTAAGTGCTTTCTGATGAGATGTTTATTAACATTGTTAGGCATCAGGTTTGGGACCCTGGAGAACTATTTCCCTGCCAGGTTGTGGGGTGATGAGACTTGCTACAGTCTTTTCACTCACCTATCCACAAATATGAAAATGAAAAATGAAAATCGCTTATTGTCACAAGTAGGCTTCAATGAAGTTATTGTGAAAAGCCCCTAGTCGCCACATTCCGGCACCTGTTCGGGGAGGCTGGTACGGGAATATAACATTATCTTGGGTGACCTTGCGTTACTAGATTTGGCCTGGTCTTCACAATAGTATCAGCTCTCTGGTAAGTACAGGGGCTGGATTCCCAACCGCCTGCCACCGTAGCGGAATTCCCAATGCGGCGGAGAATCCCACGGGGGGAGAAAAAGCAGGATCAGTGCCTGTGATGCCTCAACCCCTGCTGGTGGCAGTATCGCCGATCATGCCCCTTCATTGGATCTCAGGTAACCTGCCATGAGACTAACCACAATGTTAATAAACATCTCATCAGAAAGCACTTAACTGCTTTTGATATGGTCATGAGCTGTCAATCATAGCTCAATGTTTATAAACGCTGAGGTCAGTTTCACAGAGGGTCACTTTAGATCCATTCAAGGTTGAAGGGAAATTAAAATAAACAATCCTGACGCCTGGCTGCCTGAAAGCTGTCAATTACAGCTTACCAAAAGCAATTTCTCTTTGAAGTGAACAGAAGCCTTGCAGATCAAAGGATCTGAGGGGGTTTAAAACGTTTTGATGTGGTTTTCATTTTTTATGAAGTTACAGCTGCAGCTTTCTAGACATGTGCCTGAGGCAGCAGGTGTAAGAGACAGGTGAATGAAAAAGCAGTGTTTGGTTTTGCTGTTTCTGCCTAGACTGTTCTTTACCTTCAGGCAGGGGTGATTGATGGGGGTGTCTCTAGTATTGGGGATCCTCTGCTATTGGGGGGTCTCTCTTATGGGCTTTATTCTGTTATGGGGGTTTCTCTGATATGGGAAGTTTTCTGATAATGGGGGTTTCAGGTATGGGGGTCTCTGGTGGGGGTCTCTGATATGGGGGGTCTCTGGTGGAGGGTCTGATGGAGAGGTCTGATGGAGGGTTGGCAGGGGAGTCAGTGGGTGGGGGGGATTAGGTCACCCTCATGCCTGTGTACTGTCGGAGCGGAGGTGACCCAGCAATTCCCATGGTGAGGGGGAGGGCAGGATTTGCATTGCAGGGGGAGGGGGACCACCCGCTGGACCTCACTATCAGGCCGCCAACTCAAAATTGAAGCCCAAAAGCGAGATTCAGGATTGAATCCCTTGCGATCCCCACCATACATAAATTTGCATAGCAAGGAACAATGAATGGCTTCTGGGCACCATTCCCAGCACCAGGGTGGACCAGAAGCAGTTCAGCTCCGGTGGGAGAACCTTTCTCCCGAACAGAGAATCTAGCTCCAGGTGTCTGACTATTTACATATTTGCATTCTGACCAATGAAGCAAAACATGTAAATACATCACCAGCCAGGCAGTTTGCAAATTTAGTTCCCTATTGAACACTGACCTGAAGTTCTGACTCATATTCTCTCCATCATTAGAACACCTATCCCAGCAAGTTGCATTTGTATAGCACCTTTAACATAGCAAACCATTCCACCTCTGTAATACCAACCCCACCATGCTCAACACATCCGCTTCCAAAACCGCACAGTTGGCTGGATGGCTGATTCGTGATTCGCAGGTTCAGTTCTCGTACTGGCTGAGGTTATTCATGAGTGCCTGAGGTGTGGTGATCCTCAGATTAAATCACCACCAGTCAGCTCTCCCTGTCAAAGGGGAAAGCAGCCTGTGGTCATCTGGGACAATGGCATTTAATATGAATATCAGGTTTGGCTCAGGGGACAGTATTCTCACCTCTGAGTTCGAAGGTGGTAGGCTCAAGCTATACTCCGTACATAGTCTGGATGAACACTCTCAGTGCAGTACTGAGCGAGTGCTGCACTGTCGGAGATGCTGGGCGGGATTCACTGATCCTGAGGCTAGGTTTTGACGGCGTCGTGAACGCCGTCGTAACAGGCCCCCAGGAGCAGCGATCCTGAGCCCTACAGGGGGCCAGAATGGCACTGGAGTGAGTCATGCAACTCCAGCAGCCGATACCAGCATCAAACGGGGGCTGCGGGTCTGCGCATGCGCGTTGCTACCGGCGCAAACTCCTCCGCGCCGGCCCCGATGCAACATGGCAGAGAGCCACAGGGGCTGGCACGGAGTAAAGGAGGCCCCCACCAGGAGAAGCCGGCCCACCAATCGGTAGACCCCAATCGTGGGCCAGGCCATGGTGGAGGCCCCCGGTCTTTTGGGTGAAACATTGAGCTAAGGCCCAGTCTAACCTCTTAGGTGAATGTTAATGATCCCATGGCATTAGTTTGAGGAGGAACAGGGAGCTCTCCCTCTATTTATCTCTCAACCGATATCACTGAAACAGATTGGGCCAGAACCTGTGAGGAATGCCACTCACGGTCAAAGTGCCACTCTGCTCCTTTTTACTTCCACTGGAATGCAGCTGCAGGTTCACTGCCTGACCTTCCATCTCGGGCCGGGTGTGAAAGGTGCTGCACAGCCGCTTCCCCAGGCCTGTAGCTGAGTGCGGCAGGGCCTCGGCCCCATTTGTCTGCAGCATTCGGTCATCAACCTGGTAGGTTTAAAAGGTCCCAGGCTCTTTGAGAAGTCAGGGCGAAGGTAAGGGCGTGGATCAGTGGGAGAGACAGGTCAGGTAGCTGGTGGGGTAGGGTGGGTCAGGGCACAGGATGGCAGTGGGGGGCGGTTAGGATAGGTTGGCGGATCGAGTGGTCTCAGTGGAAGGGGTAGGATGGGTCGGATGGCAAGTGGGTGGGTCACGTGTTCGGTCAGAGGCGTCAAAGGGTGGATGATGTTAGTTGAGGGATGGTAGAATAGTCACAGAGTAGTCACAGATGTGGTTGGGGGTGGGGGGGTTGGTAATGGAGAGGCTGGGGGTTTGTCCAGTGGGAGGTCGGGGGACAGGGGGATTGTTGCTAAAGTCCCCAGGAGTTAGAAGTGGTTTTAATTTGTTTCATGTTTCCTGGTAACTATTCTGGTAAGAGAATCAGAACCATCCAAAGTCTCCAATTTAAATTGGAGTATCAGACGGCTCCAGGGTAAGAGCAGGGTAATTGCCAAATAGAAGTGTAAAGTGCCCGGGTAATCGGGTAATTCCTGGGCAGCCCTTTAGGGCAGGGTCGTGCAGGGCAGCTTTTTAAAAATTAGTTCATGGGCTGTGGGCATCGCTGGGCTGGCCCAGCATTGGTTGCCCATCCCTAATTGCCCTTGAACAGCAGATTTCCTTCCCTAAAGGACATTCGTGACCTGGATGGGTCTTTAACGACAAATGACGATAGTTTCATCGTCACCGGTATTGAGACGAGCTTTCAATTGGGCTGGATTCTCCGGTCCCCAAGCCGCGTGTTTCTTGGCGGCGCGCCATTCGCTGGCGGTGGGATTCTATAATCCCACCGCTTGTCAATGGGATTTCACCTAGAAGCCGCCCCACGCCACCGGAAAACGTGCGGGTGGGGGTGCGCTGCCAGCGAGAAAAGTGAATCGTAACGGCCGGAGAATTCCGGCATTTGTTCATTGCATTTAAATTGCACCAGCTGATGTTGTCGGATCTTCTGGGGTACCTCCTGTGTCGGACCCTCTGGACGTCGCTGTGCGCAAATTGGCCGCGCATTCCTTCAAAAGGACTGCATTTGCTGAAAAGGGCCATGGGATGTTCTCCGGCTGTGAAACGGCTGCATAAAATGGCTTTTTATTCCCAAGTTACAGGTATTCGGACTGAGAGATTGAAGGTGTTAATGCCTTTAAATTGCTCTGATTACGTCAGATCTGTGATTCATATGTAAAGCGAGTTCTCCATGCATCACAGTTATTGCAGCAAAATAAGCTGACAGTTTCTATCAGGACGATGAGCCTCCCTTGACAAATTGCTGTCTGTCGCCTGAGCCGATTCCTCGGAGCTGTAAAGATTTCAATTTACTGGGGCACTATTGAAATGCTTGGCGGAGCGTTAAATTTTAACTGGTTTCGATATTGCATATTGTTTCTGGGTGCTTATGTCATCGCTGGCTCCAGGTTCTGATTTTATTTAAGTGTTTCGGACCGGCCTCATCATTAAAGATGTAACATGATTCTCAACGCCCCATCCTGCTGGGCTTTTCTCCCTCTGTTTTTTGAAGCTGAATTGCATACTCATTTTTCAGCTTCAAAGCTGAGAAATTCGATTTGAAGTTCAATTTAGATTATACTGAGCAAGAGGTTTCAAAAGAAAAAGCATTTATTGAGCAGCCTGAGCTTGATGACACTTATTAATGTTGACAGCTCCTGTTATACGTCCCTGTGAAAGCGATTTTAGCAGGCCAGATTCTCCTGTTGGTGCAGATATTGAATCACCTGGTGTGGCGATTAATGGGAAGTCAGAGAATCGATCCCGAGGCCCATCTTTCCATTCTGTTCAATTAATGGATGAAAAAGAAATGGGGTTTTGGTTGGATGGTGCATCCCATTCTGTATCATTTCTCTGCGCCCAGGCAATGCCCCATGATTTAAGCAGAGACTCTAGACTCACAATCCCAGGTAGCATTAAGCGAGTGCTGCACTGTCGGAGAGACCATCTTTTCGGGGAGATGTTAAGCCGAGACCTCCCAGTTGGAGGTAGAAAAAATCCCAGGACAGTATTTCAAACCACATCAGGGGAATTCTCCTCAGCGATGGAATTAAAACAGAAAATGCTGGATAAACTCAGCACATCTGGAAGCATCTGTTGTTACTACCCCAGTTGATGTTATAACTGGAAGAGAAGATTCCAGAATGTAACCTTGGCTCAAAACAACGTTACTTTTACTTATTTTTAATCGAACGTGGAGGAACAGAGTCACAGGACTGTAAAATTACTTTTAACAACACGTAAAAGACATTTATTAAGCATGAAAAAATGGATAACATTACAATATATCTTTACCCCCCTCCCCCACCACCCCTTAACGTAACAAATACACACCGGTTTTAAGAGCACGATAGCACAGTGATTAGCACTGTTGCTTCACAGCGCCAGGGACCTGGGTTCAATTCCCGGCTTGGGTCACTGTGCGGAGTCTGCGCGTTCTCCCCGTGTCTGCGTGGGTTTCCTCCGGGTGCTCTGGTTTCCTCCCACAAGTCCCGAAAGACGTGCTTGTTGGGTAAATTGGACGTTCTGAATTCTCCCTCCATGTACCCGAACAGGCGCCGGAGTGTGGCGACTAGGGGATTTTCACAGTAACTTCATTGCAGTGTTAATGTAAGCCTACTTGTGACACTAATAAAGGTTATTATTATTATTATAAACACTCCCCTCTGAAACCAAGTTAGCTTTTTGTTATTTACAGTGCAGAAGGAGGCCATTCGGCCCACCGTGGCTGCACCGGCTCCCAAAAGAGCAACGCAGCTAGTCCCATTCCCCAGCCCTATCTCCGTAGCTCTTTAAATTAATCACTTCAAATATATACCCAGCTTTCTTTTGAAACCTCCTATGGAATCCACCTCCACCGCTCTCCCAGGCAGCGCATTCCAAACCCCGACAACTCTGAGTAAAGACATTTCTTCTCATCTCACTCCTAGCTCTCTTGCTGACCATCCTGACCCCTAGTCACTGACATACCAACTAGTGGAAACAGAATATCCTCCTTTACCCTGTCAAAATTGTTCAGAATTTTGAACACCTCAATAAGCTCACCTCTTAATCTTCTCTGTTCAAATGGGACAAAGCCCAATTTCTCCAATCTTTCCTTGTACCTAAAATTTATTCCTGGTATCATCAATGTTCTGGATGGGAGGTTTGCTAGACCTCTTTGGGAGGATTTAAACTAGTTTGGGAAGGAGATGGAAACCAGAGCTATGGATCAGAGGATAGGGTAGCTGTTGAACAGGCAGAAATAGTATGCAGCAAGTCTGTGAGGAAGGATAGACAGTTGATAGGGCAAAGTTGCATTCAGTGGAATGGGTTAAAGTGTGTCTGTTTCAATGCAAGGAGTGTCAGGAATAAGGGAGATGAACTTAGAGCATGGATCAGTATTTGGAACTACGATGTTGTGGCCATTACGGAGACATGGATTTCACAGGGGCAGGAATGGTTGTTAGATGTTCCGGGGTTTAGATGTTTTCAGAAGAATAGGGAGGGAGGTAAAAGAGGAGGGGGAGTGGCACTGTTAATTAGAGAGTGCACCACAGCTGCAGAAAAGGAGGTAGTTGAGGAGGGTTTGTCTATTGAGTCAGTATGGGTGGAAGTCAGAATCAAGAAAGGAGCAGTCACTTTATTGGGGGTTTTCTAAAGGCCCCCCAATAGCAGCAGAGAGATAGAGGAACAGATTGGGTGGCAGACCTTGGAAAAGTGCAGAAGTAACAGAGTTGTTGTCATGGGTGACTTCAACTTCCCTAATATTGACTGGAACCTCCTTAGTGCAAATGGTTTGGATGGAGCAGATTTTGTCAGGTGTGTACAGGAAGAATTCCTGACCCAATATGTAGATAGGCCGACTAGTGGGGAGGCCATACTGGACTTGATGCTCGGCAACGAACCAGACCAGGTGTCCGATATCTCGGTGGGAGAGCATTTCGGTGACAGTGACCACAACTCCTTGACCTTTACCAGAGTCATGGAGAGGGATAGGAACACACAGTATGGGAAGGTATTTAATCGGGGGAGGGGAAATTATACTGCCATTAGACAGGAGCTGAGGAGCATAAAGTGGGAACAATTGTTCTTGGGGAAATGCACAACAGTAATGTGGGGGTTGTTTAAGGAGCACTTGCTGCGAGTGCTGGGTAGTTTTGTCCCATTGAGATGAGGAAGGAATGGTAAGGTGAAGGAGCCTTGGATGACAAGAGAAGTGGAGCTTCTAGTCAAGAGGAAGAAGGAAGCTTACGTTGAGGAAGCAAGGATCTGACTCGGCTCTAGAGGGTTACAAGGTAGCCAGGAGGGAATTCAAAAATGGACTGAGGAGAGCTAGAAGGGGGCATGAAAAAGCCCTGGCGGGAAGGATTAGGGAAAACCCCAAGGCGTTCTACACATATGTGAGAAATAAAAGGATATCAGAGTGAGAGTAGGGCCGATCAGGGATAGTGGAGGGAACTTGTGCCTAGAGTCTGAGGAGATGGGGGAGGCCCTAACTGAATACTTTGCTTCAGTATTCACTAGAGAGAGGGACCTTATTGCTCATGAGAACAGTGTGAACCAGGTTAATAGACTCAAACAGGTTGATATTAAGACTGAGGATGTGCTGGAAATTTTGAAAAGCATCAGGATAGATAAGTCCCGTGGGCCTGACGGGATATACCCAAGGTTACCACGGGAAGCGAAGGAGGAGATTGCTGCACCGTTGGCGATAATCTTTGCGTCCTCACTCTCCACTGGAGTAGTACCGGATGATTGGAGGGAGGTGAATGTTATTCCCCTGTTCAAAAAAGGGAATAGGGAAATCCCTGTGAATTACAGACCCATCAGTCTTACGTCTGTGGTGAGCAAAATATTGGAAAGGATTCTGAGAGATAGGATTTATGATTATTTAGAAAAACATAGTTTGATTGAAGATAGTCAGCATGGTTTTGCGAGGGGCAGGTCATGCCTCACAAGCCCCATTGAATTCTTTGAGGATGTGACGACCCACATTGATGAAGGTCGGGCAATGGATGTGTATATGGAGTTCAGTAAGGCAGGTGATAAGGTTCCCCATGGTAGGCTCATTCAGAAAGTTAGGGGGAATGGGATACAGAAAAATGTGGCTGTCTGGATACAGAATTGGCTGGCCAAAAGAAGACAGCGAGTGGTAGTGGATGGAAAGTATTCTGCCTGGAGGTCGGTGACCAGTGGATTCCCGCAAGGGTCAGTTCTGAGACGTCTGCTCTTTGTGGATTTTATAAATGACTTGGATGAGGAAGTAGAAGGGTGGGTTAGTACGTTTGCCGATGACACGAAGGTTGGGGGAGTTGTAGATAGTGTAGAGGGTTGTTGCAGGTTACAACAGGACATTGACAGAATGCAGAGCTGGGCTGAGAAGTGGCAGATGGAGTTCAACTTTGATAAATGTGAAGTGATTCATTTTGGAAGGCCGAATTTGAATGTTGAATACAGGGTTACAGGCAGGATTCTTGGAAGTGTGGAGGGACAGAGGGATCTTGGGGTCCACGTACATAGATCCCTCAAAGTTGCCACCCAGGTTGATAGGGTAGTTAAGAAGGCGTATGGTGTGTTGGCTTTCATTAACAGGGGGATTGAGTTTAAGAGCTTTATAAAACCCTAGTTTTTACATAGAATTACATAGAATTTACAGTGCAGAAGGAGGCCATTCGGTCCATCGAGTCTGCACCGGCTCTTGGAAAGAGCACCCTACCAAGCCCACACCTCCACCCTATCCTCATAACCCAGTAACCCCACCCAGCACTAAGGGCAATTTTAGACACTAAGGGCAATTTAGCTTGGCCAATCCACCTAACCTGCACATCTTTGGACTGTGGGAGGAAACCGGAGCACCCGGAGGAAACCCACACAGACACGGGGAGAACGTGCAGAATCCGCACAGACAGTGACCCAGCGGGGAATCGAACCTGGGACCCTGGAGCTGTGAAGCAATTGTGCTAACCACCATGCTACCGTGCTGCCCTCCTCCATGCTACCGTGCTGCCCTTAGTTAGACCACACTTGGAATAGTGTCCAGTTCTGGTCGCCTCATTTTAGGAAGGTTGTGGATGCTTTGGAGAGGGTGCGGAGGAGATTTACCAGGATGCTGCCTGGACTGGAGGGCATGCCTTATGAAGAAAGGTTGAGGTAGCTAGGGCTTTTCTCACTAGAGCGAAGAAGGCAGAGAGATGACTTGATAGAGGTGTACAAGGTGATGAGAGGCATGGTTAGAGTGGATAGCCAGAGTCTTTTCCCCAGGGTGGAAATGGCTGTCACGAGGGGACATAATTTTAAGGTGATTGGAGGAAGGTATAGGGGAGATGTCAGAGGTAGGTTCTTTACACAGTGAGTGGTGGGTGTGCGGAATGCACTGCCAGCAGAGGTGGTGGAGTCAGAATCATTCGGGACATTTAAGCGACTCTTGGACAGGCACATGGACAGCAGTAAATTGAAGGGATTAGGATAAATGGTCGGCACAACATCGTGGGCTGAAGGGCCTGTACCGTGCTGTACTGTTCTATGTTCTAAATAAGTATGTATTGTTAACAATAAAAACTTATGTTCCCATTTATTTTACCTGCATTCCTCCAGCTCTGGCCTGTGGTGTACTTCCAATGTTCTTCACCCGACCATTGGCAGCTGTGCCTTCAACTCGCCGGCTGAACTCAAATTCCCTCTCTAAACCTCTCCGCCCCATACCTCCCTCGATGACACCCATTAAAATCGACCTCTTTGACCAAAGAGTTTTCGGACACTTGTCCTAATTGTACAAGCTGAGCTTCATATACTTTACAAGACTCTCACCCGCTCTACCCCAATAGACTGTGGCCTAAATCCAGCCTGCAAGCCCTGATCATATAGACCCCAAGTTCCTATCTCCAGGTCTGCAGGTTCTTTTGGACCAACCTGAAATTTTCCTAATTTTGAACAAAGGGCCCGTTTCGTTTACAGATCGGTTCATTGGAAGCTGAAAATAACAGGTGAAATCCGCTTTGAGCGTTGGATATGCAAAGAAGCCAGGTGTCTGCTTTGGGGCTTCAGTTATTTAAGCTTCCCGCGCAGGAAGGGCTGGAAACAGGGGCGTGGGCCATCAAACCTGGAAGTTATCTTCTCTTCACCCTGCAGTGGAGAGGGGAAAATTAACGAGAGAGGGTTGGGAGCGAGAATAGAAACACGACGAGCAGAATGCAAATGAGAGAAGACCAGGAAGAGCAGAATGATGGAGGCTTTTGTTATTTTGTGTTGGTCAATCTAATCTCCTGCATATAATTGTCACCCCCACTGCAGCTACCAGAATCAAAAGGAAGTATGGCTGCAATATATACCCGTACACCTTATTCCATCACAGGCTACACAATCCAGAACCAAGATCCAAATGTTATTTCAGCTGAGAATGTGATTACCCCCGGGTGTTTGAAACTACTACCTCGGGCCCTCATTTACATCAGTAGAATCAAGCAGCAAACTGTGCCTTTGATAATATTCTCTCTGTTTGTTTACTTATTTATCTTTGCAGTCCCAAGAGTTGGTGAGTTTTCCACTGATTGGCAGGTGGAGCTGTTTGACTTGACTTGCTGTGGGAATCAGCCCCTGCAGACTTTTGGCTCGTGGATGTGTAAACAGTCTTTGTCACATTTGCAACACAATGCCCTGATGTCATGCATTATATTTAACACACACAGCGTTTATATAGTATCTTTAATGTAATGAAAGGTCCCAAGGTGCTTCAATTGACAAAAACAAAATGAGAGGGCAGAATTTCCGGGAATAGGATGGGACCTGCGCACGGTCAGCCTGCAGTTTCCCGACGCCATTCCCGTCACTAGTCCATTCAGTTGCACTGGAGACTTACAAGCCTTTTGCCGGAATTGATCGGATACAAATACCATGGGACGGCACGGTGGCAGTGGTTAGCACCGCTGTTTCACAGCGCCAGGGACTCGGGTTCAATTCTGGACTTGGGTGACTGTGTGGAATTTGCACTTTCTTCCCGTCTCTGCGTGGGTTTCCTCCGGGTGCTCGGGTTTCCTCCCACAGTTCAAAGATGTGCGGGTTAGGTGGATTGGCCGCGTGCTAAATTGCCTCTTAGTGGCCAGGGATGTGAAGGTCACAGGGATATGGCAGGGGAGTGGGCCGAGGTGCTCCTTTCAACGGGTGGGTGCAGACCCAATGGGCCGAATGGTCTTCTGCACTGTAGGGATTCTATGATATTGAACATGCCGGGCTCTTTCCCCTGGGCCAGAGGAGACTAAAGAGGTGAGCTGACAGAGACTTCAATATTTCCATTTAAAAATTATAAATTGAGAGAGTGGGTGAGGATATCCACCATTTCACTGGTGGATAAGTTCAGAACAAGTAGGAATAAATATAAGTGCAAAGTGCCACAGATTCTGGAAATCATAAATATAAACTGAAAGAGGTGGCAGGTCTGGCAGTAGAGAGAATAACAGTTCATGTTTCAGGTCAGTTCTTCCGTGCTTTAGATTCTATGTAATTCTAAACAGAGCTTCTCATTTTGCTCTGTTTATTGAACGAACAGATCAAATTGGATGCTGCTTAATTGGGTGAAGTACTGGAAGTGTCCCAGTGAGGGTCAGCTAGCTCAGTTGGCTAAATGGTTAGAGTGCGGTGCAGAATGATGCCAATGGCACTGGTCCCAACACATACTAGTTAGTTCATGGAGGTCTGCCTCCTTGCCTTGCCCCATGTTTGATATGGAGTGGTGCCCCTCAAGCTATATAACCACCTGTCTCTCTCACTCTCTAACAGAGGGATGCCTATGGTTCCCTCATGGACGATGGCTAATTACCTTACCTTACCGGTGTTTCCATTACCCATGGTTTTGATTTGGGGCTAAACGCAACTAATGCAACAAAATGGGCATCTAGACGAGTGTGTTGGAGGCTGCAGCATTTTGAGTGTCAGCCAGAATCGCAGTATGCTCAACCTTCACTGTAAGTTTAGTGTTGGACACCGACTATTGTTAAGCTGATTTGTGGGACTTGCCGGTATGTTTTGCTCTCACCCCCTCTAAACTTGTCAGAACATGGTTTTGAAGATTTGCAGAGCTTACCCTTGTCGACACAGGCATATACACACACGGCATTGCAAGGCTGAGAAATCCTGAGGGAAGACGGCAAACGAGAGGAGGCACATGTGCAACATAAGTGCCAGCTTCAACTATTTGGGCAGAATGGCTGTTCCATGTGATGAATCAGATTTGTACGACGAGAGACAGCAGCTTCACACAGTTGATAAATATTGGATCGTAACTTCCAAGAGATATTTTTTTATGCAAGAAGCTTTTAAAGTAACTTTTGAAAACAATTTGGATATGAGCATGGAACTTTCCATCTGCAGGGCTGTGGCTATGTCTCAGACATAGTGGGCCAAATAGTCTCCTTCTGTACTGTAAGTCTTGATGATTTTACATGTTTAGCTACATCTAGTTAGTTTGCAAATAGTAGGGCTGTGGGGAAGGAGCTAATGGGGCAGAACATGAAGCTAGAGAAAACACGATGTGCACATTTGCTGTCAGGTTAGCCAGTTTAGAGGGTTTTATTCTGGAATCGGTTACAGAATAGCTACACAGCCTTAAGAAACAGAAAACTGAACATCCTGGCGTGACAGGCTTAATCGTGATTGTCCCACATTTATCCTGACCAGCAGTTTCACGACTATGAGCTGTCTCTCTCACTCAGATATTCATTGACAGGTAGCAGGTGCGTGTTGAACATAGAACATTGCACCTGCAACCTATGAATGAAGATTTGACCTGTGACAGGCGATTTAAAAGGGCCATGTCTTTGAGTAAACAATTGCCAACATTTCCCCATGCTGAACTTAAATTAGTGATCCGCAGATGTCTTTTAAATCGTTGCCAGAAATAAAAGCATTTCATGCTTTATTTAAAAGAATGGTTTCGCCTCCCCTCCTACTGGTAGCATTGTGGATAGCACAATTGCTTCACAGCTCCAGGGTCCCAGGTTCCATTCCGGCTTGGGTCACTGTCTGTGCGGAGTCTGCACATCCTCCCCGTGTGTGCGTGGGTTTCCTCCGGGTGCTCCGGTTTCCTCCCATAGTCCAAAGATGTGCAGGTTAGGTGGATTGGCCATGATAAATTGCCCTTAGTGTCCAAAATTGCCCTTATTGTTGGTTGGGGTTACTGGGTTATGGGGATAGGGTGGAGGTGTTGACCTTGGGTAGGGTGCTCGTTCCAAGAGCCAGTGCAGACTCGACGGGCCGAATGGCCTCCTTCTGCACTGTAAATTCTATGGTACTGAGAAAATGCTGCACTGTCAGAGGCGTTGGGTGGGATGCTACAGTCCCCCAGCTGCGTGTTTCTCGACGGTGCGCTGTACACTGGCGGCCAAACTCTTTCCCGTTGAAACCACACCACACCGCCAGGAAACTCATAGGTGGGGGGGGGGGGGGGGCGGTGCTGCCAGCGGGAAACGACATGGGGCTGGATTCTCCGATTCTGGGGCCATGTCCCGACGCCGGCTTGGGAACGGTGGCATTTTACGCCCGGAAAAATGGTTTAAAATGACCACCGATCCTCCGTTTGGCTGGGGGCTAGCATGCCGGCAGCATAGAGCACCCAACTCGAGCTGCCGATACGGCCCTGAGAATTGCCGGGTCCGTGGCCGTGCCTGCGCACGGTGGCAGCCCGCAGCGGCCGCGCTGTGCTACATGACGGCGGCCGCTCGTGGACCCGGTCCACAAAATAGTGCCACTCTTTTGGCCGGCTTGTGTGCCCCAGACCAGCCCCCATAGTGCCCCAACCCCCGATAAAGTCCCCCCTGTCCGTGGATCGGGCCTCCGCATCCACCTCACCGAGTTCCCAACAAGATGGGACCATGAGAGACCCACGCCGTCGGGAACTCGGCCGGTCGGGGGCGGAGCATCGGGGAGCCGGCCTCTGGCAACGTCCTGGAGGGGGCGGAGCATCGCAAAAGTGGCCCCGCCCCCGATTTGGTCGGGAACTGTCATTCTCTGGCCGATAGGCGATTTCGGCGTTGGCAACTGGAACATCCAGCCCAATCTCTTTAAAATTGTAAATTAAACTGAGGCCCTGTCTGACCTTTCATGTGGATGGAAAGGATCCTACAGCTCTATTTGAGGGAAAGCCGGGAGTTTCCCTCACTGTCCCAGCAAACATTCACCCCCAACAAGCCACTAAAACCTGAGCATTATCACTTAACTATTGGTAGAACGGTGCAGATTGGTTGCTCTGTTTCTCACATTGCACCAGTGAATACATTTTTAAAGAACTACATTTGCGCCGAGTGCTTTGGGATACCCTGAGGATGTGAAAGGTGCTATATAAATGTAAGTTTGTCCAATTTCCTCATAAGATTGCGTGACAGCACAGTGGTTGCACCCAAAGTCGAACGACCTTCTGATTTGGAGGCAAAAACGCGAGCAGCTTCTTCACAGCCAACTAACATGTTAGAGGGGTCGCTTTACTTGTTCCCAGCAGTGGAGAAAGACTGACAACATGGTGCCGCAGGTGAATATCCCCCTCATTTCCCAAGCATCCTACAGTGAAGACAGCAGTTGGCCAACGCGCCCTCAAATCTCCATTAATATTTCTCTGAAACTAGTAGTTACGACATAGTTACATGATTCTTTCGTTGATCTTATATTTTGTTTAATATATTGTGACCAGCTCCCGACAGGCGAGTCTTGAGTCACTGATGGCAAACCAGGAATAGTCGGATTTGGCGATTTTTGTAGCCTCGGATTTATTTTGGTAAAAAATTATTTTTTGTTTTATTTTGAACAAACAAAAATAAACTTTAATATTCGGTTTCAGAAAGTTGAATAAAGAAGGGGAGCCAGTTCATCATTCTTCGTACCAATTTGGGGGTATCTCATCCAGAAACATAACAAATTGAAGGACCTCACGCTGGGACCGATTGTAACAATATGCAATAAACATGGTCAGGGAATCTAAAACATGGGATCACAGTTCTCAGGATAAGGTGGGGGGAGGGGGGCGATCATTTATGACTGAGATAAGGAGAAATTACTCAACGGGTTGTGAATCTCTGGAATTCTCTACCTCTGCAGGTTGTGATTACTTCACCATTGAATACACTTAATGCTGTGTGAGACAGATTTTTGGAATATCAGAGAATCGGGGGATATGGGGAGCAGGCAGGAAAATGGAGTTGATGAATTCAAGAAGGCAGCACGGTAGCGTAGTGGTTAGCACAATGGCTTCACAACGCCAGGGTCCCAGGTTCGATTCCCTGCTGGGTCACTGTCTGTGCGGAGTCTGCACGTTCTCCCCGTGTGTGCGCGGGTTTCCTCCGGGTGCTCCGGTTTCCTCCCACAGTCCAAAGATGTGCAGAGCAAGTGGATTGGCCATGCTAAATTGCTCTTAGTGTCCGAAAAAGATAAGGAGGGGTTTCGGGGATAGGGTGGAGGTGTGGGCTTAGGTAGGGTGCTCTTTCCAAGGGCCGGTGAAGACTTGATGGGCTGAATGGCCTCCTTCTGCACTGTAAATTCTGTGAACTGTATTAAATGGCAGAGCAGGCTGGAAGGGCCAACATGACCCATTCCCGCTCCTATTTCTTATGTTCTTACCGGCGGTGTCAGTGAGGCTGCTGGTGAGGAAACTAGCATCATCCTGCAGGGTGACTCAAGATGGCTTCTATTCTTAGTTCACTTATTTTAAAATGTTTTTTAAATCTATTTTTGAAATGGTTTTCCAGAAAAAACAGTTGAGCCCACTCTTTTTTAAATAAATTTGGAGTACCCAACTCATTTTTTCCAAAGAAAGGGCAATTTAGCGTGGCCAATCCACCTACCCTGCACATCTTTGGGTTGTGGGGACGAGACCCACGCAAACACCACACGGACAGTGACCCAGGCCAGGATCAAACCTGGGACCTTGTCACTGAGAGACAGCAGTGCTAACCACTGCGCCAACCTGCTGCCCTCGAGCCAACTCTATGCAAACATGCTTCTTGCAATCTGTCTGGAGAAATCCAAAGCACCAATCCCTTTATTTCAAACTCTAATGGAAGCCCCTTTCATTCACTCCCATTAATCTAATCCCAGTGAAACAGCTGACTTGCTATTCATTCCATATGGTAGTTTTTTAAGTGATCAATCTCCTTTCCATGCAATCTCATTGATGCACATTCAATTGTACAAAGACTCCGGTTGGATACAACTGTGGCTTTATTGCAGTAAGATGTGTGGCCTCCCACAGCAGCTGGTGAAATGGCTGCTGAATAGAGGACACGCATATTTATACTCCTCCTACTGGCGGAGCCAGCAGGCAGGGGCTACCGGCAAACCTGTAGTACAGGTCCTACCTTACATCACCTAATACAGGTGTAACAGTGGTTTATCACATTCACCCCCTGTTATAAATAAGTCCGGCAGGGGTGGTGGAGGACTATATACAGTAGTGAATTTATGTACAGTGTTTTATTAGGAGAGAAAAAAAATGTCTTCTGAAAGTCCGGTGCCAGTTAGAGATTCAACCGGTCTGGTGCCTTGATGTTCCGCTGGGAGCGACGTAACGGTGGCGGTGATGTCGATGCTGGCCTGATGTCGGATGACCCCAGGAGCGTGCCGAAATCCTCTTCATCCTCTTGCGTGGGCAGGGGAAGGAGGGATGGTCCTGGTGGGGTTAATGTTGGGAGCGCCGGGGGAGGGGAGGGTGGCGCCGGGCCGGGGAAGTGTGTATGAGTGGAACCTGCTGGTGCCAGGTCCCTGAGGGAGACAGTATCTTGGCGGCCGTCGGGGTACGCCACGTAGGCATACTGGGGTTTGGCATGGAGCAAGTGCACCCTATCCACCAACGGGTCCGCCTTGTGGAGTCGGATGTGCCTACAGAGCAGGACCGGTCCTGGAGCTGCGAGCCAAGTTGGGAGCAACACCCCGGAAGGGGACTTCCTGGGGAAGGCAAAAAGATGTTCATGGGGTGTGTTATTCATAGCGGTGCACAGTAGCGACCGGAAGAAGTGTAGTGCATCAGGGAGGACCTCCTGCCAGTGAAAGGCAGGGAGGTTCCTGGACCGTAGGGCGAGTTGGACGGCCCTCCAAACAGTCCCGTTCTCCCTCCCTACCTGCCCGTTTCCCCGGGGGTTATAGCTGGTCGTCCTGCTGGAGGCGATACCCTTGCTGAGCAGAAACTAACACAGCTCATCACTCATGAATGAGGATCCCCTGGCACTGTGGATGTAGGCGGGGAAGCTGAACAGAGCAAAGATTGTATTGAGGGCCTTGATGACGGTGGCAGACGTCATATCAGGGCAGAGGCTGGCGAAGGGGAGCCTGGAGTACTCATCGACCACACTGAGAATATACTTGTTACGGTTGGTGGAGGGGAGGGACCCTTTGAAATTCACGCTGAGGCGTTCAAAGGGGTGGGAGGCTTTCACCAGGCGTGCACGGTCCGGCCGGTAGAAGTGCGGCTTGCACTCCGCACAGACCTGGCAGCCCCTGGTGACTGTCCGTACTTCCTCGACGGAGTAGGACAGATTGCGAGCCTTGACAAGATGGTACAACCGTGTGACCCCCGGGTGACAAAGGCTGTCGTGTAGGGCCCGGAGTCGGTCTACTTGTGCGCTGGCACATGTACCTCGGGATAGGGCGTCTGGGGGCTTGTTGAGTTTGCCAGGGCGATACAGAATCCCGTAATTATAGGTGGAGAGCTCGATTCTCCACCGCAAGATTTTATCATTTTTGATCTTGCCCCGCTGCGTGTTGTTGAACATGAAGGTTACCGACCATTGGTCAGTGAGGAGAGTGAATCTCCTGCCGGCCAGGTAATGCCTCCAATGCCGCACAGCTTCAACGATGGCTTGGGCCTCTTTTTCAATGGACGAGTGCTGAATTTCTGAGGCATGAAGGGTACAGGAAAAGAATGCCACGGGTCTGCCTGCCTGGTTGAGGGTGGCGGCGAGTGCGACGTCTGATGCGTCACTTTCTACTTGGAAGGGCAGTATCTCGTCTACTGCGTGCATCCCGGCCTTGGCTATATCAGTTCTGATACGGGCGAAGGCCTGTTGTGCCTCGGCCGTAAGGGGAAAGTGGGTGGACTAAATGAGTGGGCGGGCCTTGTCCGCGTAGTTTAGAATCCACTGGGCGTATTAGGAGAAGAACCCCAGGCAGCGTTTGAGGGCCTTGGGGCAGTGGGGGAGGGGAAGCTCCATGAGAGGGTGCATGCGGTCTGGATCGGGCCATAGAACTCCGTTCTGGATCACATAGCCGAGGATGGCTAGGCGGGTTGTGTTGAACATGCACTTCTCCTTGTTGAAGGTGAGGTTGAGGAGAGTGGTGGTGCGGAGGAATTTAGCAAGGTTGGCATCATGGTCCTGCTGGTCATGGCAGCAGATGGTGAGGTTGTCTAGGTACGGAAAGGTGGCCCACAAACTGTACCGGTCGACCATTCAGTCCATCGCCCTTTGGAAGACCGCGACTCCGTTAGTGACGCCGAAGGGAACCCTGAGGAAGTGATAGAGACGACCATCCACCTCAAAAGCAGTGTAATTACGAATGGGGAGCTGGTGGTAGGCAGATTTTAGGTCTATCGTTGAGAAGACCCGGTACTGTGCAATCTGATTGACCATATCAGATATGCGTGGGAGGGGGTACGCGTCGAGCTGCGTGTACCGAATGATGGTCTGGCTGTAGTCCACGACCATTCTGTGCTTCTCCCCAGTTTTAACGACTACCACTTGAGCTCTCCAGGGCCTGTTGCTGGCCTCGATGGTGCCTTCCCGAAACAGCCGCTGGACCTCTGACCTGAAGAAGGTCTTGTCCTGGGTACTGTACCGTCTGCTCCTGGTGGCAACGGGTTTGCAATCCGAAGTTACATTGGCAAAGAGGGAGGGTGGGTTGACCTTTAGGGTCGCGAGGGTTTGGAGTGAGTCAAGATGGTTCACAGAAGGTATACAAAGGTCTGGAAGAGAGCATTTTAACGTTCAGTATGACAGTCTGGTATGGTAACCTGAGTTTGAAAATGTAGCCATGTAAAATGGCTAACTCCCGATTAGAATGGCCAAACCCCGATTTAAAATGACAAACGGAAGAGGCTGATGGGAAAATCAGCCAACAGGACTCAAACAGGCAGCTGCAGGTAAAACAGTGTATTCGCCTCTGGGGAGGCCAGACAGAATCGATACCTGCAGCCATCAACAAAACAACACACCAGCCATCTGCATATAAATTAGAAATCCCCGGGAACAATCTGCTACAAATTAGACACACAAAGCCAACCCAGACTTTTCGGCGCCAGCAGGAGCTGACACAAAGAGAGGTGACTGACCACCTCGAAACCGCCCATCTATCAAGGAATCGCTCCAGCATTGAAGAATATCGAACCAAGTGATTGAGACCAAGTCCAATCACTTGGAACCAGGTACAAGGTCCGCCCCGAGAGGCGGGAAGCCCCTGGGGACTATAAGAATAGGGGCCAAGTTCAAATCAAATCCGCACCCTTCGAGACCCTTCTGCTGACCTTCTACAACAGCCGCTAGAATCGTAAGTCTTACTCCAACGCTCGCTACGAGATAGGCGCTCCTGGCTATCGACCTGTACCAGCTTTGAATCCCGCAGGCTCAGAACCCATACAAAAGGCCATTCGTTTCCCTGACCTGGTGGGCCATTTCCAAAGTTAAGTATTGGCCTGTTAGTTGTAGGAAGTAGCTTAGAAGTAGAATTAATGTATAAGTATTGATTACTGGAAATAATAAATGTGCGTTGATTTAACTCTTACTAAGCGGTGTGTTGGATTATTGACCATTACTCGGACTTGAACCACGTGGCGGTATCAGAAAGATACCTGGCGACTCAAGAGCAAAGGTGATAGAACAAGAGCAATTAAACTAAGGCTAAAACGAGCAACAGTTCGAACTGGTTTTGCCTGATGCCTGACAACAGCTCTCCCTGCCTGTCCTCACAGTAGGGACTGCAATGGCTACTCAGCACCTGTTTTTAATGAGAAAACTGAAAGGGTTTGGAGTGAGTCAAGATGGTTCACAGAAGGTATACAAAGGTCTGGAAGAGAGCATTTTAACGTTCAGTATGACAGTCTGGTATGGTAACCTGAGTTTGAAATGCAAAAGTAAGCTGGCCAGAATTGCCAACACTGCAGGTAAAATGGTTGGTCGACAGCAGACACAGGTCGATAATTTATTGAACAACGCCGTTGAGAGGAAAGCTCAGGCCATCATCAGTGATCCCTCTCAATCTGTATCTCATCAATTTGAAAGCCTCCCTTCGGGCTGGCGCTTGCGAATGCCTGATGCCAGGAAAAATCTGTTCAGGAGGCCTTCTGTTCCCAAACATTTACTAAATAACATAATGTAAATTTTATGTGCTGCATTTATTTATTTTAACTGCAGTGCTTTAATGACAGAGTGGAGCATGTGATGTTTGTATGGGATGGATGTATAAAAGCAAATTACTGCGGATGCTGGAATCTGAAACCAAAAGGGAAAATGCTGGAAAATCTCAGCAGGTCTGGCAGCATCTGGCAGCGAGAGGAAAGAGCTATCGCTTTGACAAAGAATCATCTGGACTCGAAACGTAAGCTCTTTTCTCTCCCTACAGATGCTGTCAGACCTGCTGAGATTTTCCAGCATTTTCTCGTTTGGTATGGATGCATGTTATATATGCACAAATGTAGGTACACATGAAATATTTACTGTTTTTAACGAATGACTGTGTGATTATGTGTTATATTGAAGGTGAAGCCAAAGGCAAATTTCCACTTTTGCATGGACAATAAAGTTCTATTCTGTTCTATTCTATTCTATTCTTTTCTATCAGACATGAACCATGGAAAACAAAGAGAGGAATAGGGAAATACAATAATGTATTAAAGCAAAGGAAAAACATCAGATATAAGGATATCACCATTTAATTCTAGTTTTCTTTCTGTCTGTAAATATATTTTTGATAACCAGGTAACTTGGCTGAAAAGAGTTACTGAGTGCAACAATGCTGAATTAACCTGCATGGCCTCATCCCTCCCTATATCTAGAACATAGAACATTACAGCGCAGTACAGGCCCTTCGGCCCTCGATGTTGCGCCGAACTGTGAAACCACTCTAAAGCCCATCTACACTATTCCCTTATCGTCCATATGTTTATCCAATGACCATTTAAATGCCCTTAATGTTGGCGAGTCCACTACTGTTGCAGGCAGGGCATTCCACGCCCTTACTACTCTCTGAGTAAAGAACCTACCTCTGACATCTGTCCTATATCTATCACCCCTCAATTTAAAGATATGTCCCCTCGTGCTCGACATCACCACCCAAGGAAAAAGACTCTCACTGTCCACCCTATCCAATCCTCTGATCATCTTGTATGCCTCAATTAAGTCGCCTCTTAACCTTCTTCTTTCTAAAGAAAATAACCTCAAGTCCCTCGGCCTTCCCTCATAAGATCTTCCCTCCATACCAGGCAACATTCTGGTAAATCTTCTCTGCACCCTTTCCAATGCTTCCACATCCTTCCTATACTGCGGTGACCAGAATTGCACACAATACTCCAAATGCGGCCGCACCAGAGTTTTGTACAGCTGCAACATGACCTCATGGCTCCAAAACTCAAACCCTCTACCAATAAAAGCTAACACACCGTATGCCTTCTTAACAACCCTCTCAACCTGGGTGGCAACTTTCAGGGATCTATGTACATGGACACCGAGATCTCTCTGCTCATCCACACTACCAAGAACCTTACCATTAGCCCAGTACTCTGTCTTCCTGTTATTCCTTCCAAAATGAATTACCTCACACTTTTCTGCATTAAACTCCATTTGCCACCTCTCAGCCCAGCTCTGCAGCTTATCTATGTCCCTCTGTAACGTGTTACATCCTTCCACACTGTCCACAACTCCACCGACTTTAGTGTCATCGGCAAATTTACTCACCCATCCTTCTACGCCCTCCTCCAGGTCATTTATAAAAATGACAAACAGCAGTGGCCCCAAAACAGATCTTTGTAGTACACCACTAGTAACTGGACTCCAGGCTGAACATTTCCCATCAACCACCACCCTTTGCCTTCTTCCAGCTAGCCAATTTCTGATCCAAACTGCTAAATCACCCTGAATCCCATGCCTCTGTATTTTCTGCAATAGCCTACCGTGGGGAACCTTATCAAATGCTTTACTGAAATCCATACACACCACATCAACTGCTTTATCCTCGTCCACCTGTTTGGTCACCTTCTCAAGGAACCCAATAATGTTTGTGAGGCACGACCTACCCTTCACAAAACCGTGTTGACTATCTCTAATTAAATTAAATAAAATTATTCCTTTCCAGATGATTGTACATCCTATCTCTTATCAACTTTTCCAAGACTTTGCCCACAACAGAAGTAAGGCTCACTGGTCTATAGTTACCGGGGTTGTCTTTACTCCCCTTCTTGAACAAGAGGACAACATTTGCTATCCTCCAGTCTTCTGGCACTATTCCTGTAGCCAATGATGACATAAAGATCAAAGCCAAATGCTCAGCAATCTCCTCCCTAACTTCCCATAGAATCCCAGGATAAATCTCATCCGGCCCAGGGGACTTATCTATTTTCACACTTTCCAGAATTGCTAACACCTCCTCCTTAAGAACCTCAAGCCCTTCTAGTCCAGTAGCCTGTATCTCAGTATTCTCCTCGACAACATTGTCTTTTTCCTGTGTGAAGACTGACGAAAAATATTCATTTAGCACCTCTCCTATCTCCTCGGACTCCAAGCACAACTTCCCACGACTGTCCTTGACTGGCCCCACTCTTACCCTAGTCATTCTTTTATTCCTGACATATCTATAGAAAGCTTTAGGGTTATCCTTGATCCTACCTGCCAAAGACTTCTCATGTCCCCTCCTGGCTCTTCTTAGCTCTCTCTTTAGGTCCTTCCTAGCTAACTTGTAACTCTCGAGTGCCTTAACTGAACCTTCACGTCTCATCTTTACATAAGCCTCCTTCTTCCTCTTAACATGTGATTCAACTATTTTAGTAAACCATGGTTCCCTCGCTCGACCACTTCCACCCTGCCTGACAGGGACATACTTATCAAGGACACACAGTAGCTGTTCCTTGAACCAGCTCCACATTTCAATTGTGCCCATCCCCTGCAGTTTCTCTCCCTATCCTATGCATCCTAAGTCTTGCCTTATCGCATCATAATTGCCTTTCCCCCAGCTATAACTCTTGCCTGCGGTCTATACCTATCCTTTTCCATCGCTAAAGTAAACGTAATCAAATTGTGGTCACTATCACAAGTGCTCACCTACCTCCAAATCTAACACCTGTCCAGGTTCATTTCCCAGTACCAAATCCAATATGGCCTCGCCTCTCGTTGGCCTATCTACATACTGTGTCAGGAAACCCTCCTGCACACATTAGTCAAAAAAGGACCCATCTAATGTGCTCGAACTATAGCGTTTCCAGTCAATATTTGGAAAGTTAAAGTCCTCCATAACAACTACCCTGTTACTTTCGCTCCTATCCAGAATCATCTTTGCAATCCTTTCCTCTACATCTCTGGAACATTTCGGAGGCCTATAGAAAACCCCTAACAGGGTGACCTCTCCTTTCCTGTTTCTGACCTCAGCCCATACCACCTCAGTAGACGAGTCCTCTTCGAACGTCCTTTCTGCCACCGTAATACTGTCCTTGACTAACAATGCTACCCCTCCCCCTCTTATACCACCTTCTCTGAGCTTACTGAAATATCTAAACCCCGGCACATGTAACAACCATTCCTGTCCCTGCTCTATCCATGTCTCCGAAATGGCTACAACATCGAAGTCCCAGGTACCAACCCATGTCGCAAGTTCACCCACCTTATTCCGGATGCTCCTGGCATTAAAGTAGACACACTTTAAACCACCTTCCTGCCTGCAGGTACACTCCTGCAACTTTGAAACCTTACTCCTGACCTCACTACTCTCAACCTCCTGTATATTGGAGCTACAATTCAGGTTCCCAAGCCCCTGCTGAACTAGCTTAAACCCTCCCGAAGAGCATTAGAGAATTTCCCCCCCAAGATATTAGTACCCCTCTGGTCCAGGTGTAGACCATGCCGTTTGTAGTGTCCCACCTACCCCAGAATGAGCCCCAATTATCCAGGTATCTGAAACCCTCCCTCCTGCACCATCCCTGTAGCCACGTGTTCAACTGCTCTCTCTCCCTATTCCTCGTCTTGCTAGCACGTGGCACGGGTAACAACCCAAAGATAATAACTCTGTTTGTTCTTGATGTAAGTTTCCACCCTAGCACCGTGAATTCCTGCCTATCCCTTTTCCTACCTATATCGTTGGTGCCTATGTGGACCACGAGTTGGGGCTGCTCCCCCTCCGCCTTAAGGATCCCGAAAACACGATCCGAGACATCACGCACCCTGGCACCTGGGTGGCAACACACCAACCGCGAGTCTCTCTCGTTCCCACATCTGTAACCTCTCCCAGCCCTTGTTACCTTTCGAGAGCTCTGCATTCCTCCAAATCGGACCTCTTCCTCATCTCAACTATTGCCATTCATGTATCACACTCTAGGCCTATCCGAGCCACCTTCTGCCAAAAGTGCCGAGTGGATGTCCATCTCGGCTTCCTCTTGAGGTCCCCAGCATCACAGATGCCAGCCTTCTGCCAACTCGATTCATTTCAAATGATATCAAGAAATGGCTGAAGGCGCTGGGGACTGCACACCGTTCTCCGCCATCCTCGGGGTTGGTGCCCATTTTAAAATATAAACTCGGGACTTCTCAAAGTCCAGTATTTCCCTGTATAATTCTTTGCAATTTTCTCCATCGTTGTGACAACAGGAACACAAATTACAAAGTCCGAAGTTCTTGGGCGGGATCCTCCCGTTTGCCGACGGTGAAATCGGAAAATAGGTTCCAACGGCAAAATCACAGCTGGCGCCGATTTGACGTCAAATCGCGATGCTTCGTCACCTTGACAGCGACGTCAGTGCGTACCGGAACGCACGTACAGTAAACACCATTTGCAGATCATTAGCGGGCCCGTCCCGGTATTCTCCAGAGCCGCCACGATTCGCCGCCTCCATTGGCCGGCTTCCCGGTGGCACGGTTCACGTGTGCTTTCAAAAACCGTGAGACCGGCGTGGTGGCTAATGGAGAGAGGGGAGGCAGGACACAGAAAGACTTGACTGCGGGCTGCCGGACACAGGCCGAGCTGGCAGGGGTGTGGGGAGGGGGGGGGGCTGCTAGGGTCGGGGGAGGGAACAGGGGGAACAGGCCGAGTAGCCGGTGGGGGGGGGGTATGAGTGGAAGGTGAGGGGGGTGTAGGGTGAGGAGGTGGGGTGTTGTGGGGTGAGGGTAATGTTAGGGTGAGATTGATGTTGGGGTGAGAGTGGTGTTGGCGTGAGGGTGGTGTGGGGGTAAGGGTGATGTAGGGAAAGAGTGGTGAGGGTGGTGTGGGGTGAGGGTGGTGTGGGGTGAGAGTGGTGTGAGGGCGAGGGTGGTGTGGGGTGAGGGGGTGGGGGTGAGGGTGGGTGTGGTGTGGGGTTGACGGTGGGTGTGAGGGTGGTGTGGGTGGTGTGGGGTGAGGGTAGTGTGGGGTGAGGGTGGTGTCCGGTTGAGGGTGAGGTGGTGAGGGGGTGAGAGTGGTATAGGGTGAGGGGTGAGGTTGGTGTGGGGGTGAGGGTGGCGTGGGTGTGGTGTTGCCACCTGCACCCAGGCACGATGAACGACAGCAGCTGGCAGCCTCCTTCCCGGGCAGAGGTACAGGGTCACCCTCCATTCCTCCACGGCGTCCAGGAGGGTCTCCAGCTTGGAGTTGGTAAAACGCAGTGCCGCTCTCCTCGCTGCCATCTTGTTGGCTGGAATGAGTGTGTGTGGGGAGCGAAGTGAATATGTGCGGCTGCAGCTTGTCCGCCTCCTGAGTGTCAGTCATGGACCCAGTGAATCCAGCACCGTTTCTCATTGGCTAGCCCCTCCACAGTCGCTGAATTGGTCCTGGTGCGGTGCTCGTTTCGCTGTCGTGAAAGTCCACAAATTCTGCGTTGGCGTCAACATTTAGTCTCAGAAACTGAGAATCCTGCTGCTTTTTTATTATTATTTCATGGCTATGAACATTGTTGGCCTGCATTTGTTGCCCACTCGGTATTGCCCTTGAATTGAGTGGTTTACATTTCAGAGGGCAGTTGAGAGTCATCACTATGGATCTGGAGTCACATGTCGACTAGATAAGGGCAGCAGCTTTCCTTCCCTGAAGGACATCAGTGCAACAATCAATGATAGTTTCATGGTCACCTTTACTGAGGTGGGCTTTGTATTCCAGATTTATTAATTGAATTTAAAGTTGCACCATCTGCCCTTGTGGGATTTGAACTTACAGCTTTAGCCTGAGCCTTTGGCTTGCTCGTGCAGTGAGAGTCCCACTACACCACCATCTGCCGAGCCTGAATCTTTGGCTTGCTAGTGCAGTGAGAGTCCCACTGCACCACCATCTCCCGCCAGCTGTGGAAGCATGCGAATAGTACATAATATTAGGGAAACAAATTATATCACTCTGTGTTGTTTTTCAAACCTCTTTACTGTTTTATTGCCACAGCCGGTGATTGGGAAGCACTCAATGAAATGAAATCGCTTATTGTCACAAGTAGGCTCGAAATGAAGTTACTGTGAAAAGCCCCTAGTCGCCACATTCCGGCGCCTGTTCGGGGAAGCTGGTACGGGAATTGAACCGTGCTGCTGGCCTGCCTTGATCTGCTTTAAAAGCCAGCGATTTAGCCCTGTGTGCTAAACCAGCCCCTTAGCTTCTTGAGCTGCACTTGGGAGAAGTGTGTGTGTGTGTGGGTGGATGTGGGGAGAGAAAATTCCATATTCTTAACATCCTCATGATATCTTCAGAATTCAGGTGAATCATGCCTCTGGGAATAATGAGGCTTTGGGGCAGCATTCAGCCTTGTGCCTCTAGAGGCACAGAGTCATTTGCGGCACAGGAGGAGGTAATTTGGCCCATTGAGTCCTGCCAGCTCTCCAATGAGAAATCCACTCATTTCCCCATTCTATCCCCATCGCTCTGAAAATGTATTTCCTTCACGTGTCTCCCCCCCCCCCCCCCCCCCCCCCCCCGCGATTTCCTTTTCAAATCACTGGTCATCTCTGCTCCCACCATTTTCGTAGTCAGTGGGTGCCAGGTTAAAGTTACTCACTGCGTAAAGATGTTCTCCCTTATATTCCTCCTCACATCTCTTGGCCAAAATCGTCAATCTGTGTCCTCCACTGCTCACACCACCAGCTCATGGGAACAGTATCTACCTTATCCAAACCTGTCATAATATTGTACAGCTCGACTAAACCCCCTATGCTCCTAATTATTTGTTTTCTGTTTCAAAGAGTTTATTCACCTGCGTATGTTTAATTGAATGTGGCTTGCCCCATGAAACCTTTCAGATGTATAATGGCCAGGTCAAACGAAACGTGGTGAAAATCATACTCCTCATTTTTGATCCGCTTGCTGCAATTTCTGGCAATGCAGATCGTGCCTCACTTCCAGGATGGGACTTAGTACAGTTAAACATATTGGGTGAACATTTTGTAAGCAGACATGACGGTTCGGGCAGACAATTTATCCATCAAGTTGGCACTGATGAGGAGCAGCAGGAAGTGCCAGTGTCATCGGCTTCTTCACTGTTGATGTGAATCAATAAGGTGTCTGCTATTACTATTCCAACACCTTCACACTGACTGATGCACAGCAGAGCTGTAAATCTCAGATTGTCCATTAACCCTCACTATCACAACTTCCATGAATACGTCATAGTATTCAATCGTTACTTCACTCTAACAAATTTGGGATTGCAAATCAAACTTTTGCCACGGACCCTTTTCTCTATTTCCTAGATTGCACTAAATCCAATGGTCCTAAACTATCCCCTTTTTTTTGCTTCCTAATATGTTATCCTACATGTATTTTTTAAATGCAATGCAAGGATGTGAGCTTCACTGTCAAGGTCATAAACATTTGTTTTCTATCCATTGTGGCCCTGTGAAAGATTTTTGTTAATTCTTTGGTAGGCATCACTGGCTGGGCCTGCATTTGCTACCCATCCCGAATCGCCCTTAAACTGAGTGGCTTGCTCGACCATTTGAGTGCATTTAAGAGTAAACCACATCGCTGAGCATCTGGAGTCACGTGTAGGCCAGATCGGGTAAGAATGGTAATTTTGTTCCCTAAAGAACAGTAGCAAACCAGATGGGTAAATGATAATGGTTCCACAGTCTATTACTAAGACGAGCTTTCGCTTTCAAGTTTTACTAATTTGATTGAAATGGTGGGATTTGAGTCAGTGTCCTCCAACATTATCCTGGGCTTCTGGTTATTAGTTGTGTGGCATTACCATTACAGCACCATCTTTCATCAACAGCACAGCAGTGGTGCCTACCTTCTTGACTCGCTGATAAATTGATATAACGGAGTGGTTTTCGAGGCTGTTTCAGAGGGCAGTTAAGAGTCATCCACATTGGTTGTGGCGTTGGACTCAGATAACGGTAAGAATGGAAGATTTCCTTCCCTCAAGGATATTCAGGAACTGGTTGGAATTTTACCACAATCCGACAACTTTCACTGATACCAGATTTTTAAAAACTATTTTAATTTCTTTGCACCTTTATTGTGCTGCTATCGAGGCTCATCATTTGGACCCCACTTGTTCAAATTCAGGTCCTCAAAGCTATAGAACTTTATCTGTTCTTCAGCGTTCCCTGCTTCCTTCCATTTATTTAGGACCGAGTTTAGGAGGAGCTTCTTCACCCAAAGGGTTGTGAATCTATGGAATTCCTTGCCCAGTGAAGCAGTTGAGGCTCCTTCATTAAATGTTTTTAAGATAAAGGTAGATAGTTTTTTGAAGAATAAAGGGATTAAGGGTTATGGTGTTCAGGCCGGAAAGTGGAGCTGAGTCCACAAAAGATCAGCCATGATCTCATTGAATGGCAGAGGAGGCTCGAGGGGCCAGATGGCCTACTCCTGATCCTAGTTCTTACGTTCTTATAGACATTGAAATTCCAATATTTTACAGGAATTCAAGGTATGGAAAAGACCATGTGGCCAGTGGTAGTGTCATAGAACATAGAACATACAGTGCAGAAGGAGGCCATTCGGCCCATCGAGTCTGCACCGACCCACTTAAGCCTCACTTCCACCCTATCCCGGTAACCCAACAACTCCTTCTAAACCTTTTGGTCACTAAGGGCAATTTATCATGGCCAATCCACCTAACCTGCACGTCTTTGGACTGTGGGAGGAAACTGGAGCATCCGGAGGAAACACACGCAGACACGGGGAGAACGTGCAGACTCTGCACAGACAGTGACCCAAGCCTGGAATCGAACCTGGGACCCTAGTGCTGTGAAGCCACAGTGCTATCCACTTGTGCTACTGTGCTGCCCCTGTCCGTGTCCAGTATAACTCTCATAATACTTGTCCATCAAATATTACTTCAGGTCTTCACCCAGTTCTCTCTTGAAACTGTTGTCACCATAGCAGATGTTAATTGCCAAGCAAACCAATTCCCAGAGGGAAACTTGGCTAACAGGCCTTAGCCTTTTTCTTTGTATTCTGAAAATGAGAAGAAAAGGTACTGGGGCAAGATTCTCCGTTTGGAAAGCTCTGTTCTCCTGCCGGAGCTGAATTGCAAATGATTTGCATTCCTGCTGGGAGTGCAGATCAGGAAGTGATTCCCGATCCCTCGCTGAGGACTGCAGGAGATTCCAGAGGGTGAGCGTCTGGCACCGATCCCGTTTTCTTCATTAACGCAGGATTCTCTACCTCGCCGGGAATTCCGCTACTGGTGGTACGAGGCGGAGAATCCCAACAGGACAATGTCCAGTACTACTTTTGGGTGGTAAAAATCGAAAGTAAAAGGTTTATCAACAAGAAGAAAACAAAAAGTACCCAAATGGTCAGAATCAAAAGTGAGTTTCGAGGCAACACTTCCTTATAGGTGTTTAACTATGAGAATCCGGGAATATTATCCAAGGTAAAACTGCTGTTACTTTAGTAAAGATATGCAAATAACTCCGCAAACCCTTTTCCACCCTGCCGTGAAAATACAGAAAATGCTGCTCGTTTTCCTGGTTTGACGGGATGGCTGGGTCAAACATCACCTCTTCTCCAGCACAGAGTTGTTTACAAAACATCTTCCAATGCCAACACCAAAGCAGCTCCACATTTCTCCTTAAATATCCTTTTTCCTCTTTCACCTTTGATTCTATTGTTCTCAGAACTTCTTTTAACTTAACTTTCCCAAAATATAAAAGTCATTCATGCCTTTCCTGTTGACCCCGCTTTTGAGGTCAAATAAAGTTTATTACCCTTCCCTTGTTTACTTATGAAACCTTTGCAAGCTGTAAAAGTGTTTTACTCCCCTTTGAAATTTTACAGCTGAAAATCTAAGTCCCTGTCTATCTTCTAATGCAAATTTCTAAGCATTAATTATTTACTTGCAATACCGCTTGACAGTAACCTCATTAAAACACATGTATTTAGCACATTCACTCCTTTAATCCCTCAAATATTCCAGACAAATAGTCTCCAGTAACCTTTCCCTAGGTTAATGAAATCATTTGCACACACACACAGGGCTGGATTCTCCCAAAATGGGGCTATGTCCCCGCGCCAGCGTAAAAACGCTGGAGTTTCACTCTAGACACTCCTGCAAAAAAGATCAGCTAATTCAATGGCCTGTAAGGGGCTAGCAGGGACCCGGAGTGATTCACGCAGCTTTAGCTGTGGATACGGACCCCCGCACTTCCGGTTTTACGCATGGCGGCGGCCTCCAGCGGCCATGCCGAGCGCCATGGTGGACTCGGACCGTGGAAGCAGACTGAAAAATTAAACCCCACGATCGGCCGAGCGCCCGAGGATCTGACTGCGCAGATCTTTTTTTTTTTTAAATGTTTCCTCTTCTGAGTTACCAAGCCAGGGCTCAGAGTGTGGGTCAGGGGCGAACCCCTAATCCAGCTCCTCGCCTGCTCCAAAAAACTAATTCAAATTGAATCGAATTTATGGTCCCCACAAGAGAGACATACCAGATCTGAACCCAAAGGCTCAATCTACAGACACTTGATCTTAGCCAAAAGGCCGAGAAGCAACGACCGCGCAGATCTTAACTATGGCCGCCGATAAGACCCCCCCACCCCCCCCTCCGGTGTCCGATCTCACCGCCCCCACCAGGGCGGCCGCGGACTGAGTCCGCAGCCGCCACGCCAGCATCCCGACCGGCAATACCAGGTTAGTTCCACGCCGTTGGGAACTCGGCCGGTCGGGAGCGGAGGATCGCTGGACTTGCCTCTGGCCCCCAGCCGCGGGGCGTACTCCGCGATCACACCGATTCTCGTGTCCTGGAGAATCGCTGGACAGATGTCGGGCCCGCTTTCGGCGCAAAATTGGATTCTCCGCCCGCCCCCCCCTCGCCAAACGCGGGGCTGCGGAGAATTCAGCCCACAGTCTTCTTCACAAAATAACACAATATTGTCCAAAATATTTTTTAAATACCATCCCTTCTCACAAAACCAATAAGACAATTATTCCATAGAATTATTCCATAGTGCAAAAGGAGGCCATTCGACCCATCAAGTCTGCAACGACCTTCTGAAAGAGGATCTGACCTAGGCCCACTCCCCTGCACATCCTTGGACATTAACGGGCAGTTTTAGAATGGCCAATGAGCATCTTTGGAAGTGGGAGAAAACTGGTGCACCCAGAGGAAATCCACACAGACAACATACAAACTCTACACAGATAGTCACCCAAGGCCGCAATTGAACCTTGGAGCAGTAGTGCTAACCACAGTGCCACACTTGAATCCGCCATGGAGAGATCATTCCATTCGGGGCTGGTTTAGCACACTGGGCTAAATCGCTGGCTTTTAAAGCAGACCAAGGCAGGCCAGCAGCACGGTTCAATTCCCGTACCAGCCTCCCCGAACAGGCGCCGGAATGTGGCGACTAGGGGCTTTTCACAGTAACTTCATTGAAGCCTACTTGTGACAATAAGCGATTTTCATTTTTTTCATTCATGTGCACCACCCACTGCACGGGTAGGCAAATTTAAGCTTTCTTTTCACTCTCTCTTTATTCCATGTTGGATATTACACCACCTTTTATTAACTTGGGTGACACTTAATAATTTTCTCTTAATTTGCCTCATCTTTTAGGGCAGCACGGTGGCACAGTGGTTAGCACTGCTGCCTCATGGCACCGAGGTCCCAAGTTCGATCCCGGTTCTGAGTCACTATCCGTGTGGAGTTTGCACATTCTCTCCGTGTTTGCGTGGGTTTCGCAACCCAGAGATGTGCAGGGTGGGTGGATTGGCCACGCTAAATTGCCCCTTAATTGGAAAAGATGAATTGGGTACTCTAAAATGTTTTAATTTTTTAATTTGCCTCACCTTTAACAAATCTTCTCGTGCATGCTCTATGGGCTTTGGTCATTCACCTGGATTTCCCAATCTTTCAAAAAAAACTCATATTATGACAAAAAACTACGATATAACAAACCACTTATACCAATTCGTGTTTCCCCTGGCCTGGTGAAATCTCTTGTTGAGTTGACTCATTGAGGAGAGGAATTGATGATTCTCGCAATGTTTGGAGATCATAGAATTTATAGTGCAGAAGGAAGCCATTCGGTCCATCGAGTCTGCACCGGCTCTTGGAAAGAGCACCCTACCCAAGCCCACACCTCCCTATCCCCATAACCCAGTAACCCCACTCAACACTAAGGGCAATTTTGGACACTAAGGGCAATTTAGCATGTCCAATCCACCTAACCTGCACATCTTTGGACTGTGGGAGGAAACCGGAGCACCCGGAGGAAACCCACGCAGACACGAGGGGAACGTGCAGACTCCGCACAGACAGTGACCCAGCCGGGAATTGAACCTGGGACCCTGGAGCTGTGAAGCAATTGAAGCACTATGCTACCGTGCTGTTTGATAGACCGTCTGATCAGCAGAAGCTGGCAAAAAAGAACAATTCAAAGGCATTGTTATAGTGATCAAAATTCTGCATGGGCTCAGCCATCCCAATCTCTGCAACTTCCTCTAGCCCTTCAGCTTCAAGGAACTGCTTCATTTCTGATCTATTTCATCGTTCTACCATTGCTGATTGTGCCTTCAGCTGACTAGGCCATATTCTCTAGAATATCCTCCCTACACCTTTCTGCCTCTCTACCTCTCTCTCCTTCTCATAAACAGTCTTTAAAACCCCATCTTTTTGACCAAATCTTTGATCACTTGTCCTTTTGTTCGTGGCTGTAGCTTGCTGTCACTGTTGTTGAATGAGCACCAGGAATGTTTGCATTTGTAATCCATCGTCTTCAGTCATATTTCGCCTTGGGTCACCCATCACTGCGATTTAATTTCAAATTTGTGCCAATAGTTGGAATGATTAGCCTTGTGATCAGAATTGGTCCAATAGGATACAACTCAGTCGTGTCAGTTACATATCACCCCATTGGTGGTAACGAAGATGTTTGCAATTCAGACCATCCTGCCTGACCAACTGGAGCAGGATTCGGGAGAGGTTGAGAAAGCATTTCCCTATCCTTGCTGGGATGTACGTGTGCAGGATGGGTGAGGCAGGGACTTTCTTGACAGGTGGGAATTCTATAGTAGGGAAAAGTATGAAAATACATTAGAAATGAAAGGACCTGGGATGAGCATAATTTCCTACATGTCAACAGTGACCACACTTCAAAATTATTTCACTGGTTGCAAAGTGTGTTGGGACGTCCAGACATCCTGAAATGAGCTCCATAAATGCAAAGGTTTTTTCTAATGGTGCTATGTGCAAGTTAATGATATTCACAATTAATATAGTTTTGTCCAAGTTTTAATGATGCATTCAAAATGTTGCCATTAGTGATTATCTGACACAATAAAGTTTCATGACTTATGACAGGCTATCTGGGTCACAAAAAGTTACAGTCACATTCTGTTGCTTCATAAGATTCGAAGGTTTCTCGTGAAATTTCATGATGACCTTTATTTTTCTTCTTATGTGATAACTCATACGGCTTTACTTTAAAATGTCAAACACTGGCTCATGTAAGCAAAATACTGCGGATGTTGGAAATCTGAAATCTGAACAGAAAATGCTGGAAAAAGTCAGCAGCTCTGGCAGTATCTGTAGCAATCGAAACCGAGTTAACATTTAGAGTCCACATGAATCTTCATCAAAGCTGAAAATAGGTAGAAATGTGATGAGTTTGATACTGTTGAAGAGAGGGGAGGTGAAGCAGGTGGAGAATAATAGACAGTCAGCGATCGGTGAGAGCTCAGGAGAGATTTGACAAAGATGTCATGGGCACAAGGCAAGGGGCGAGGTGATGATACTGTTAAAGACAGAGGCCGGTGCTAAAAATGGCCCAAAGGTAAGATAGCAGAATATGTTAATAGCAGACAGAACAAGGGGGGGAAACACTCTCTGAAAGAAAAACCTACCCATTCACAGACTGGCCCTGTGAGGGCCAGGGGGAGATTGGGAAAACAATGGGAGCGATTCAGCCGCCTCGTCGCGCCCGACTTGGCGTCAAGACACCGTTGAATCTCGCAGGAGATTTGTGACGCTCAAAACATCTTGTGAGATTCTATCCACGAGACGCCAAGATCTGGATCTCGCCCTCACTGGGCATGATCCAGATCAGCGTATTTAAATAAGCCATATGGTTCATTTAAATATATGCTCGCAAGATTCACCCGGGACTCAATGGCCGGCCTGGGAGACCTTGCCGGGGTACCATTTAGGACTGGTCCACACAAACATGGCCCAGTCCTAAGAGAACCTTGGGGGGCGGGGGGGGGGGGGGGGGGGCCTGGCAGTGTCAAGGTGCCCAGGTGCCAGAGGGAGAGTCAGGGTGCCAGGCTACTGGAGAACCATGGATGGTCAGGGATAGGGCAGGGTGGCACCCTGACTCTCCCTCTGGCACCTGGGCACCTTGACACTGCCAGGCTGGCAGGAGCACCGCTAGGGTGTCTGGTGCCAGGTTGGCACTGTCGTGCCTGGCAGGGGGGGGCTTAGCAGATAGAGGGGGGGGGGGGTTCCCGGGGGCCACCCAAGGTAGGGAAGGTGAGGGGCCTGAAAGAGGGGGGTGGGGGGAAGATTGGGGCAGCCAGACAAAATGGCACCCCAATCTGTGAGGAACCCTGCCCGGTGAAGCTCGCCAGCAGGAAATCCTTCTAAGTGAGGCCTCGGTGGAGAGGATCACCCCGTGATCAAAGAAAATCAAAAAGTGTTATTGAATGGGCAATGTTTTTCGACGCTACAGGGGCTGGGATACACCCCGCTAACTGTGCCATTCAACGGACTTTAGGTTCCCTGAATCATGCCCAATATATCAAAATGGATGCAGAGTTCATGTTCTGAAGTTGTCGAACTCACTGTTGAGTCCTGAAGACTGTAAAATCACTCAGTCCGCAAGCATGACCCGACCTTCCAGGCAATTGCCATTTCAATTCACCTTGTTGCTCTCTGTTCTTGGCCTGCTTCAAACTTCCAATGAAGCCCAACTCAAACTGGGGGAAAAGCACCTCATCTTCCAATTAAGCACTTTACAGCCTCTGGACTCAACACTGAGTTCAACAACTTCAGACCATGAACTCTGTCCTCCATTTTTATCATTTTTGCGCCAACCCCTGCCTCCCCCCCCCCCCCCCTCCCCCCCCATAGGACCAGGCTGTAACTTGTCCCTATGTTTTGCTTTCAGAGAGCTCTGACCCTTGTTCTGCTGTTAACACATTCTGCTGTCTGACCTTCATACCACTAATAGCACCTGCCTCAGTCTTTAAGACTATCATTACCATTACCTTTGTTTTGGGTCCATGACATCTTTGTCAAATCTCTTCTAAGCTCCCAATTGTCCCTGTCCTTGTATTATGCTCCACCCCTTCTCCTCAACAGTATAAAACCCATCATATTTCTACCTCCCTTTAGCTCTGAAGAAGACTTCACCGGCTCAGAACATTAACGCTAGTTCTCTTGCTCCAGATGCTGCCAGTCCTGCACACATTTTCCAGAATTTTCCGTTCACATTAATGAAAAATATAATGGCGTGGGCAATAATAATTGAGGCCCGACTTTCCCCAATGGTAGAGTTTCTATTGTGCTTTATATTCTGGAGTAGCAATATTAGTTCAGACTTTAAGGGGATAAATCCTCGGAGCCTCAGAATGTGTTGTACATCGGTGAATCTTGGGAATGGTAAATGAAAAGATGCTATTCGTGAGCAATTCCACTTGCCCCCAATCTAATCATTAATTTCTTCATTCATTTTGTTTTTACGTTGAGAGTTGTTTTGCACTCCTGTGCCTCGGTCCCACAAGAAGGTTATTTTTAAATTTCCATCATGCCTTTATTGGATCTCCCCTCCGGTATTCCAGTAAATATTGCAGACGGCTCGCAATGACAAAGGACCTTGGTGGCTTTGGGCAGATGTCTGTACTGTCTGCTCAGCGAGTGAAACCTCCAAAACTTAGGTTTCTGAGAACTCTGGGTGGGTGAGTGAGGGATTTAGTGATTTTTGACTGCGCAGTCTCTGTTTTGAGGGAAGGGTTTACATCCACTTGCGAATAATAGTGAAGAATTGGTTCAATTCCCAGCTGGAGGTTCGATTCCCCCCTGGGTCACTGTCTGTGCGGAGTCTGCACGTTCTCCCCGTGTCTGCGTGGGTTTCCTCCGGGTGCTCCAGTTTCCTCACACAGTCCAAAGATGTGCAGGTTAGGTGGATTGGCCTTGATAAATTGCCCTTAGTGTCCAAAAAAAGGTTAGGAGGGGTTATTGGGTTACGGGGATAGGGTGGAAGTGAGAGCTTAAGTGGGTCGGTGCAGACTCGATGGGCTGAATGGCCTCCTTCTGCACTGTATGTTCTATGAATCTATGAATTCATGTCACGAGGTAGCTGATTGTGACTGGGGGCTGTAAGGATTCTACAACTGACCTCAGCACACCGGAGTTAGCAGAAGAGGACAAAAAATGTCAGTGCACTTTCACTGTCCGGTGTCTGCTGTTTGATAGTATCTGAATGTACACAGAACAAAGAACAATACAGCACAGGAACAGGCCCTTCGGCCCTTCAGGCCTGTACCGGTCATGATACCACCCTTGGCCAAAACCCTCAGCACTTCCTAGTGCCGTATCCCTCTATACCCACCCTATCCATGTATTTGTCGAGGTGCCTTTTTTTATCAAATATTTTTATTGGGTTTTGTACATCATATAAATACAGATATAAACACAAAAAACACATAGGAAGTAGGAAACACGTAACAGGAAAGTGTGGCTCCCCCCCTTTCTTCTATTTGTTTCTCTTTTTACAAAGCAACAAAACAGGCTGGAGGGGCACCTGGATGATGCCCCTGATGTTATTTACATTTCTCGATGCAGTTGCCTCGACCTCGGTCATTGTTCGTTTCTTCATCCCGTTTCCTCTTACTTTTTCTTGCCTTACTATGGTTGATGTGGCTGTTGTCTTCCCCTGTGCCCTCCCCCCCGTTTGTGTTCCCTTATCGTCCCCCCCCCCTGTGTTTTCGACGTTTTAGTTGCTGTAATATGTAGAGTCTAAAGTTCTGTTCCTTTATCACAAACACACATTTATTTCCTTCCAACAGCCTTTGCACAAAACTCTCACTATACATCACCTAACAGAGGCCACCTGAAGCCCCTTTACATATCAGTGTCAATTAATGGATACTTAACATAAATGAGACAACTAATTGCAATGTCTCAACCCATTACTTAACACCCTGCTCCCCCCCCTACCCCCACCGGGTCTTCCTCCTCTTCCCTCTCTTCTATCTTGTCCTGGCAATTTATCCTTGGCGTCTGGCCAATTATTTAATTATGTGTTGGCCACAAACATGTCCCGGAACAGTCGGGTGAATGGCTCCCATGTTTTGAGGAAGCCATCTTCCGACCCACGGATGGCGAATTCCGATAGCTGTTGAGATGCATTTTGAACTCCCTTAATGTATCTGCTTCCACAACTGGTTAGGTGGATTGGCCATGCTAAATTGCCCTTAGTGTCCAAAATTGCCTTTAGAGTTGGGTGGGGTTACTGGGTTATGGGGACAGGGTGGAGGTGTGGGCTTGGTTAGGGTGCTCTTTCAAAGAGCCGGTGCAGACTCGATGGGCCGAATGGCCTCCTTCTGCACTGTAGATTCTATGAACTTCCCCTGGCAACGCGTTCCAGGCATTCATCACCCTCTGTGTAAAAAACCTGCCTCCCACATCTCCTCTAAACTTTGCCCCACCGACCATAAACCTATGCCCCCTGGTGACTGAACCCTTCCATCCTGGGAAAGAATGCCTGCCCATCCACTCTATCCATGCCCCTCATAATCTTGTAGACCTCTATCAGATCACCCCTCAACCTCCGTCATTCTGATGAAAACAGTCAGAGTCTATTCAACCTATCCGCATAGCTAACACCCTCCAGACCAGGCAACATCCTGGTAAACCTCCTCTGCACCCTCTCCAAAGCCTCCACATCCTTCTTGTTGTGTGGCGACCAGAATTGTGCGCAATATTCTAAGTGCAGACTTACCAACTCCATTTGCCATTTCTCTGCCCAGGTCTCCAACCTATCTATGTCCTGCTGTATCCTCTGACAATCCTCAACACTGTCTGCCACAGTGTCAGAAAGGGGTGGAACAGCCGGAGCTGTGGTGTCTCTCAGATAGAATAACCTGCAAATAATCTCACATGCATGAAAAGTGGCAGCTAACCAGATAAGAAGAAAGAACTTGTCTTTACATAGTGTCTCTGTACCTGTCTCTATGCACTTTACAGCCAATAAAATGCTTCCTGACGTGTTGTGGCATAGGATACAAAAGGTGCCTCGGAATTAAGATTGATATTTATTACATGCTGGAGGCATTGTGTTTCGACTAGTAAAGCAGAGCATTTAATTTGGGAGAAATGGTTCTCTTCAAACAACTCAGATGTAAAATGGGAACGTGTGTTATTGCGTGAAGGGAATAGTCAGGATTTTAATGATACCATATGGCTTCTAATTATGGACAGAGCAGGAGAGGAACTTACTGCTACTTTCTCTAATCTGCTATTCAGTGCCTGCTGTTGCAGACCCTGCTCAATTGGGGAGTTGAGCAATAGCTTCACAATTAGTGATTAGTACCAGAAGGTGCACACTTTACATGGAAGGCACGTGAAGATTGGAGTAGGATCGAGGCTTACAAAACAAAAACAAACACAACATTTGTCAGTCTCTATTTTTCTGTCTGTCAGCCGTGCCTCAGTGGGCAACACTCTCACCACTGAGTCAGAAGGGTTCAGCTCCCAGTCCAGGGACTGCAAGAAACACAGGAGGCGGGATTCTCCATTCCTGCGGCTAGGATGGAGGAGCCGCGGGAGGCCTAGGCTAAAAGAAATCAGCGCGAATCCCTCACCAATTCCGGTACCGGTGAGGGGCTAGCAGCGGACCAACCAAAACTTCCATCTCCCGCGCCGAATACGGCCGGAGAATGGCCGAGTCCAGGGCCACGCATGCGCATGGCTGACAATCTGCAGCGGCCGTGCCGTACAACACGGCTAAGGCCGTGCACTGACCCGACCCGCATACTGCGACCCCAGAGCCCATCCCCTGGCCATCACCCACCAACCCCCACAGCCCTCGCTGAAGCCCCCCCCTCGGCCAGGAGCACGGATCCCAGCTGTGTGCGGCGGTGCCGGGTGGAGCATCGCGAGTGGGCCGACCGATGAGGCGACAACAGCAATGCGATTGCGCGCGGCGCGCATCACCATGATGCCATTTTGGAAGGGGCGGAGACTCGCAAACCGGCATCAAGACTCCGGCCCTGATTCCGGCGTCGGAATTGATTCTCCGCCAGATCGACGATTACAACATCGGCGTCTGGCAACGCAAAACCCCGCCCAAAGCCTAGACTGACATGTCCATGCAATATTGAAGGAACATTACAACATACTGCCTTTTGAACGAGTCATTAAACCAAGGTCATGTCTGTCCTTAGATGTACGTTAAAGATCATTATTCAAAAATAACAGAACATTCTCCCAATATTTAGCCCTCATTCAATACCCAAAATATCTGGGGCGGGATTCTCTGACCCTCCGCCGGGTCGGAGAATCGCTGGGGAGCGGCGCAAATCTCACTCTGCCGCCCCAGCGCGGCTGCCGTGTTCTCCGCCGCCGTTTTTCGGGCGGGGGCGGGATTCACGCCACGCCAGTCAGGGGCCGTTAGTAGCGGCCCTCCCGGCAATTCTCCGGGCCCTGATGGACCGAGCGGCCGTCCGCTTTTGGCCAGTCCCGCCGGCGTGAATCACTCACATCACGTACTGGCGGGAACTGGCAGATGGTCCTGGGGGTGGGGAGGGGGGAATGCGGGGGGATCCGATCCCAGGGGACCCCCACAGAGGGCCTGGCCCACAATCGGGGCCCACCAATCTGCGGGCGGGCCTGTTCCATGGGGGCACTTCTTCCTTCCGCGCCGGCCCCTGTTGGGTTCCGCCATGGCTGGCGCGGAGAAGGGAACCTCCCGCGCATGCGCCAAAATAGGTAGCTGGTCTACCACGCCGGCGGTTCCGTGCATCCGTGAGATCATGTTGGCTCTTTGGCGCATGCGCCAAATCGCGTCGTCCCTTCGGCGCTGGCTGGAGCGGCGCCAACTCCTCCGCCGTACACCTAGGCCTCGGAAGTGCGGAGAATTCCGCACTTTCGGGGTCTGTTGACACCGGAGTGGTTGGCGCCAGTTCTCCCGCCGGCGTGGGGACTTAGTCCCCAGAAGGGAGAATCCCAGCCTTGGTCTTTTTTTTCCTGTTTATGGGACTTGAAAGTTGTTGCCACATTTCCAACATTACAACAGTAAATACAATGCAAATGTATTCCATTGGCTATACTGGGGCACCAAATGATAATGTGAATGATAAAAATGCAATTATTTAATTCTTTACACCATTGGTTCCAACAGAATGTTGAGGATGGGCCATGGATGCAATGCTGTTGATGTTGTAATTGATTTGCAAAAGTGCAGCGTGCTGCAGCCAGAATATGACAAGTTTACAAGGCATACTACACTACCCTGTCGCAATAGGGGTTAGTAACAGTGTGATACTACACACATGTGTCAGGGATGCAAAGGTGTGACAAGCTCACTGCGTGATACTACAGCTCAGTCACCAGGAGGAGATGAAAAACTGTATAGCATACAATGATGGTCAAGGAGGAGTCCGGAAAATTATACACCGCAGCAGACCAAGTCCCAGCCGGGATTATTTTGAACCCCGGCTCCTACCTGGGCTGGGTTTTACCCTGTGGAATTAATGAGCCTGCTGACAGGCCTCCTCCCCTCACTGGGGGAGCTTGTACTCGACGAGGCTCACGGGGACATTAATCAGGTCATCCCCGTGGGTCTCATGGGGGTTATAACATCTCTCTCCCCCAAAGTGCGTAAACCCCCGAGCGAAGGGAGTGTAGGAGGTTGTCTTCTCCTCTTTGCCCATGGCTGCACCTCCTGTGGCTGCAGTGCTGGGTCGGGAGGGGGTTGTACAGCCTGTCGGGGATCGTCATTTCCCCAATGACCGTCTGTCGGTACCGCTGGTGATTGATCCCTGTCAAGGTTGCCGTTAGATGCCTGAATCTCCATCTCGGAATCTCAGACCACCATCTCTTGCATCTCGCTGCTGGGGCCCCCAGGGAATGGCAACCCCAGTCACTCCTGTCCCGGGCTGCTGTGGCTGGAAGACAGTACCTCTGGTGGGGCGTAGACTAATACCGCCCCAGTTCCTGAGGTGATCAAGGTGCTTCTGCATTGTCCATTCACGGGTCTCTTCTTGGTACGAGTCTGGTTCGTTCTGTTGTCCCGCAGTCCCTGGAATCCAACGTGCTCTGTCCTCGAAGTTTTGGATATACATCGCATCCCCGGTTGGAAACTCCTGGTCTTTGTCCACCTGCCTCGACCTTGCCGCTGCATTGCACTTTCCCATCAATATCGGGGAATGTGAGGCTAAGGCGGGTCCTGAGCCTCCGGCCCATCAATAGTTCAGCTGGTGCTATGCTGGTCGTGGCATGTGGCGTTGTCTGGTAACTAATAAAAATCATGCTAATCTAATTTCCACAGATCCCGTGGTCTGTTTCTTCATCCCTCTCTTGAAGGCCTGTCCCTCTCGCTCAGCCACCCTGTTCGAGGAAGGGTGATACGAGGCCGTCCGGATGTGCCTCAGCCTTTTTGTCTTCATAAAATGCGCAAACCCGTCACTGGTGAACGGGATAACATTGGCCTTAACTAGTACCTCCGGAATGCAGTGGCTGGAGGAGAGTCGTATCTTCTCCACGATGGCCTTCAATGTGGTGGACAACACCCTTTTGATGTCCAGCCACTTGGAGTGGGGGTCAATCGAGTAGAAATACGGAACATTAGAGAGGCCCAGCAAAATTGACAAGCAGATACACCCAACCATTCCCATGGGTGCAGTGGTGCAGCTGACGGAAGCTTCTGATGTTCCTGGCATGTGGTACATTATTGGGCCAGTTGTTCAATCGAGACCTGGCCACCACACATAGCTTGTGGCCAGCATCTTCATTTTCCACACCCCTGGGTGTCCGTTGTGCAGGTCCTGGCGTATGGCCAGTATGCCCTGGCTTGGGATCACAATGCGAGCCCCCTACAGGAGGATGCCATCTTCCACACTGAGCTCCCGCATCTTGGTGTCAAAGGCCTGTTGTTCTTTGGGCAGCTTTCCCTACTAGTCCCCGTGCAAGAAGATATGACATACGTTCGTCAATACTGAGTCCTTTTGCGTCCAGTCCCATATCTGGGTGGCGGTGATCGACAAGGTGGCCATAAAATTTAATGTTCAAACAACCTTGTCAGCCTTTGGTGGGATTGGGGGGGGGGGGGGGGGGAAATAATGGGAACCAGCTCAATGTATCTGCATTTGTGATCTGCATGCCTGGAATATGTACTCATACGCCTCGAGCAGTAAGACTCATCGCTGTATCCAGACAGAGGCTATTGGGATCGCAGAGGCCCGAGCAATGGCTTGTAGTCCGTCACAATGGTGAATTGACGGCCATATACATATTGATGCCATTTCTTCATCACAAAGATGCTGGCCAGCCCTTCTTTTTCGATTTGGGCGTAATTGCGTTACGCTGCAGCCAAAGTCCATGGTGCATATGCTATTGGCCGCTCCCTTCAGCTCTCCATGTGTTGGGATAGTACTTCCCCAATGCCGTAAGGCAAGGCATCGCACATCACCAAAAGGGGCTTAGAAGGGTCGAAATAGGTCAGCAACCCAATGACATTAGCTGCAGCTTTACCCTGGCAAAGGCTTCCTCCTGAAACGCTCTCCACACCCATTCTTGTTGTTTCTTCAGCAATGTGTAAAGCGATGTGAGGGTGGTCACCAGGCCAGGAATAAATTTCCCATGGTACTTTACGAGACCAAAGAACGACCTCAACTCTGTCACGTCTTCCAGAGTGGGTGCATCTCTTATCACTCACCTTCTCCTCAACTGGGTGTAGGCCGTCACGATCAACTCGGCACCCCAAGTATGTGACTTCCTTGGTGTGGAAAACGCACTTTCCCCTCTTGAGGCGGATGCCCATTTCGGAAAACCGGCTGAGGACTTCCTTCAGGGTGCTCAGGTGCGCCTTTCCGTGGCCCTGGTGACTAGGACGTCATCCAAGTAGACCGCCACATGCGGTAACCCTCTGGAGATGTTCTCCATGACGCGCTGGAAAGTTGTGCAAGCCAATGACACTTAGATGGCAACTCTGAATATTCATAGAGGCCCCTGTGGGTATTGATGGTCACGTAACATTTGGAATCAACGTTGATCGCCAACTGGAGATAGGCGTGTCTGACAATAACCTTGGAAAAGGAATGACCCCCAACTAGCTTCGTGTAAAGGTCTCCTATCATCAGCATTGGGTACATGTCCAGACAAGAGGCTTTGTTTACTGTCAACGTATAATCCTCACACAGACGTACAATTTTGTCACGTTTTAATACCGGGACTATTGGTGCTGCCTAATCAGCAAAACCTACCAGCCGGATGATATCGAGACCTTGCAATTGGCTGAGCCCGTCCTCGACTTTTGCCAGCAATGCATTGGAGACTGGGCATGTCCTGAAATATTTTGGCTGGGCCTGAGGGTCCACATGTATCTTGGCTATGGCCCCCTTAATTTTGGCAAGGCTCTCTGGGAGACCTCTGGGTACTTTCCCAAGACTTTGTAAAGTCCTCCAGTGCCCATCCGGAAGATACGTTGCCATCCAGCCTGAGGCGTGTAGCCAGCAGACATGTCAATCTTGGGGAGAACCTCTCCCTCTATACCTCCTGCACCACCGGGCCCCGACATTATTATTAACAGTAGCTAAACAGACTTCTGTCCAGAGGTGACTGGGGAATTCGACAGCAATCCCAGCTGATGAATCCCTGTCCTAATTTTCTTGAATGTCTGCCTCCCTGGAACTGAAACCGTGGGCCCAACACCCAGCTCCATATCCAACGGGTGACCGTTCACCTGGACAGTTATTGGAATGGGGGTAATCCACGGTGCAGCAATGCAATTTAATTGCGTGCACTCGCAGGCTGTTCTAGGTGCAGGGTCCTGGCTCTGGGCAGAAGGTTTGTTGGCTGAGCTGTTGTTTCCTATCTCTGCGGCTTCGCCGGTCACAAATGCTGCACCACCGCGGATCATCCTCCATCGACCCCGGAGAGGTGTTCTGCATGGTTACAGTGGCCTTAGGCCAATGGGTCTGGTCTCAACTGTGTTCGGACCTGGATTGGGCTCCAGGGGTCCCACCTAGAGGGGCACTGTGCATCTGAATGGGAAGCATCCAACGTTTTTACCTCCAACCCTGACACCCCCTGGAGTTCTTGGACAGCCTTCTCTGTGCTCTCCCATGAGAGGAAGATCGCGATGGCCTTTTTTAGGTCCAGCAACAGCTTGGCCAGTAATTTCTGCTGGGTCGCCATATTGCTCACTCCACATACAAGGCGGTCCTGTATCATTTAAGGCAGAGATAGCCCATGGTCGCAATACTCTGCCAATTTGCGCAATTGTGCCAGAAATTTGGTAACGGATTCCTCTGGGAGTTTTTCAGCTGCGTACCTTTGCACAATGAATGATGGCTTGTGATCGTAGTGGTTTGTCACAAGAGCCACTTGCTCTTCGAACATCTTGGAGTTTAAGGCTACGGGGTATGTCAGGCTCTTTATGGCACTCAAGCCAGGGCCCCACAGGCGATCAGAAAATTTATCATCCGGCAATCATTCCCAACGATCGCCTTAAAAATCTCATTGCATTTGCTCCACGTACTGAGCCCAGCCCCCCACACCCGCATCGAATGCATTGAGTCTGCCAAAGAGCGGCATTTTCAAAAAGGTGCAAACCTTATTCCTACGCAGAGAGGTGGCTGTACCCCAAATGGCTAGCAGTGCCGACTGTGGTTCCACTTTATCCTCGTTGCCCATATGGTAGTCAAAGAGGAGTCCGGAATGGAGAGTCAAAAATGGTTTATTTTCAACCCTTGGGACTTCCGGTGGCGGCCATGGAGTGAGTGGCGCACTCAAGGCAGCTATGGCTCGAAGGTGTCGGTTTGGGGACTTTATACCCGCGAGCGAGGTAGCTCCAGGAGCAGGAAGGTGGTGCAGAAGGTATAGAGGGAGAGGTTCTCCCCAAGATTGGCATGTCTACTGGCTACCAGGCCCAGCAAAAGACAGTGAAAGACCTGACTAAGGAATTGGAGGGGACCTGTGGCGGAGCAACAATTGCAAAAATGGCAGAGGGCAAAAATCGCCAGTTGGAAAGACCCAGTGGGAAAGGCTATTGAGGGAGCAGTAGCACCTCCGCAAGGATAAAAGGACCATGTCGAGAACTGCCTTGAGGCACAAGGGCCGAAGCTACGAGCGATGGAGGAGGTGGTGTCCGACCTGAGCGATCGGATCATGTCCTTGGAGGTGGGGGTCCTGGGAGACTGACGCAGGTCATTGAGGGTGAAGGTGGAGGAGCAGGAAAACAGGTCCCCTGCAGATTGTGGGGCTGCCAGAGGGTCTGGAAGGAACAAGCGTCACAAAATATGTGTCAAGGATGCTGGCCGGGTTGGTGGAGGAGGGATTGCTGGAAAATACCCCAGAGGTGGACAGGGCCCACAGGTCTTTAAGACAGATGCTGAAAGCAGGGAAGCGCCACAAGCGGTGATTGTGCAGTTGCACAAATTTGTTGAGAAGGAGAAGATTCTACGGTGGGCCAGGGAGAAGCGAGACTGTGAATGGAAGGGGAATCATGTCCAATCATATAGATATTGGTGTGGAGCTGGCGAAGAGGTGAACAGGATTCAACAGGGCCAAGGCGGCATTGCACAGAAGGAAGATTCAGTTTGGGGTGCTGTACCCGGCGAAACTGTGGGTCATTTTTGAAGGGCGGGAGTAATATTTGGAAATGCCAGAAGAAACCACTGATTTTATAAAGGACCCTAAACTGGGGGCAAACTGAGAGTTGGTGTGAGGTGGAGGAGCTGTATCTGCAAAGGTTGGAGAGTATAGTTATTATGTTGCTGGAGGGTGTTTTTTTATTTTCTCTTTGGGGAGTTATAAGCTTGTAAGGGGATAACCACCAACCACCCTCCCCCACCCATCTGTGGTGTATTTCTATTTGGAGGGGGCGATTTGAGATTTTGGGTGTTTTTTCTTTACGGGAAAGGGTTGTGTATGGTGGGGCCCGATGGGGGGGGGGGGTTGCCGGTTGAGGGGTGGTTAGGGGGGGCGTTTGCACAGGCGAAGAAGGGACTGGTGGGAGGAGGGCGAGGGGTATGGGGTGTGCAGGGGGGCCTTGAAGTGGGAGCTGCCACGCAGGCAGGTATTAGTGGAGGCAGAGCCAGAGGGGGATGATGGAGGACGGTAGAGGGGAGTGGAGGCGCAAGCCTCGGGTAAGAATTGTAATGTGGGACTTCCGGGTGCGGCGATGACCAGCTAAGTCGCACGTTTCGGCAGCTCCCGGTGGAACGGACTTTTGGGCTCTTAATAAGAGCCCCAACGGCAATTTTAACGGCTAAAAGTACTGTGCGGTGAACCAGAAGGGAATCCCCCCTGGATACGGATGAATAAAGGAAAGGAAGGTGGCCGGATTGCGGTGGATCCTTTAGAGCAGCGGCAAGGAAGGCAAGCAAAAACCAAGATGGCGTCGGAAGGTGGCAGTTTAATATGGGGCCCTGAACAACACGCGTTTTTGAAACGCTGCGTGGAAGAACTCAAAATGGAAATGAAGGAGGAGCTGTTGGCCCCAATATTACAGGCGATCGAAGGGCTAAAGGAGGAGCAAAAGACCCAGGAGCGAGAGCTTCGGGTCGTGAAGGCAAAGGCTGCCGAGAATGAGGACGACATACAGGGCCTGGTGGTGAAGACGGAGATGCACGAGGCACACCATAAACGATGTGTGGAAAGGCTGGAGGCGCTGGAGAACAACGCGAGGAGGAACAACCAAAGGATTCTTGGTCTTCCTGAAGGTGCGGAGGGAGCGGACGTCGGGGCATATGTGAGCACGATGCTGCACTCGTTAATGGGAGCGGAGGCCCCGGCGGGTTCGCTGGAGGTGGAGGGAGCATACCGAGTGATGGCGCGAGGACCGAGAGCAGGAGAAATTCCTAGAGCCATAATGGTGAGATTCCTCCGTTTTAAGGACAAAGAGATGGTCCTTAGATGGGCAAAGAAAACTCGGAGCAGTAAGTGGGAGAACGCGGTGATCCGCGTATACCAAGACTGGAGTGCGGAGGTGGCGAGAAGGAGGGCGAGCTTTAATCGGGCCAAAGCGGTGCTTCACAAAAAGAAGATAAAATTCGGAATGCTGCAACCGGCAAGACTGTGGGTCACATATCAAGGGAGGCACCACTACTTTGAGACGGCGGATGAGGCGTGGACTTTTATCGTGGAAGAAAAATTGGAATGAGCGGGTTATTAAAAAAAAAGAACGTTTGAAACAAAGTGGTGGGGCGAGTATGGGGGGTGAAGAGGGGGGTAAAAAGGGGGGAAAGAGGAGTTTTATGTTATTAATCCTGCGATGTGGTAACTTTTCTCTCTTCCACAGGAGGTGGTGGGGGGAGGAAAGGAGGTGGTGGGGGGAGGAAAGGAGGTGGAGGAGATGGGGCGTTGGCCATTGGGGGCGGGGCCAAGGGGGAAGCGCGGGCTCGGTTCCCGCGCTATGATAATCATGGCGAGAACAGGGAAGCAGGAAGGAGGGGGCGTCACACGGTGCGAGCCGAGGTCACGGGGGGAAGCCGAGGTCGGCCAGAGTTTGCTGACTTCTGGGAGCAACATGGGGGGTGTAACTACGCTAGTGGGGGATCTAGCGGGGGGGGTGGGAGGGGGGGTGGGAGGGGGGAACTATTGGGCTGCTGTTGCTGGGGAGAGGGGGGAGCTGGTATGGGGTGGGATGGGCGGGGGGGCACCGCCTGGGGGGACACAGCTGCGTGGGAACCGGGTGAGGAGCTGGAAAAAGGGGATGGCTAATCGACAAGGGGGAGGAGGTAAAAAGCCCCCCAACCCGGCTGATCACGTGGAACGTGAGAGGGCTGAACGGGCCGATAAAGAGGGCACGGGTACTCGCACACCTTAAGAAACTTAAGGCAGACGTGGTTATGTTACAGGAAACGCACTTGAAACTGATAGACCAGGTGAGACTACGCAAAGGTTGGGTGGGGCAGGTGTTCCATTCGGGGCTAGATGCGAAAAACAGGGGGGTGGCTATATTAGTGGGGAAGCGGGTAATGTTTGAGGCAAAGTCTATAGTGGCGGATAGCGGGGGCAGATATGTGATGGTGAGTGGCAAACTACAGGGGGAGACGGTGGTTTTGGTAAACGTATATGCCCCGAACTGGGATGATGCCAATTTTATGAGGCGTATGCTAGGACGCATCCCGGACCTAGAGGTGGGAAAGTTGGTAATGGGGGGAGATTTCAATACGGTGTTGGAACCAGGGCTGGACAGGTCGAGGTCCAGGACTGGAAGGAGGCCGGCAGCAGCCAAGGTGCTTAAAGATTTTATGGAGCAGATGGGAGGAGTAGACCCGTGGAGATTTAGCAGACCTAGGAGTAAGGAGTTTTCGTTTTTCTCCTATGTCCACAAAGTCTATTCGCGAATAGACTTTTTTTGGGGGGGAAGGGCGTTGATCCCGAAGGTGAGGGGAATGGAGTATACGGCTATAGCATTTCGGATCACGCTCCACATTGGGTGGACTTGGAGATAGGGGAGGAAACAGAAGGGCGCCCACCCTGGAGAATGGACATGGGACTAATGGCAGATGAGGGGCCGTGTCTAAGGGTGAGGGGGTGCATTGAAAAGTACTTGGAACTCAATGATAATGGGGACGTCCAGGTGGGAGTGGTCTGGGAGGCGCTGAAGGCAGTGGTTAGAGGGGAGCTGATATCAATAAGGGCACATAAAGGAAAGCAGGAGAGTAGGGAACGGGAGCGGTTGCTGCAAGAACTTCTGAGGGTGGACAGGCAATATGCGTAGGCACCGGAGGAGGGACTGTACAGGGAAAGGCAAAGGCTACACGTAGAATTTGACTTGCTGACAACGGGTACTGCAGAGGCACAGTGGAGGAAGGCACAGGGTGTACAGTACGAATATGGGGAGAAGGCGAGCAGGTTGCTGGCCCACCAATTGAGGAAAAGGGGAGCAGCGAGGGAAATAGGGGGAGTGAGGGATGAGGAAGGAGAGATGGAGCGGGGAGCGGAGAGAGTGAATGGAGTGTTCAAGGCATTTTATAAAAAATTATACGAAGCTCAACCCCTGGATGGGAGGGAGAGAATGATGGGCTTTCTGGACCGGCTGGAATTTCCCAAGGTGGAGGAGCAGGAAAGGGTGGGACTGGGAGCACAGATTGAAACAGAGGAAGTAGTGAAAGGAATTAGGAGCATGCAGGCGGGGAAGGCTCCGGGATCGGATGGATTCCCAGTTGAATTTTACAGGAAATATGTGGACTTGCTCGCCCCGCTACTGATGAGGACCTTTAATGAGGCAAAGGAAAGGGGACAGCTGCCTCCGACTATGTCTGAGGCAACGATATCGCTTCTCCTGAAGAAGGAAAAGGACCTGCTGCAATGCGGGTCCTATAGACCTATTTCCCTCCTAAATGTAGACGCTAAGATTCTGGCCAAGGTAATGGCAATGAGGATAGAGGATTGTGTCCCGAGGGTGGTCCATGAGGACCAAACTGGGTTCGTGAAGGGGAGACAGCTGAATACGAATATACGGAGGCTGCTAGAACATAGAACATAGAACATAGAAAATACAGCACAGAACAGGCCCTTCGGCCCACGATGTTGTGCCGAACCTTTGTCCTAGATGGGAGGGTAATGATGATGCCCCCACCAGAGGGGGAAGCGGAAATAGTGGTGGCGATGGATGCCGAGAAAGCATTTGATAGAGTGGAGTGGGACTATCTGTGGGAGGTGCTGAGGAGATTTGGTTTTGGAGATGAGTATGTTGGATGGGTGCAGCTGTTGTATAGGGCCCCAGTGGCGAGTGTGGTCACGAATGGACGGGGATCTGCATACTTTCGACTCCATAGAGGGACAAGGCAGGGATGCCCTCTGTCCCCATTATTGTTTGCACTGGCGATTGAGCCCCTGGCAATAGCATTGAGGGGTTCCAAGAAGTGGAGGGGAGTACTTAGAGGAGGAGAAGAACACCGGGTATCTCTGTATGCGGATGATTTGTTATATGTAGCGGACCCGGCGGAGGGGATGCCAGAGATAATGCGGACACTTCGGGAGTTTGGAGAATTCTCAGGATATAAACTGAACATGGGGAAAAGTGAGTTGTTTGTGGTGCATCCAGGGGAGCAGAGCAGAGAAATAGAGGACTTTCCGCTGAGGAAGGTAACAAGGGACTTTCGTTACTTGGGGATCCAGATAGCCAAGAATTGGGGTACATTGCATAGGTTAAATTTAACGCGATTGGTGGAACAAATGGAGGAGGACTTCAAGAGATGGGACATGGTATCCCTGTCATTGGCAGGGAGGGTGCAGGCGGTTAAAATGGTAGTCCTCCCGAGATTCCTCTTTGTGTTTCAGTGCCTCCCGGTGGTGATCACGAAGGCTTTTTTCAAAAGGACCGAAAAGAGCATCATGAGTTTTGTGTGGGCCGGGAAGACCCCGAGAGTGAGGAAGGGATTCTTACAGCGTAGTAGGGATAGGGGGGGGCTGGCACTACCGAGCCTAAGTGAGTACTACTGGGCCGCCAATGTCTCAATGGTGAGTAAGTGGATGGGAGAAGAGGAGGGAGCGGCGTGGAAGAGATTGGAGAGGGCGTCCTGTAGGGGGACTAGCCTACAAGCTATGGTGACGGCCCCATTGCCGTTCTCACCGAAGAAATACACCACAAGCCCGGTGGTGGTGGCGACTTTGAAAATTTGGGGACAGTGGAGACGGCATAGGGGAAAGACGGGAGCCTTGGTGGGGTCCCCGATAAGAAATAACCATAGGTTTGCCCCGGGGAGAATGGATGGGGGATTTGGAATATGGCAAAGAGCAGGAGTAATGCAACTGAAAAATCTGTTTGTGGATGGGAAGTTCGCAAGTCTGGGAGCGCTGACCGAGAAATATGGGTTGCCCCAAGGGAATGCATTCCGGTATATGCAACTGAGGGCTTTTGCGAGGCAACAGGTGAGGGAATTCCCGCAGCTCCCGACGCATGAGGTGCAGGACAGAGTGATCTCAAAGACATGGGTGGGGGACGGTAAGGTGTCAGATATATATAAGGAAATGAGGGACGAGGGGGAGATTATGGTAGATGAGCTGAAAGGGAAATGGGAAGAAGAGCTGGGGGAGGAGATTGAGGAGGGGCTGTGGGCGGATGCCCTAAGTAGGGTAAACTCATCGTCCTCGTGTGCCAGGCTAAGCCTGATTCAATTTAAGGTGTTACACAGGGCGCATATGACTGGAGCACGGCTCAGTAAATTTTCTGGGGTAGAGGATAGGTGTGCGAGATGCTCGAGAAGCCCAGCGAATCACACCCACATGTTCTGGTCATGTCCGGCACTACAGGAGTTTTGGGTGGGGGTGACAAAGGTGCTTTCGAAAGTAGTGGGGGTCCAGGTCGAACCTAGCTGGGGGTTGGCTATATTTGGGGTTGCACAAGAGCCGGGAGTACAGGAGGCGAGAGAGGCCGATGTTTTGGCCTTTGCGTCCCCAGTAGACCAGCGCAGGATACTGTTGATGTGGAAGGAAGCCAAGCCCCCGGGGGTGGAGACCTGGATAAATGACATGGCAGGGTTTATAAAGCTGGAACGGATTAAGTTCATCCTAAGGGGATCGGCTCAAGGGTTCACCAGGCGGTTGCAACCGTTCGTCGAATACCTCACAGAAAGATAGAGGGAATGGAAAAGAAGAAGGTAGCAGCAGCAGCCCAGGGGGGGGGGAGGAACCAGAAGGACTCTCCGGGTTGTTAATATATATGTATAATATGTATAGGTCGTTGCTATAAATAATTGTATATTGGACTGTTAAATCATATTTTTGGAGAGTGTTTATCTGAGACAAGGCAGTTGCCATTTAGTTTTAGTTTTCGTTTTTGTTATATATTATTTATTCTTTGTTTATAAAACAGGTCATTGTTATTTATACGGTTATATTATTGTGTAAAGGATACACAATGTACTGTGAGGGTTGACCAAAAATTTTCAATAAAATATTTTATAAAAAAAAACAATTGTAATGTGGAACGTCTGGAGGTTAAACGGGCCAATTAAGAGGTCCCGGGTTTTAGCGCACCTGAGGAATTTGAAGGCGGAGGTGTGGTAGTCACCACTGTTTGTATATAGTACACATATGAGAAGTAATACGGTAAGGCTCCTGTACTACAGGTACGGGGGTAGATCCCTGCCTGCTGGCTCCGCCCAGTAGGCAGAGTATAAATGTGTGTGCTCACCGAGCTGCAGCCATTTCGGCAGCAGCTGTAGGAGGCCACACATCTCTGCGTAATAAATCCTCAATTACTCTCTACTCTCGTCTCGTCGCAATTGATAGTGCATCAGGAGGTGATCTTTTTACAGGAGACGCACCTCCAGGTGAAGGACCAGGTTAAGTTGAATAAGGGATGGTGGGACAAGTATTTCACTTGGGGTATGACCCAAAGTCGCGGGGGGTGGCCATTTTGTTGAACAAAAGAACGGGGTTTGTGGGAGCCAAGGAAGTGTGGGTCCCAGGGGCAAAGTATGTGATAGTGAGTGGGGTGCTGGAGGAGACGCCGGTGGTGCGAGTCAACATATATGCGCTGGATTGGAATGATGTGGGGTTTGTGGGGGGTTTGCTGGGAGCGATCCCGGACCTGGATATTTTCAAACCTTTGTTTACGAAAAGTATATACAAGCAACAGTTCAGATCCTTGTTGGGACTATTCTGGAACTCCGGCTCCTACCTGGGCAGAGTTTTATCCTTTGGAATTAACAAAACCGCTGATGGGCCCCCGCCCCTCACCAGGAGAGCTCGTACTCCACGAGGCTCATGGGGAGATGAATCGGTTTGTCCCAATGGGTCTCGTGGAGGTTATAACACATACAACTATATCACAGCACATATCAAATGTTCCTGTTTATCTTTCAACTAGCAAGATAATGGCTGGCAATAAAATAAAACGGATCTGTAATATTTAACTTGCTAGATTTGGGATGCCTAATGTAAAACATTGCTTCATAATTTCATCCAGTCCACAATGTTTGCTCATTGTATGACCCTCCAATGAATTCTTTATCATTAAAAAAATTCTCTGATCCTTCCCATTCTCCACACTAAACCACAGTTTTATTATTGTCAATAAAAACTATGTGAAGAAAATATGACTTTCTTTTCATTTACAAAGTGTTTAAGATGGAGGTCACTTAAGTACAAAATGGTGGACCAGTCTACAAGGACCAGGAAGAGTTGTTGATAATTTAACAAATGAAGAATGGGGTGGTGTAACTAAACCAATTAATTAAGAAGCTTTGGAAGATTATTGTGTGATCTTGGATTGTTTGTCTGTGTTAACACTGTCTGGTTGAAATTCAGGAAAGGATAGTCATCTCTTACAGACTGTTGCCAATGTTCCTTTGTCCCAATGTCTTGTGCCTCAAAATTCCGAGGGTCATCATTGAGCAGAAACTCAACTGGACCAGCCACACAAATACAGTGGCGACTAGAGGCTGGGTATTGTGTAATGTGTGGCATCATCGGACTCCTGCAAAACCTCTCTACCAGCTTCAAGGCACGACTAAATGATGTAAAGAAATACTGTCCACTTGCATGAATACATACCAAAGCTGAGCACCATTCAGGACAAAGCAGCCTGCTTGGTTGGCATCCATCTGCTATCTTAAGCATCCGCTCCCTCCAACAGTGGTGTTGCATAGCTGCATTGCAGCAATTCTCCAAAACGTCTTCAGCAGCACCTCCCAAATTTGCAACTTCCACGACCTGGAACGACAAGGGCAGCAGGTGACTGGAAAAACCAAAACAAGCTGCCGTCCAAGTCACACACTATACTAACTTGTGCGCATACCATCGCTGCTGGGTTAAAACCCTGGAACACTCAATCTAATAGCATTTCTCGCATGGACTGCAGCGGTTCCACAAGGCACCATCGCAATCTAGGAAATGAGCAATAAATGCTGGCCTTGCTCCCATTGCCCATATCCCAAGAGTAGATTTTTAAAAAGCTATTTGCTGACAGCTCAGTGCTGAGTGGCAGGTCACTCATTGTCATACAATAATATAAGCATTTAAATTTATAAAGCTTTGCAAGTTAAAATATTTTTTGTTTGAAGTGCAGCGACTGTTATGTTGGAAAATCACCACGGATACAGGCAACACTGCTCGCTCAATTATAAAAAAGGGAACTGAGATTTCCCAGCTTCAGCTGCTCGAAATTCCCCAAATATTCAGTCCACAATATTTGTGATTTCAACCCCGAGCAAAACACCTGCTGGCTGCTGTCAGGTAATTACCAATTCAAACCTTCCAGATACCACTGAATAATGCCTGGCATCCGTACAGTGCAATGTAGTATCAGGAATTAGCAGTTGAACCCTCCAGATACCATGGAGTGACAGCTGGCACCTGTCCAGTATCAGATAGCATCAGGTATTGGCAGTCAGAGTTCGCCAGATGCCATTGAGCGATACTGCAAATGTGCCTCAGTGCCAGCTGGTACCAGTATTAGCAATTGGAACCTTGTACATAGCAATTGATTTGGTTTATAATCCATATAATTACAGAAATGGCACTACCCTAAGGAGTCTCTATGTTAATTCTGAGGCACAGTGAGTTTTGAGCATTTGTTTAATGCATCCCACAACTAATTTGGGCAAAGTACAATTCCAAATTGTAGCTTTTTAAGAGTTGAGCCTAACTTTTCCCACTTGGCAAGCTGGACTGGTACCAGCTCTAATTATGTTGCTTGGGGTTGGTTTTGGCCTGTTCTTCTGCGAAGCATTACAGTTGTGCGATCTCCTTCCAACCTGTTCAATCACACTCACTAAAACTCATTCTCAGTAGTTCCTGTTTTAACAGTCTAAATATGACTGGGTCAACCTGGAGCTGCAGGGCTGGCAATGGGACTGCATCACTTCCTGAATTGTCTTGACGACAAGCTGCTAGATTAGGATCATTAAGGAGACAAATGCTCATATTGGAGAATTTGAACTGTCTGAATTATGATCCCTGGTAGCTTTATCAACATTTTTGCACAATCACAACTATGTTATCCGTCCCAACTATCTGCCCCTCTTACGCAGATTTGTCCACTTCCGGGTGTCCCTGAAAAGGGAGCACATAGTGTCAGTCGGAGCCTTCGAGGCCATCCATGCCCAGTGGGCACCGCGGGGATTGGGGTGTTTTATCAACCCCATCAGTCACATTTGTTTTGATGTTTCAAGTTTCCTATGGGATTCTGCTTATTTTGATACCGTATCCCTTTATGGGGCTGTCTTTTAATCTATCCCTCAATTTGGTGATTTTGTTTATTTGGTTACCCAAAGAAAGAACAGTTATGTCAACACAGAAAGGTTGGTGGTCACATTTGATGGATAAAGGGTTTGAAAATTCGAACCACTTTCCAGTTTAGTTAAAGCAGCAAGATTAAATAGTTCTCAAGCTTTTACGCAATGTCTATTTACCATTCTGTCCGTGTGGCTTCAGTTTATCTATCCCTGAATCTCTGATCCTTCTGTGTGTTTTTCCCGGCATCTCTGATCTTCTCTGTATGTTCAATTAGCTTATTTATTCTTCTTTGCGATGTTTTTGTGTATTTATTCATGCCACCTTCTTAATCCATTTTCACCCTTATCAATAAAATTGGCAAGTGATTTGGAATCAGACGGGTTTTTTCCCCACGAATATTCGAGCTGGAAAACACAATACCCAGAATGCACAAAACAACTTTTTTCCAACTATCTGCTGCTCTCTTTTCATCTGGGTCCTGGTTGCTGTGCAAGAAACATTTCTGCTGGAGATTATTATTTGCCTCAATTTTATTTTACCAGAGTACAACAGGCCACTGACAACCTGTCATTCATGACTAATGCCACTCTTGGTTGGTGTGAAGGAAAAACTTGCATTTACAGAGCACCCAGTTCAGCTAAAGACTAGGAGAACCAAGAAATAGAAACCACTGAATTACGTTATCAAGGAGCATATGACAAAATAATAAAATATTTTACAGGCGCATCAATAAAAAGGAAGACTCTGATAGGAATAGGACAGGATAATACTGCAGCTGACAATAGAGCAAAAATATTAAATAATTATGTTGCATCGGTATTTACCAGGAAGATGGAACAAGTAGAAATGGCTGGAAGATGAGAAGAGCATTGAGACAAGTACATTTAAAATAAAATAGGGTGGCGTATTGCTTAAACTAAACAAACAAAAGAGGAAAAGAAACCTGCCCAGATAGATTGCACGCACATATTTTAGAACAATTATGGGCGGCACGGTGGCATAATCGGCGGCACGGTGACACAGGGGTTAGCACTGCTGCCTCACCGCTCCGGGGACCCGGGTTCATTTCTGATCTTGGGCGACTGTCTGTGTGGAGTTTACACTTTCTCCCCGTGTCTGCGTGAGTTTCCTCCGGGTGTTCCGGTTTCCTCCCACAGTCCAAAGATGTGAAGTTTAGATGGATTGGCCATGCTAAATTGCTCCTTAGTGTCCAAAAGGGGTGGGGTTACGGGGATAGGATGGAGGCGTGGGCCTAAGTAGGGTGCTCTTTCCAAGGGCCGGTGCAGATGCGATGGGCCAAATGGCCTCCTTTTGCACTGTAGGGGTTTTATGATTCCAAGATTCTAGGGAAGAGAGAGCAGATGCACAGAGTTAATCATTCTTTTGAAAGGGGTGTAGTGCCAGAGCACTAGCCTACAGCTAACGCAGCCTTTGATTCTCAGTTCCTTCAAGCCAGTAGGATCCTCTATTCCCGCTGCAATGCATGGACCAAATTCTCCATCCTCGCTGGCAGCGTTCGCGAAGCTGACTTGCAATGGGGATTCCCGCCCATAATTTCCATATTTAAGAAGGGGGACAGAACACGTCCATGGAATTATTGACCAATCAACTTAACATCAGTCGTTGAAAAATAATGGAATCCCAGCTCAAGGTGAGAAGATAGAAATGCAGTATATAATAATGAATAGACAGCATGCCTTTTAAAGGGAAAAATCTTGTTTGACCAAACTGATTGAATTTTTTGAGGAGGCGACAGAGAGAATAGATGGTGGTAATGCAGTTGATGTAATTTATCTGGATTTTCAAAAGGCCTTTGTTAAGACTAGTGAATAAGGTCAGAGAAAGTGGAGTCCAGAGACAAGTGGCTGAATTGATTGTTAGTTGGCTTCAAGCTGGAAAGCAGAGAGCGGGAAGAAAGAGTGATTACCCAGAGTGGCAGAAGGTGGGAAGTGGTGTTCTACAAGGATAAGAGCTGGGATCACTGCTGTTCACAATTCACATTAATCATTTGGAATCAGAAACACAATTTCTACATTTGAGGATGACACCAAAGTGGTGTTGGTGAGAGGGAGATTCGATACAGAGAAGGACTGCAACAAATCACAGGGGAACATTAATAAATTTGCAGAATGGGAAAATAATTGGAAATGAATTTCAACACCGATAAATGTTAAGCAGCGTATTTTGGTAGGAAGCATATTTGTTGGAAGGTGCAGGTCTAGGTGGGGTAGAGGGATAAAGGGATCTTGGAATATAAATACATCAATCACCAGAGGTTGTTCCACAGGATAGCAAAGCCATTAAAAAAGCAAACCAAGCAGTAGGTTTCTGCAAAATTCTCTGTTTTACTTCACTAATGCGGGACTCTCTGCCTCATTGGGATCACAGTTACTGGCAACGCGAGGCGGAGAATTTGGCCCATTGTAAACTTGAGGAAGGGTTATGGTGATTTACGAGTTATTGGGCGAGATTCTCCATTTGGGAGAGTAAGGGCTGGATTCACCGATTTGGAGACTAAGTGCCGACGCTGGCGTGGGAACTGTGACGTTTTACGATGCAAAAATCGGGGCCAAACCCTCACCGATCCTGGTACCAGTGGGAGGCAAGCAGCTGAGGAGGTGAATCACGGATAGAGGGTCAGGCCCGCTAATGTTATACCAACGGTATTTAAACGCATTAGTGACGCATTTGCACCATTTGCGGGGTGCCGGGGATCCCCGATTTGGCGTCAAACCGGCGCCTACCCTGAATTTGGCGTCGGAGGCCATTCTCTGCCCAATCGCATTTCACCGTCGGCTGAAGGTGAATCCCACCCTAAGTGTTGGCGCCAGGACTGAATTACATGTGGTTTGTGTTCCTGTTGGGGGCGCTATTTGTGGAGCAATTCAGGACACGCTAATGGGCCATTACACTGCCTACGTGAATCTAGAGCAATTCTCATTCCCGTCGGCATCAGTTTCGTTGGGGCAGGAATTGGCTTTGGAGAGCTTGACAAGCTGGAGCTGCTTATAAACATTCCGGGCGCGATTCGCCCATCGGAGAACTATGTCCCGATGCCGGAGTGAAAACCGGGGTGTTTCACTCCGGCGTCGGAGGCCGCTCCCAGCCCCCTATTCTCCCGCCCCCGGAGGGCTAGGAGCGGCGTTGCGTCATTTACCCGCGCCGGGAATTGGCGCCGCATAAAAGTGGCGCCGCGTAAATGACGCGGCCGGCGCCACGTAAATGACATCACCCGCGCATGAGCGGTTGCCATCCTCCCTGAGGCCGGATGGATCTTGCGGGGTGGCGGAGGAAATGAGGTTGTCCTTCAGAGAGGCCGATCGGTGGGCACCGATCGCTGGCCAGACCCCTTTTGAGGCCGCCTCCAGTGTAGGAACCCCCCTGCCCCCCCCCCCCCTCCACAGGCCGCCCCCCCCCCCCCCCAGCGTTCCCGCGCTGTTCCCGCTGGCAGCGACCAGGTGAGGACGGCGCCGGCAGGAAGCCGTCGTGTTGGGAAGGCCGCTCGGCCCATCCGGGCCGGAGAATCCCCGCTCACCCGTTACAAATAGCAAGACAGCCGTGATTCTCGCCGCGCCGGTTTTGGGGGGTGTGGGAGGATCACATGCGGGTGCCGGGGCGGCGTGGCGGGACTCGCGCGGCACCCCGACGATTCTCCCACCCGGCGTGGGGGGGGGGGGGAGAATTCCGCCCTGCATTCCCCACACACTCTGATTCCAGCCAAAGAGATAGCGCCATAAGGGCTGGACCACGCTTCACGGATGTAGAGCTCAATAGAATGTCGGATGCGGTAAAGGAGAGCTTTGACACCCTCTTCCTCAGGGGGGGAAAGGAGGCTACCGCTCGTGGTCGTCAACCAGGCCTGGGCGGAGGTGTCTGAGGTGCTCAGCGCAGTGAACCCACCAGGCGGACTGGCACACAGTGACGCAAGGAGATGAACAACCTCTTTAGGGTAGCTTGGGTAAGCCGCCACTCCTGTTCCCCTGGCATCACTCCTGTTCCCCTGGCATCACTCCTGTTCCCCTGGCAGCACTCCTGTTCCCCTGGCATCACTCCTGCCCCCACTCCTCACCACACATCCACTCCCAAAGAGGCCAATCAAAATGCACCTGTCCGCATCTCCCTCACATCCCACCCTGCACCAAACCCCAAAACCTGTACTGTCCTCTTTAGTCACACACATGCCACCAGCTACAGACCCCCCCACCCCTCCCCCTGCCCCTCGTCCACCCTAACTTGCCTTCATGCATCTCACTATGTCCTTTATGTGTCTCCTTGGAAAAGATGGCCCATAAAGAAGCGAGCAGGAGAAGATCAGACCTCCTGGGTCTCGCCCCCCACTGAGCAGTAGCCGATGACACTGTCCAGGGTGGTGAGGAGCGGGTTATCTCCGAGGCGGCGGTCGGCATGCAACAACCATGTGAGCCCCTAATGCAAAATGACGTTGTCATAGCAAGTGAATCACCGCTCTCCCTCAGACCACTCTTTCCCAAGATCTCACCGTGTGCCTTGTCTTTTGTCTTGCAGGATCACCACCAGATCATGTCAGCCCGTCTGGGGTAGCTCGCACCCAGCCACAGCCCCAACACACCCCGGAGCACCAGCCCGGACACAACCCCAACACACCCCGGAGCACCAGTCTGGACACAACCCCAACACACCCCGGAGCACCAGCCCGACCACAACCCCAACACACCCCGGAGCACCAGTCTGGACACAACACTGAATTCTCAGCATTGCATTCACCTGTACCATTGCAGAGACCATCACCTCAGGTGGGGCATTGTAGTGAAGAAGCGCCTGGGTCACCATCTGGTGTGCATGTCACATATGCTGCAGCACATCAGGCGGAGGTAGGAACTCCTGAGGGAGCGGACAGTCGGAGGGCTACAGAAACCAGCTGTAGTCCGGAGAGGTATCACACTCCTGGAAAGTATGATCCCATCACTGGTGGATATGCAGACGCAGAGCCAGGATCTACAAAGGCGGCGTCAGCAACCTTCAAGCGCCTGGAGGTGCAGTTGGAGGAGTTTGAACCGCCTTTAGGCGCAGGAGATCATGTTGACGCTGCTTGGTACCCAGGCCATAACTGAACGGGTGCCATTTGCGGTGGAAGCCTTGGGTCAAAAAGTCACAGCCATGGGTCAAGACGTCCAAGATTTGGGACACACTGTGTGGTCGATGGCTGAGGCTCTGGACAGGGGAGCCCAGTCACAGGCAGCCAGGTACCGGGCCCACATGGACATTGCTGAGGAGCTCCAGGGCTTGGCCCAATCACAAGGGGTCACGGCTGAGGGCGTCAAGAGCATTGGCCGGGCGCTGACTGACCAGAGACAGTCACAACGGGGCAGAGGCGCAGAGGGACACGACTCACTCGCTGAAGGACGTGGCCCAGACTCTGTGCTCTATGGCTGAGGGCATCGAGATCCTGGTTGGAACGAGAGTGGGCCTCCAGGGCTGGCATTGTCAGGTGACAGTGGAGCATCCAGAGCTCACTCCGGACTGACTTCCATTTCATGGACTAGCCTGGGAGCCATTGAGCACCTTGAGGGAGGAGGATGTGATGGGGTCCGTGCATGTGCCTTCCGCACCTGCCACTGGCGCTTGTGATGGCAGCGAACAGAACAGGTTGGCACCTCAAGTCGGAGAGCGAGAAACGCAGCAGACCTCCTCCATGACCGATGTGCTGTCTGGAGTCACACCCAGAAGGAGTGGAGGCCACGTAAAAGAAGGAAGTTAGGCACCAGTTAAATTGGCACAGGTGCAGCACATAGGTGAGAGGTAGGGGTCATGGAACAAAAATGTACATGGTGAAATTAAACACGTTTCCACCAACATTCCGACCTGCCTCAATCCTCTGTCTGAAGGGTGTGAGGGATGGGCTGGCCTGGGTGTAGAGGGCGGGCCGGGTGTGGGGGAGTGGGTGTTGGAGGATGGAACAGAGTAGGGCCCCAGGACAACTGAATGTTCCACCTGGGGTCACCCTCCGAGGCGGCAGGGAATGGAGCCAGAAGTGTGAGGCTGCCCTTATAGGACAGCCTACCCAGTGAGTGACCCATCACTGCTCACCATCTCCAGAACCACCCCCCTACTCCACACACCACCCCAAAGAATATATGGACCTGTGAAATGGAATGGCCAACCCACATGCAGGGGTTGCCCAGGTGGGCAGTGGAAGGTGACTGTGACGTCAGGAGTCAGACTTTGTTCGACGATGAGGAGCACCAGAACCCATTTCCCAGGGAGCCGTCATCATCCTCTGTCCCGTGGACAAGACCCTCTGATACTGCCTGTCCAGGGCCAATAGCCGGTAGTGATGCCCGTAGCACCCTCGGAGGGGGGAGGAGAAGAAGGGGTGGTGGGATGGAGAGAAGAGAGGAGGGACAAGGGAGGATGTGATCGTCTATGAGGAAGGGATACCACTTGGAAGGGGGTCGGGGGATGGGAAAGAGAATGGAGAGGTGGGACAGGGTGGCGGAGCTGCAGGGGGCCAGGCCTGGTAGTTGGCAAATCTGGAGGTGATGAGGTTGAACCTTGTGTGGTGGCTCTTGAGCATATATTGGAAAGCCTGCCGTGCCAGCTCCATGCCCGGTTCTTCCTGGGCATTGCCCTCGTCAGATGAGGTCTGGCATTCTTCCTTCTCCTCCAGCATGTTCCTCCGCTGGGGCGCGATGGTGTGCAGGATGCAGCAGGCCAGCACAAAGACACTCCTAGGATACACTGGAGCGCCCCACCAGAGCGGTCCAGGCATCGGACGTACATCTTCAGGACGCCGATGCACTGCTCAATTACCCTCCTGGTTGCTGCATGGGCATCGTTAGTTATTCTCCGCATTGGTCTGGGGTCTACAGACACGCTTCATTAGACAACACATCGGAGGGTAACCCTTGTCACCCAAGGACATACCCCTCACCCGAGGGAGCGCCTTGAATGTGCAAGGAACCAGCGAGTACACCAGAACGTATGCGTCGTGCATGCTGCCTGAATATTGGGCGCAGACCTGCATGATGTGCAGCTGGTGGTCGCACATCAACTGCACATTCAGGGAGTAGAAGCACTTAGGTTTGATGATAGGCACCCCCGATGAGCCGGTGCTTGTGGGGGTCTCCATTGATCACCTCTCTGGACCTGGGGCATGCCAGCGATGGCGGAACATCCTGTTGCTTGGACATCCTGGTGGGTTTGGTCCAGATTAAAGCTTATATAGTCCGTTGCCCGGGCACATAGAGCATACATCACAGCACGGATGCACCTGTGTACGGATATCTGCCCTATCCCAGATGGATCCCCGCTCGGACCCTGGAAAGACCAAAAAGCATAAAGGTTCAGGGTAACAATCAGCTTGACGGCCACAGGAAGCAGGTATCCAGCTCCATGCCCCCAAGGTGCCAGGTGTGCCATCATCTGGCACAGCTGGTACACTGTCTCCTTTGTTAGCCAAAGTCTTTGGCAGCACAGGCAGTCCGGCATCTCCTCAACGGACGATAAACACGTGCACTGATGCGGCGCCTCCTTCGCACCTCCTCTTCGGCCTGTTGGATGGCCGGCACTGAAGCCTCAGTAGCTGGTCCCTGCTCTTCTGGGGCAGGCTTCTCTTGTGCAGGGTCCTCCCCGTGCAGGTCCTGTGGCTCCAGCCTCTGTGCGCCCGCACCGTCAGCTGGGGCCAGGTAGATAGCAAATATTCCTGGCTGTATTCTGAAATTCATTCTCTGCAGGGGGGAGAAAGAGAAGACGTGTTAACAAGATGAGTATTCCCTTGCCTCTCCAGATCCACAGGCTACATGATCACTCTGAGTTGCACTTCAGCTTCACCCTCCACATGTCTCCCTCAAACTCACCCCCACCCCTCAGCCATTCCCTGCGATATGTGGCCTTCCACACTGCACCCCTGCCCCCATCATGTGAGTGGCACGGGGCCTGTGATGTGGGGAGTCTCGATCCTCACCATCCATCCCTGTCAACAGGGGTTCTGGTGGCTGCGGCAACCCGCATCGGGGATAGGCTCTGCGGCCATTGTCCTGTCTCCCCAGTGGGGTCTACTGTGGGTGTTCTCATTGGGTGGGCCGGGGTGGCACTGGTTGGCGGTGGAAAGGGTCACGGTGTGTTACTAATCACCTCCATGCTTAGAGGCTTGTCTGTGGGCAGGTCCTGCAGATGTGGGTGAGGCAGGGCAGTGTGCGTCTGTTAGGAGCGGAGCTGCAATGTGATGTGGGTCCTGGGTTGTGATGACCTGTCTGGAGGCAGGGGTGGGTGGGAGCAGGAACGCACTGGATAGGCAGTGCTTGGAGGCAGCTGGTGGTCCTGCTGAGTGGGCTAGCTTTTTAAAAATCAATTTATGGTATGTGGGCATCATTGGCTAGGCCAGCGTTATTGCTCATCCCTCGTTACCCTTCAGAATGTGGTGATGAACTGCCTCCTTGACTGTTGCAGTCCCTGAGGTGTAGGTACACCCACAGTGCTGTGAGGGAGGAAATTCCAGGATGTGGCCCCAGCGACAGTGAAGGAACGGTGATATATTTTCAAGTTGGGGTGGTGAGTGACTTGGAGGGGAACCTCCAGGTGGTGGGGTTCCCAGGTATCTGCTGCTCTCATCATTCTAGATGGTAGTCGTCGTGGGTTTGGAAGGTGTTGTCTAAGGAACCTTGGTGAGTTGCATCTTGCAGATGGTACACACGGCTGCCACTGTTCGTCGGTGGTGGAGGGTTTGAATGTTTGTGGATGGGGGAGAAATCAAGTTGGCTGCTTTGTCCTGGATGGTATCGAGCTTCTTGAGTGTTTTTGGAGCTCCACTCACCCAGATAAGTGGAGAGTATTCCATTGTACTCCTGATTTTTGCCTTGTAGATGGTGGACAGGCTTTGGAGGGGGTCAGGAGGTGAGTTACTTGCTGTATGATTCCGAGCCTTTGATCTGTCCTGTTAACCACAGTATTAAAATGGCTAGTCTAGTTCAGTTTCTGATCAATGGTCACCCCCAAGATGTTGATTGTGGGGGATTCAGTGATGGTAATGCCATTGAATGTCAAGGGGCGATGGTTAGATCCTCTCTTAGGAGATGGTATTGCCTGGCACTTGTGTGGCTCGAATGTAACTTGCCACTTGTCAGCGAAAGCCTGGATATTGTTCAGGTCTTGCTGCATTTGGACATGGACTGCTTCATTGTCTGAGGAGTCACGAATGGTGCTGAACATTGTGCAGTCATCTGCTAACACCCCCACATCTGATCTTATGACTGAAGGGAGGTCATTGATGAAGCAGTTGAAGGTGGCTGGGCCTTGGACATTGATAGTGTCACTGGGAGGCCTCTGCCCTGAGAGGGGCAGTGTGCCAGGGAGGGTGCCAAAGGCCACGGTGCATGTATCCTTTGTTTGGGGTGAGCTCTGCTATGCCCCTGCTTCACTGCAGTCGGGCTGTGCTTCTGATGAGCATGCTGAGGAGTGCCAGCACCTGGTGTGCCAGTCTGTTTGGCCACGCCCATCCTGTTGATGGGTCAGCTGGGGTCTGAGGGTTTTCAGAGGAGTGGCCTGGGTGGGCTCCCAAATGACCAGAAGCTCAAGGACACAGCGAGCAGTCAGCAGAGTGAGCAGCCAGGAGCCTGTAACGTATACCAAATGGGTGTGTTTGAAACAAATACTGCAACAATGGTATTCTGAGCCAGGCCACCCTGAATCTGAGGGGGTACCCCAAATCCACGGAGTGTCAGCAAGTCGCTCCCCGCTACAACCCCCGGCCCTGGCAGCTTACCCGCCCCCCCCCCCCCCCCACTCCCCCTGAACGCCGAGCAAGCGGTATAATTTTTGACAGTTTTTCTTCTTTCTCCCCCATAGCAGCCATGGCACCCAATCCCCATTTGCACCTGGAGTGAATCGCGCCCGGGTGAATTCCACCCGAGAGGAGCAGAACATCGTGGAGGCCCGGAGCACAGTGGGTCAAACGCGCCAATGTTTAAATGAATGCAATTGCCGGTTTTGGCGTGCCGCCGCCGGCACGGGATGGAAACCTCGTTAGCGACACCAGTGAGGGACCACAGCACGGCACCCGAATTGGCGCCAGGCGCAAACCTCAATTTTGGCCGGATGCCCGATTCTCCGCCCGACCTCGGTTCGCGTTTGCAACGTCGCGAGGCGGAGAATTTAGCCCATTATTGCTTTGAATACCAACAGCAGTGTTCCTATTGGTATTTGCAAGGTGTTTCCATTTGTGAGCACCATGCAGTATCTCCTGCTGGATAATTCATAGAATTTACAGTGCAGAAGGAGGCCACTCGGCCCATCGAGTCTGCACCGGCTCTTGGAAAGAGCACCCTACCCAAGGTCAACACCGCCACCCTATCCCCATAACCCAGTAAACCCACCCAACACTCAGGGCAATTTTGGACACTAAGGGCAATTTATCATGGCCAGTCCACCTAACCTGCACATCTTTGGACTGTGGGAGGAAACCGGAGCACCCGGAGGAAACCCACGCACACACGGGGAGGATGTGCAGACTCCGCACAGCCAGTGACCCAAGCCGGAAGCGAACCTGGGACCCTGGAGCTGTGAAGCAATTGTGCTATCCACAAGGCTACTGTGCTGCCCCAATGCACATGGGTGGACAACTGTGGACCCGTTTTGTGATATCTTCGGTGATGGTATAGCCAATCGAAAGTTATTGCCTAGGTTCTCACATGAAAAGTGATCCTTTCGAGCCATAACCCATCAGGAATCAACATCTTCAGATGGGCAAGGGTGAAAATTAGTCAAAACAAGTTGTTGAATTATGCTAACTTCAGTTTTATTTTATTTTTGAAATAACATGGTTATTTTTGCTGGTTTGAACTGGTAAGAATTTGTCTTTCATGTCGAGAATTGTGAGGTACCCGCTATCAACAAACCAGGGATATTATTACAACTGAAGTAATTGTTTATTTTTTGTAGAACATAGTGACCTTAATCTATTCCACTGTATCCATATTAAAAAAAGTTTCCCCTTGGTTCAAAGAAAGAAAAGCAACTGCTTCGCTATACAAAGATTTTATTTCTGCTCTAATAGGAGTTATTGGGCATCTGTTAAGCCCCCAAGGGCAGTTCAGTACCCGTGAAAATACAACTCGGGTTTCATCTATTGGGTGAAATGGATAGACTACAGTGAATGATTTCTTTATAATGCATCTCTGAGGAGCATTAGATTGAAATCTGCTCACTTTCAATCCATTAATTCCATCTCGAAGGATTCTCTGAGCTGAGGTACGACATCCACAGTTTGATTACCCAGTTGTATTGGACCATATGAGGATTTCACTGCTGTAATAGTGTTTGCGCAGAGAAATCGATGATATGGTGAAAATGGATTAGTGATGAGTCGCTGTCTGTAGATAACACTGAGGAGATGAGTTGGGGAGGTAGGGGAGGAACAATGCAAAGTGATTGAACACTCACTACCATTCTGCCTGCTTGCAGTAATTGCTGGAAACACATTACATTAGTAAGAAGCATAGGAGCTAAAATACTGACTGCCGATTTGGTCTGCAATTATCGATGTTAGTAAAAGAGAATAAAGGTCACAAGCAGTATACAAGAATATATCAGTAATGGCCAGTAAGTGGGCAATCAGACCATCTGAATCCTTTACCTGAGCACTCCTAACATCTCGCTGCACTTTGAATGCCCCTCAGTGCTGCACTCAAGTGTCAGCCTACATTGTCTCTAGACGGGAACTTGGCCCGATAGCTTTCGGCCTCAGCTGTAAGAGCCCTACACATCGAGCCACAGGCAGGAATTCTCCGGCTGTTGGGATTCTCTTCTTCCCCGGGCAGCACACCCCTGCCCATGGTCTGATTCAATGGGAAAACTTTCGACAAGCAGTGGGAAGAGAGAATCCCGCCACCAGCGTATGGCTCACCACCGCCCAAAGAGCGGCTGGTGGAACGGAGCGGCTGGTCCACTGTGCACCATGCAGAGTGGAATTTTTAAAACAAATGTTATTCCTTTCTCAAACTTACAAACCAATTCGCAGAGTTGACAGGGCGAGCTCCTAATCCATCACCTTGCTTGCTCCAGAAACCAATTCAAATTAAAACTGAATCCAATTCATGGCTCCCACAAAAGATACATACTAGATAGCCATGCAGGGTGGAACATTGCCTTGGTGTTGTCGATGAGAAACTGATTCACTTCAGACCACAGTGGAGTTAATTGCTGCCCACGTTAAAAGTATGGTGAGCAATGCATGAAGACTAGAGTAGCTCGAAAATGTCTGCTCCACTGGTACTTGCTGATGATGTGTCCCCATTTTCCTTATGATGCTACTATGTTTTCCACTCTTGTTATAAAGGAGTTGTTGTGGGGGGGGGGGGGGGGGTAACTCAGTTGGCTAGACAACTGCTTAATGATCCAGAGCGATGTCAGCAGCACAGGTACAATTCCCGTACCGGCTCAGATTATTCATGAACGACCCACCTTCTCAACCTTGCAACTTCCCTGAGGTTAAATCAGCTCTCAAAGGGGAGAGCAGCCTGTGCTCCTCTGGGACTTATCAATGAGGGTTTTGCCCACTTGAGTGTAACAGAGATGCATAATGTGAAAGCCACTATGGTTTTACAGATGTGCAGGGAACTAGAAACGAATTGCAAAATAAACAAAGAAAATGAGGTGTTGGGGGCAGGGGAGATGTGGAGGTGTTTGAAGGCAAAGCAGAAAGGTATGTAAGGATCCTCTTGTGATCCCTTGTTTATTCCTTGCGTTGTTTTGATGCCTGTCCTGCTGGCTGGTTTTAAAATCACAGACTTTTGGTTTTGAACTGAACCCCCCCCCTGCTGCATGCTACTATTTGGACTGATCTGGCAGACTCCTTTGATTCAGTATGCTCTGTGGCATAGCCCATGATGTCATTTGGATGGACATGGCTAGCAGCCAATTCACTCCATTTCAATCCCGGGGCTAAGCAGATCCTCGATGCGGATTTTTTTTCTGAAATGCCCTGCTAGGTGATTCTCTGTGTGTTTGGTTTCAGTTTTGTTTTGGAGCTGCAGACCTAAGTGAAATCCAACAATCCTCAGCACCTCTTCACGTATCATTGCCTACCCGCCTTCCCATCCTACCAGCTCCCACTGCCCCATTTAACCATCACCATCCCTTACTATCAACAATTCCTTCAATATACCCCTAGGACTCATCAGTTGAGACAATGGACCGTTGCCTAAGAACCCCTTTCCCCTCTTTCTCCCCCATGTCTATTCACACCTGTACACCATGCACTCCACCATGATTCTTCCCACCCTTTGACTCCATAGTAGCTCACCCATTCCACAGCATCTCTCTCGTTCCCCTACTGACCCAACCTCCTTGCCCCCATCTAGGCCTCCATACCTACCCCCCTCTTCATTCCTCTCCTCCCCGTCTAATAGATTAGAGAAACTAGGTGGGGGTGTTCTCCTTAGAGAAGAGAATTTTGAGAGGACAATTGACAGAAATGTTCAAAATTCTGATGGATCTGGACAGACTGGATATTGTGGAAGATTCAAGAGCAACAAGCCGGCACGGTAGCACAGTGGTTAGCACTGTTGCTTCGCAGCTCCAGGGTCCCAGGGTCCCAGGGATTCGATTTCCAGCTTGGGTCACTGTCTGTGCGGAGTCTGCACATCCCCCCCCCCCCCCCCCCCCCCCGTGTCTGCGTGGGTTTCCACCGGGTGCTCCGGTTTCCTCCCACTGTCCAAAGATGTGCGGGTTAGGTGGATTGGCCATGATAAATTGCCCTTAGTGTTGGGTGGGGTTACTGGGTTATGGGGATATGGTGGAGGTGTTGACCTTGGGTAGGGTGCTCTTTCCATGAGCCGGTGCAAACTTGATGGGCCGAATGGGCTCCTTCTGCACTGTAAATTCTATGAATTGGGAAAAAAATAATTGGGCCCAAAAATGTTGAGGTTACTGGGTTGCGGGGATAGGGTGCAGCTGTGGGCATAAGTAGGGTGCTCCGGTGCAGACCCGATAGGCCGAATGGCCTCCTTCTGCATTGTAAATTCCATGAATGGTGAGGGCAAGAGGACCAAAGAGAATGTAAGGAAAAACTATTTTTTACAGCTGTGAGTGGCTAAGATCTGGAATGCACTGTCGAAAAGCGTGGTGGAGACAGATTCAATTGTTGCTTTCAAAAGGGAATTGGATAATTATCTGAGAATTGCAGGGCTATGGGGAAAAGGCGGAGGAGTGGGATTAGCTGAGCTCTTTTGCGAAGAGTCAGCAGGGCGGCGACAGACTGAATGGCCTCTTTCAGTGATATAACCATTCTATTATTCTGTATGGCTTTATTTACAAAATCTGCTGCATCCTCAGGATTGTCAATGCTCTCAAAGCTTCTAATTACTGTAGAAGTGCATACTGACACCCCATTAGGAACAGGGCACCATTTTCAATTCTCGCCAGCTCTGAACTGCATCATAACTTTCTTAAAAACATCACCCGAGACGAATTTCTGGGACCAGCCAAAATAGATCCAGGGAAAACAATCTCTTCAATGCACTGAATCCAGCAAAAAGGAGGCATCCTTTTTTTAACTTTGTCGTTTTGCCAGAGTTTTCTAAACCATGCAAAGGCACTAAGCTGTTTGGGGATTATTTGGTGATGCACGTGGGAGAGGGTCATGGGGGCTCGAGTGTGGGGGAAGAGACCTCTGAGCTCCCGTCAATGAGATGCTTTGTCCTTTAGTGTTTTGCTGGCACCTACAGCATTGTTTTTTCTCTGTAGCTTTGCAGCAACTGCTCGCCAAACTGTGTCATGCAGGGAAACTGTGTCAGAATGTTAAAATAGACCATTCTGCCTACCTATGCATATCGGTCAGGACATCTTGTACAGCACTATCTTTCAACACCATTGACTTCTGTACTTTTGGAGCAATGGCTTTGAACATAAACTTGTCTCAAGTATTTTTGCTACATCTTGTTGTGAAATACGCATTATGGAAGATTGTACATTTTTGAAAAATGTTGATGTTTAACTTTGATGATTTATTTATCCCACTTTCACACGTGATGAAGTATATCTCCGTATTTTTTTTTGTTGAATCACTTCAAATCACTGGAGCCACCAACTTGTGCAGTACTCTTCCACAGACATGGGTTTCTCTCCATTATCTCATTTGTGATGAATATAAGACAGTTTTCATATTTTAAAGCTTGTATTTAGTATTTTTCTTGTGATTGCAAAGGGGGAGGATCATTGATTTTTGCAGGGGCGATGTAGCCTTTTGTAATTGTAAATATCCAAGGGTATCAAACTATTCGTAAGGACAGAGTGGATGGTAAGGGAGGTGGTGTAGCTCCGTTATTTAGGGATGACATCCGGGCAGTAGTGAGGGATGGCATTGGTGCTATGGAGGATAAGGTTGAATCCATTTGGGTGGAAATCAGGAATGGTAAGGCAAAAAAGTCACTGATAGGAGTAGGCCACCAATAGTAACATTACGGTAGGGTGGGCAAAATACAAAGAAATAACCGATACATGTAGAAACGGTACAGCAGTTATCATGGAGGATTTTAATCTACATGTCGATTGGTTTAACCAGGTCGATCAAGGCAACCTTGAGGAGGAGTTTATAGAATGGATCCGCGATAGTTTCCTAGAACAGTATGTAATGGAGCTTATGAGGGAACAAGCGTTCCTAGATCTGTTTAATGAGACAGGATTGATTAATCATCTCATAATTAGGGATCCTCTCGGAAGGAGCAATCACAATATGGTGGAATTTAAAATACAGATGGAGGGCGAGAAGGTAAAATCAAACATTAGTGTTTTGTGCTTAAACAAAGGAGATTACAATGGGATGAGAGAAGAACTAGCTAAGTTACACTGGGAGCAAAGACTTTATGGTGAAACAGTTGAGGAACAGTGGAGAACCTTCCAAGCGATTTTTCACAGTGCTCAGCAAAAGTTTATACCAACAAAAAGGAAGGACGGTAGAAATTCGACCATGGATATCTCAGTAAATAAGGGAGAGTATCAAATTGAAGGAAAAAGCATACAAAGTGGCAAAATTAATGGGAGACTAGAGGATTGGGAAATCTTTAGAGGGCAACAGAAAGCTACTAAAAAAGCTATAAAGAAGAGTAAGATAGATTATGACAGTAAACTTGCTCAGAATATAAAAACAGATAGTAAAAGTTTCTAAAAATATATAAAACAGAAAAGAGTGGCTAAGGTAAATATTGGTAAATTTTAGAGGATGAGAAGGAAGATTTAATAATGGGAGATGAGGAAAGGGCTGAGGAACTGAACAGGTTTTTTGGGATGGTCTTCACAGTGGAAGACACAAATAACATGCCAGTGACTGATGGAAATGAGGCTATGACAGGTGAGAACCTTGAGACGATTGTTATCACTAAGGAGGTAGTGATGGGCAAGCTAATGGGGCTATAGGTAGACAACTGGCCCTGATGGAATGCAGCCTAGGGTACTAAAAGAGATGGCTAGGGAAATTGCAAATGCACTTGTGATAATTTACCAAAATTTAGTAGACTCTGGGGTGGACCCGGCGGATTGGAAATTAGCAAATGTGACACCACTGTTTAAAAAAGGAGGGAGGCAGAAAGCGGGTAATTATAGGCCAGTTAGCTTAACTTCGGTAGTAGGGAAGATGCTGGAATCTGTCATGAAGGAAGAAATAACAAGACATCTGGATGAAAATTGTCCCATTGGACAGACACAGCATGGGTTCATAAAGGGCAGGTCGTGCCTAACTAATTTAGTGGAATTTTTTGAGGATATTACCAGTGCTGGATTTCCAGAAAGTTTTTGACAAGGTGCCACACAAAAAGTTGCTGCATAAGATAAAGGTGCATGGCATTAAGGGGAAAGTAGTAGCATGGATAGAGGATTGGTTAATTAATAAAAAGCAAAGGGTGGGGATTAATGGATGTTTCTCTGGGTGTTTCCCCTCAAGGCAAACCTTATTTTCTCCAGCTTGAGAAACCCAGCCAAGTCACTGACCCAAGTCTCCACACTCGGGGGCTTCGGGTCCCTCCACATTAAAAGGAACTGTCTCCAGGCTACCAGGGAGGCAAAGGCCAAAACGCCGGCCTCTTTCACTCCCTGAACTCCCGGGTATTCTGATACTCCAAAGATCGCCATCTCTGGACTCGGCACCACCCGAGTTCCTAGCACCTTGGACATTGCCTTAGCAAACCCCTGCCAGAATTCTCCAAGCTTCGGGCATGCCCAAAACATGTGGACATGGTTTGCTGGGCTTCCCGCACACCTCGCACATCTTGCAGCTGGTATAATTAACGGGAGGGGTCAGGTTTCTCGTTTGCTTCAGGAACACCAAGCTGAACCTACATGGTTCAGTTTGGTTTGAAAGAAATCTCTCTCCCAAAGGCTGTGTCAAGGTAAGCAAGTGAAACCTGATTGTTGACATTGTTCACTTGTGGTATTTTATTCATAATCTTTATTGTCACAAGTAGGCTCACATTAACACTGCAATGAAGTTACTGTGAAAAGCCCCTAGTCGCCACATTCCAGCGCCTGTTCGGTTACATAGAGGGAGAATTCAGAATGTCCAAATTACCTATTATCACGTTTTTCGAGACTTGTGGGAGGAAACCGGAGCACCGGGAGGAAACCCACGCAGACACGGGGAGAACGTGCAGAGTCCGCACAGACAGTGACCCAAGCCGGGAATCGAACCTGGGACTCTGGCGCTGTGAAGCCATTGTGCTAACCACTGTGCTACCATGCTGCCCTATGCTGGTTAATTCCTGGTCTAATCAGGACAAGGGAACAATCATCCCCAGATGGTTGAACCTCATGCATGTCACATGCAGGTTATTACAGCCATGATCAATAAAGGGAGGTTTGGGGGGAGGGGGCGGGGGACGGTGAGCAGTGCCTGAAAATCTGCTCAAACCTGAACACTGATCACTTGATTGTGTTATGGGTTCAGCCAGAACCCTAATCTTTTGTTAAACAATCATACCTCGCCGATGTAATGTCATGTCGGCAAGGTTTACAACGGGTTGTGCCGGGTGTGCGGCACTGAAGGGGATCTCTCCAGGGGCACAGAGGTAAGTTCAGCCCCCCAGTGTGGTAGAGGGATATGCCTGCTGGTATATACAGCTTGGCACTGCCAGATTGGCACTGTCAACCTGTGCCGGGGGCACTGCCGGGGCAGACCCGAGTGAGTGCCCCATGGGGGCCAGGGGGGAGAGTGGAAACTGAGGGAGGGGGCATGCCGTCGATGAATGTCGGTCAGTGGGAGGTGATGTTTTGCCAATAATGAATGTCAGGGGGATTTTGTCAGTGGATGAATGTCGAGGGGGAGGGGAGGAAGGCGTGGAGAGCCCCCGAGACTTCTGTGATGTCGCCTGGTGCCATTAGACTGCAGCACTGGTCAGAGCAACCAATAAAGATGGTGCTCCGATCTCTTTGCAACCCGTTTCCGGCTCTATGAGGTCCTGCCCCAGAGTGACAGCGTAAAACACCCCCCCTCACTTTCTTCTCGCAAAGAGGCTCAAGATTCTGTGAGAAAACTGGTCTGTGGAACTGGAAAGCTATATGCCGGTTTTCTGTGCTAGTCTGACACTTTTCCAAATTCTGGGAAGATTCCGCCCTCTGCATCCTCTTCCCAACCCATTTTGCCTTGCTACATAACCCTCAGCATCAAAAAGTCTGTTTAAGATCTTTCTACTTCGCAATGTTTTCCACTCCCCACATTCCCCAAATTATTTTTTCCCTGTTTAGTGTCCCCTCACTTGTAAACTGGCATGACACTTCCACGTATATAGATTTTTTAAAAATTATTTTTTCACAGGATATGGATGTCGCTGGCTATGTCAGCATTTGTTATCCATCATTAATTGCCCTTAGAAAGGTGGCGGTGAGCTACCTTCCTGAGCCACTGCAGCCTATGTAGTTAAGGTACACCGACAGAGCTGTTTGTTTAGGATTTCCAGGATTTCAACACAACAACAGTGAAAAAACAGCGATATATTTCCAAGTCAGGGTGACGTGTGGCGAGTAGGCGACTTGCAGGCGGTGGCATTCCCATGCATCTGCTGCCCTTGCCCTTCTAGTTGGTGGAGGTTGTGGGTTTGGAAGGTGTTATCCAAGGAGCTTTGATGTGTTGCTGCAGTGCGTCTTGTAGATGGTACTTATTGCTGCTAATGTGCATCAGTGGTGGAGTGATTGAATGTTTAAGAATGGTTGGGGTGCCTATCAAGCAGCCTGTTTTGTCCTGGATAGCCTCTTGAATAATGTTGGAGCCACGCTCATCCAGGCAAGTGAATGAACATATGCAACGGACAGACAGAAAAAGACCACTTTGCTTATCAAACCTGGCCCATACACCATGAAGGCTGTAGCATGAGAATTTCACAGATACACAGACTTTATCTGTAGCCAAGTAATCTTCTAGGAGTGGAAACAAACTCAAGGAACATCCCAGAGCCAATAAGGAAAAAAACACTCTGGAATATTGCTGCCCAACCCTGCCGGGTGATTGAAGCCCAGGGAAGGAGATTCCATGGATCAACTATTATCTGCAAAGAAAGTTACCGGCATCTTCTATATGATGTCATTTTTGCCCCAGTCAGGAAATGGTTGAGTCCTCCCTTGAAGCTAATGCAGAAGTTCAGTACCCACTACACCATCCAACAATGTATTCCAGAGCTTCACTACTTTCCGGGAAAAGATCTGCCTAATATCCAGTCTATTCTTACTTTTATAAAACCTTAAAGTTTAAATTTATATCCAATGCTCTTTCCTATTCTGTTAAAATTGAATGATCATTTATAATAATGCATATGAAGGCACGTTAGTGCTGTACTGTGAGCATTGATACTTTATTCAAACAGAGGTTTCAAAGCTAAAGCATCGATTTTCCGTTGCCCACTGTCAGTAAAGGGGTTCTGGCTGTACAATCTAGATTTTAAAAGTTTATCCCAATCTTTCGGGAACTGCCTTGTGGCTAGCTGATCTTGAACTGAACACAGGAGCTTGTGGCGAACAGGAAACAATAGAAAATTTTGAAAACTGTAGGGGGAGAAGTGCAGAAATAATGAATCAAACGAAGAGAGAGCGAGATGTATTCAGAAATCCTCATGTTGTGAAAATTAAACTTCCGAGATTGATCAAGCATTGAATGTATTCCTCTTGCATCAGTCAAGCTGCACATTTCAAACCCAAATCCGTTTTTGTTAACATTCATTCATTTATTCATTCGTATGTCTTGCTTAGAGTTACTGTGAATTACTGATGCTGAAGTAGTTACCCCAGAATACTCTCAAAATCTATGCCAACCATCTATTAGCACACTCAATATTTTTCATTTATAATGGGTCAAAGGTATTTGCAAAGGTCTCAGATAAGTCTTAAATGCTTGGGAAATATTTATGGATGTGACATTGCCAAAGCATGTGGATGTCACTATTGCAGAACTGTATTGATTTCAGAGTCAGTCAAGTATAGGGCCTGTGTTTGCAGGTTAGGCAGTTGTGTCTAGTACTGGCAGGAAAAGTGTGCATTAGACTTCAGCAATATTTGTTTTTTGGAGAACATTGCATTATATCTTTTTTCCTAATGTACTTATATTGGGGAGGAGGGAGGTATTCTCAGGACTAGTTTTTCACCACGAAGGCGGGTAGATCAAATCAGGAAATTTCTTGACTTGGCAGACCCATCTTAGTTGAGAAACTGTTAGGCCCTCAAGCCCTCGGCCTTCACACCTCTTCCCACTCCAAATGCCACCTCATATACCTCCAACTCATGCCCTCCACCCACACCCATGATCCCTCATGTCCCCCAAGGTCCCGCTATACCACATGCTCGTTCTAAAGCCACTCACACAATATCCACCATGGGAACACCTCAGAAACCATGTGAAGATTGAAAAAACACTTCTAACAATCTAATACAGCTCTCAACTAATGCAGTGAAAATAGATTATCCAGTTATGTTAGCATTGTTGTTTGTGCTACGTGCAATTTGGCTGCTGCTTTTTCTATGTTCTGAAGTGTAGTTACTGTAACAATATAATTAATAGGCTGTAAAGCACGTTGGGACATCCCTTTTATTATCGTCCTTCGCATAGCTAAACATAAGGGGCGCGATTCAGCGGAATTAAATCTAGGTCCGCTTTCTGGGTGTGTTTGACGGGGTGTTTCTCAGCGGCTGCAGTGCCGAGATTCACCCCGCTAATCACCGGCACTTTGCCATTTTCTGGGGCCTTGGGGAGTTTCTCCCTGTCGTGGCCACACTTAGGCTCTTTCCTGCACTGGCGAGGACCAGCTCCTCGCAGATTGGGGCGTCATTTCGAACTTCAGCCTGATCTCTGCAACCGCCCCCCTCCTGCTTTCAGGAGCCCAGAATACTCCCTCCATCAGCCCTTCAGCTCCGCCAAGCTTTCCTTGGCCCCTTGAAAAACCTCTCACCCCCCCCCCCCCCCGCCCCTCCTCTCTCCTGGCCCAAGGCCCCTGCGGGCCTGACCCCTAGCATTGCCAATGTGGCACCTGGGCATCTTGGAACTGCCATCCTGGCACACTGGCAGTGCAATGGCACCGTGGCACTGCCACTTGGGCTCCCTGTGAGCACCAGGGTGGCACTGCTAGGGTGCCAGGCTGGCAGTGCCAAGATGCCCAGATGTCAGGAGGGGTGCCAGAGTACTACTCTGCCCTGTCCCTGACCACCCAGGGGTCTCTAAGGGCCTGTGGGAGCTCTCCTCTTCCCTCCCCCCCCCCCCCCCCCCCCACACCCAGGTGCCATCACGCCTGGTCCACGTTTATGGAAACCAGTGCTAAACGATGCCTGGTTAAGGTCTCGCAGGCTCCCATTGACTCCCGGGAACCAGGTAAAAGCGGCGTCCGGGTATTTAAAGGCATATTTAAATATTGTTATGTGGATCACGCCCAGCAAGGATGTGATCCAGATCGCGCCAGGCAGAACGAGTTAGGTGACTTGCAATCGGCCCGGCACGGAGCCTGATTTGCGGCTCTCACGGGATTCACTCGCTGCGCCCGGTGGCTGATAAGTGTGTCATGGAGGTGTAATCAAAAACTGGACAAAGGAGGAAATTTTAGGAGGGATGAACAAAACCTTAGGTCAAAGAGGTAGGTTTCAAAGAGGTCTTAAAAGAGGATAGACAGAGGTGAAGAGATTTGGTGGAAATTACAGAGCCTTGCCTTTAAGTAGCGAAAGATGTGCCTGCCACTTGATGCATCATTAAACTGGTTAACTTACACTAAAGTTAATTGATATTTCCAATTTTCATCTCTAAGATTATACTAACTTGTGGTAAACACCTGCTACGAAGAAAGGTACTTATACATTTTATGTATGAAAATGCATGTAAATCTATATCTTTCAGTCAACTGTAGGTCACAGGTGTGAACCAGCTATTTTTTATTTACAATCCAGTAGGTTACATGATCATTCACATGCTCTACTGCAAATATCCAATTCAGTTTCACAATTTTCCATGGTAGGATTTGAACTTACAACCATTAGGCCACCATAACCACCAAGCTGCCAACTCTTTCTATAGGATGATTCATAAAGCAGCCTGTTTGGCTGATCCGGGTGAGTATTTTCAATTCTTCCCCCATTATTTGCAGCCCTGCAATTGATTGATTGAATTGCAGATACTGGGTTATCTGGCTGATTCTACAATGCCCCATGCTTACAAAGGGAAGCCAGACCCCAGGGAGCATGAGTGTGACTTGGTCTCACTGATATCTGGGTTGCTAATCCAGTCCAGAACTATTACAACACAGTACCCAAAACCACCACACCGTGCTTGCTTCAGTAAATTACCTCGGATGCTGACCAGAAATACTTCAGCTTATTTTTCTTGAGTAAAATAAGATTAATTAAAACCAAACACAACTTCTTTGTTCTGTAGATTGAAAAGAGTTGAGTGAAAAAAAGTGTACCTACTGAACTGAAATTCATTTATGGCACTTAAACTTGATAGGATAACAATTTGCTACCTTTTCATCACTTTTAAGTAATTTATATTGAAGCAGAAGATTGTGCAGAAACATCGGGCTGAATCTTTAGGCCCCGCTGGGCATGTGGGCAACGGGAGGCCGACAGGGGACAAAAATACCAGCATTGCCCATTTCCTGGCTTCACAATTTCATTTCCAGTGCCAGCTGCTTTCGCCGGGGCTGTGGGGAGAATGGTCCTGAATGGTCCCTGATCCATTGAACACGGCAATAAAGATTGTGGAAGAGCTTATTGCAAGCTCAATAAAGGGCGTGTTCAGATTTTGATGGTGATCACCTGACACACTCACTGTCTGAGGCAGACGAGATGCATGAGGGCAAACACATAGCCGGGAGCGAATCATGGCCAGCTCAGGGAACTTGATGGACTGCATGAAAGGGTGAATGACACAGAAAGGGACTTAGCAATTAGCATAAAGTGACATAAGAACACAAGAAATAGGAGCAAGAGTAGACAATGTGGCTGGCTAAGCCTGGCTGCCATACAATATGATCCTGGCTGATCTTTGGCTTCAACCCTACATTCTGCTCACTCCCCATTTCCCTCGATTCCCTGAAAGTCTAAAGTTCTGTCTATCTCAAACTTAAAAATAATCAACGATGGAGCATCCACAACCCTCTGGGGTAGAGAATGCCAAAGATTTGAATGAAGAAATTTTGCATCATCTCAGTCATAAATGATTGGCTTCTTATTCTGAAACTATGCCCTGCTTTTACCACCTCTGATGCAAGTGTATCCTTCCTTAATTATGGAGACTACAACAGTACACATTACTCCAGGCTTTCACAAAATCCCTCTATACTGCGGCAAGACCTCTTTATTCTTATGCTCTAATCCCTCTGCATTAAAAACCAGCATGTCTTTTTGCCTTCCTAATTGCTTGCTGTGTCACTAACTTTCTGTGTTCCATGTACAAGTACACTGAACATCAACACCTACAAGTTTCACACCTTTTAAAAACAAATCTGCTTTCTATTGTTAAGACCAAAGTGAATAACCTTACACTTCCCCACATTATACTTCATCTACCACTTTGTTTTTCACTCACTTAACCTGTCTATATCTCTTTGCAGCCTCTTGTGTTCTCCTCACAGCTTCCACCTCCATCTAGCTAGTTCAGGCAGAGTGGTCAGTAAACCTTTCGGCAGCAAGGGGGCAGCCCTGCCTGGGTTCCAGGTCTCTTCATCCCTTGGGACATCTTTCCAACATAAAGTACTGCAATGAAACAGCAGCCACAGTCATGCCCGTCATGGTCTACATAAATCAGGCCCGCACTTGCACAGTCAGACCACCATTTAGGTTGCTACGGCCGCTAATTTGCTACCATAATTGTCTGCAAGCCAGTTAAGGGGACATCCTGTTGCTAACTTTTGGTTCGTTCTTCTGGAGTGCTCGTAGGGCTGCTTTTAAATCATTGCACTGTTTCTGCAATTTCTCAACTTGCTGTTCTGTTTCTTGTCTTACCAAGACCGCACATTGCGTGTCCTGGTAGGCCTTATCATATTGTGTCTGAAAACTGTTCAAAAGCGCGAGACAAGACTGATGTGCTCACTTGGCATCATTCACCTCTCTGTCCCTCCCTGCTAACTGCTCTTTCAGATCTCGATTCTCTTTCTCTACCTCATTCATGTCTACCTCACTGGTTCTGTCACACTCCTCTATCTCTACGGAGCATCCTAACGACCTCCACTGTGCCTCGCAATTGTGCCAAACACGACACGATTGCCATCGGCTTACAAGCTTTTTCCAAGCTCTTCTTGTGGCTCTCTGACAGGTTCTCCCACCAAGTATGCCCTATACTCCTGGGTCCTGTTTCCTCATTATCACAACATTCACTCCAAAGGGGCCATCCTTTCCCTTTAAGATATTTCCTGATCTCTTCTTCCCAAATGGGACACTGTCCTACTCTACTGGTCGCTGCGACCTCAAATTCCTGGGGGTTCATAAGGCGTTCCATTGCCTTCATTGCCATTCTCTCTATCTAGGATCTCTACTGAATTTGGAACAGTGGGTGATAAAGCGGTGATGTAAACACGGATACGGCTTACGCTAATTTCCGGCCTACAAAACACCCGACAGTTTTTCGCAACAAAAACTCTCAGGTTTACCTTATATCCCTGTTAGTATGCATGCATTAACACACTTCCGAATCTCAGAGGCTTGATCAGTACTATTTTGACACTTGTGGTTTTTCTGTTCCCAATTGGATTCTCAATTCAAATTTTGGGTTCTCTCGGAGTGGTTAGGCCACTTCTAAGTTGAGTCCCTGCGGAGTCGCCAGTAAATGTTGCTAACTTTTGGTTGGTTCTTAATTTGGCTCTATTTAATCACGTTTGCTCAAGAGTCGCCAGGTATCTTTCGACACCGCCACAAGGTTCAGAACCGAATACTGATCAATGACTCAATACACCAGTTAGTAAGTTCAACAGCAATGCCCATTTATTTACACACGGTCAAATCTACTCATGCATAAACTCTACAAACTAAACTACCACTATTATTAAAGCCTATACTTCGCTTTGAGCGCCCACTCAGTCAGAGGAACAATGGCCGTTGCTCGGTTCTGAGGCTGCTGGGTTGAGCTGTTTACAGGGTGGCAACTAGGAGCGTCTATCTCGTAGCGTGCATTGACTTGGGACTTACTTGGTCTGATGCAGCTGCTAGGCAGGTCTCTCTCTTCGGTGAGAGCCAAAGACAAAGGAGGAAGATTCTCCCTTGGGTGATACCTCTTACACTGAAAAGGGCTTCACGCTCTTTTGGGCGGGCCTTGAACTTGGCCTCAAAACTTGGCCTCAACTAATTGGGTCTTTCTCAATCAGTTGTATAAATTTTCCTCCAATAGAGGGGTGGTTCCCTGATCGTTGGGTGTGTCCTGGTGACTCAGTGTGCTTTGTCTTAGCTTCTTCCTGCGCCGGGGAGTCTGCCCTAACATTGTGTATCTAAATGTTTCCCTTTTGTCCCCGGAGATGGCTCATTAGTATGTAGATCGTTTGGTAGTTTCTGTCCTGTCTGAGCGTTTAAGGTTCTAATCAACAGACAGAGCTTGCACCTGCTTGTTTCTTAGCATTGTCCAATTTTCCCTGCATTCTTTGTGGGTGTCCATTTTGTAATCGGGACGTGGCCATCCCAGATGGCTACACATCCTCCTTGTGCTCCTCATGTGAAGCGTGAAGGATCATATTACTATGGCGTCTTCATCCTCTGATCCCCGGGGCACCCATGCTTAGGCTCTACACTGTCCTATCCTATGCAACACAATTTTACCTAAACCATTTTAAATACATCCATTATCATAAAATTCCACGGGGCGCTATGACATTAATACATGCATTACAGAAAAATTTTAAAAACTGGAACCTCTAACTATTCTCAATAAACTATCCTCATTTAAACAATCCAAAAATAATCTATACATCTTAAACTGTACAAAATAGCAGCACACAAATTTCTCTGGCCTGGCAGTCAGACACAGAGGTTTACATCTCTTTATTCCATAGAATTCATTAAACAAAATGGATGCTCTTTAATCCGTCCCAATGGGTTCGGGGGTCTGGTGAAATCCGAAAATGGGGGACCTAAATCTGTATACCGGAGTGCGAGAGCAATATGTTCTGTTTCGCCATTTCCTGACTCTAAACGTTTGCACGACACTGCAAAGTATCGCCAGCACTAAGAGTGCTTCGACTACATATGAGAGTGAGTCCCAGGTGATAAACTTATCACACCAGGTCGGGGTATTGCTAGCTGTCGCTGGGCTAGTTATCTTGGGGTTCTGTGTATTACAGGGGTGAGTGTCATTTACGGTTTGTGTGGTAGGGGTCAGGGGGGTAGCGTCCGCGCGCAACTGAAGGGATCCCGCTAAGATCCATGTGAACACGAAGGCTGTCTTCATCTTTGTCGGACTTCTTCTTTGTCTTCCTCTGGGGTTCCTGGGTTTCTGGAGTTCTGTGAACACAAGCATAATTTCTGTTATTATCTTGCTTAAGATCTCGTATGTCTGTCTGTCTGTCCTTTATTGCCAATTTCGATTTTAAAAAAAAAATAATTGGTCACCATCTGTGACTCCCTCGTTTTTTTATTTTTATTTTTGGACTATTTGGACAAGACATATCTAAGAAAAATACTGCCGTACTGCGAGCCGTCTCGCAGACTGTGTGATTTACCATCCCAGTGTTTAAGGATGTAAATAGCAGAGGGAAGCAACCTTAGGGTCGCCAAAACCAAACAAAAGAATTTTGAACGTAACGAGCCAAAATGGGGTGCGTATGGGACGCGGCGGGTAAGAAATGGGTGGAATCCCCGGGTAGGACGGTGATCAATGCAGTGTGTGCTCTATCCGAGCGTAGCTGACCAGAGGGGGGTCCTCAGGCAGGGCGGGGACCAATGCCGTTTCTCCACTGCCTGAGCAACCGGCAAGAACGGGCAAGAATGTGGTCGTCATGGGGGCAGCCTCCCGAATTAGGAGAGCAACTATGAGAACTTGTTCCATTAACAGCCGGGGGGCGTTAAAGGAGTGGTGACGTGGGGCCGTGAAAGACTTTCCGAGTTTACACACAACACTTAACGATAACACTAACGAACAAACATTCGACAAACATGGTACAGGTTCCATCAGAAAGGACACCGTATCTCTCCATCGGTTCCTTTTTTCTCCATCATCTGGACACCTCACTGGTCAATAGCGAACAGGGTCGCAAAGGGATTTGTTTGGTGGGAGTCAGACTCTAAGTCATCATCTTCTCCCGGCTGCCAAACTCTTGTCTGTAGTAACCATGCTAAAGCTGCTTGAGGCGAATTGGTGTCCATCTCATCATTCCGGATGAGCCTGAACGAATTGTCTCGGTGCCAGAATCATGTGTCGAGGTTGGAGCTACTATGCTTCAATCCGTAATCGTCGGATGGTGGGTCTGGGTCAGGGGCTTTGATATGTGATCTCAAATGGGTCGGTAGAATCATGCTCAGATTCGCTGGGAGTGGGGCCTGGTGCAGGGGTGTAGTCGTAACGTGGTGTGCTGTGGCTGTCGTCATCGTGATCGCTATCACTGTCGCTGTCGCTGCTGGTTGAGGGAAGGGAGAGGCGGAGTCGTGCCTCTGGGGGCGGAGTTGAAGTCGTGTCTGAGGGCGGGCTGGAGTGGTTGGGGGAGAGTAGGAATACGTCATATGTGGGTGGGGCGTGATGGTCTGCTGCGGCGAGCAGGATGTGGTGTGTGCGGTTATTCTGTGAGCCGTAAGCCTTGAGCTGGTTTATATGAAACCACGCTGACTTACCATTGGGAGTGGTCATTTTGTACACTGAGGGGCTGACTTTGTCCGAAATGGAGTATGGTCCGGAATATTTGGGGGAGAGGAATGAACTGGGGTTGTAAAGGGAAAGCATAACTTGTTGCCCTACTGTAAACTCAGTGGCGTGTACTGTTTTGTCGAAACAAACCTTGCTCTGTTTCTTCCTGGTTCCAAGTCTCACTGCTGTGGTGAGTTGGGCTGCCTTTATGTTCTGTACTAGTTGTGTAACCGCGTTTTCATGTGTGAGGGCTGTAACTGCAGGGCTGGCTAAATCCAGTCCTCGTAAATACTCAGTGCCTTTCATGGGGCGTCCGGTCATGAGGGTGTGGGGGGTGTAACCGGTGGATGTAGATACTGTGTTTCTTAAAAACATTAAAGCAAATGGGAGTACTGAATCCCAGGTACTGTTAATCTGCTGTACCATTTTCCTGAGGGTGGCTTTCAATGTCCTATTCATTTGTTCTACAATACCACATGACTGGGGGTGGTATGCGATCTGGAACTTTTGTCGAATGCCGAAAATCGTGAGGACGTTTTTCATTACACCTCCGGTGAAATGGGAGCTTTGGTTGGACTCTATACTGCGTGGGAGGCCCCATCTTGTAAAGATGTGGTGTGTTAATATTTTAGCCGTCGTCTTGGCCACATTAGTTTGTGATGGAAATGCTTCCACTCGTTTTGTGAAGGTGTCAATGACCACCAACACATACTTGTAACCATTTCTGCGCAGGGGTAGGGGTCCTATATAATCTATCTGGAGATTTGTCCAGGGTCCATTAACGGGGCAGGTATGGCTAAGTTGAGCCTTTTTAGCATATCTGTCCAGATTGTTCTGGGCACAGATTAAGCAATTCTCTACGTAGTGTGTGACATCGATTTTTAAATCAGGCCACCAGCAAAGTGGTCTGGAGTGGGCTAGGGTGGGTTAAATTCCTTGGTGCCCATGATTGTCATGGAACTGCAAATGATCTGGTTCCTGTCCTGGCTGGGAACTATATAAAGGCCATCCTATAAAATCACACAGTCGTGTGTGGTGATTGCGTTTTTAAACTTGTCGTACTGGGCTGGGAAGGTTCCCTTTAAAACTTCCCTGAGTTTCTCGTCCTCTTTCTGGGCCTTCGCTAAATCCTGAATGTTGGTCTGTGAGACCTTAACTGCGTGTACTGGGGTGCTTTCGGATGGGTTCCAAAATAACCATGCCTGGAGCCTGCCTTCATTAGGGCGTCTGCTTTAACGTTACCAGGAGGGCAAGAACGGTGATGACTACGAACCTTAATTATACCGTATTTCCTATCCTTCGCTGTCTCTAAGATATGGCGGAGTAATGGGGCTGAGGGTAGGGGTTTACCGTCCTCGGAAACAAATCCTTTTGTTTCCCAGAGTGGTAGGAACTCTGTCAAACTATTGCAGACATACAAACTGTCTGAGTAGATGTCTGCTGGGGTTGGGAACGAGTCTGGGTGGTCTACAATACACTCAATTGCTGCCAGCTCTGCTGCCTGCGAGCCTACGTGTCCTGGCAACTTTAAGGAAATTTCATCTAGGGGGTGTCCCTACGCGTCCGCTACATATATACCGCAACCGGTGATCCTCTTTCCATTTAACACTGTGGCTGAGCCATCCACATATATCTTCAGAGGTGCGCACGTGTCTGTGGGCTGGGGTCTCTGGAGTGTACTATCTGTTTTCCTGGGGGTGTTTTGGGAATAAATGGGCCTTTGTTCTGTTTAGTGGTGATGATCTCACATTCGTGAGGGGTGCCTAAATACTGCAAATTATCAGCAAGGAATGTGTGGGTTTTGGTTCTCTTTACCGTGATGTCCCGTCCCTGTAAAAGAAGGGTCCAACAGGCTGCACAAATTTAGCTGACTGTGCCATCTTTAAGTCGGCCGTCTAACAATAGCTGTGTCGGTGTGTATTCTGTGAGGATGGTGATGGGGTTGAGTCCTGTAATGTAGGCGAAGTATTGCACTGCCCAAAAATCTGTGAGCAGGTGCCTTTCACAGGCAGAAAATCCTTGCTCTGCAGGGTCTAACATGCGTGAGGCATATACTACGGGGCATAACTGGTCGTGGCGTTCCTGGAGGAGCACGGCCGAAAGGGTTCGGTCAGTGCTTGCTACCTCGATAGCGTACGGGGAATGTGGATCTGGGACCTGCAGTGCAAGGGCTGTGCTGAGTGCTCTTTTTAAAGCATCCACGGCATCTGTATGCTGTGGAAGCCATTCCCAAGGTGCCTGCTTCTTGAGAAGTTCAGAAAGGGGCGCTGCTTTAGTGGCAAAACCGTCAATATGGTTTCGGCAGTAACTAACCAGTCCTAAAAATGACCGGAGGGCTGAGACATTGTGGGGAAGGGGCAGTTTGGCGATCGAGTCAATTCTCTTGTGCTCGATCTCGCGTTTACAATGAGTGATCACTGTTCCCAAGTAAATCACTTTTTTACTTTCAGAATCTGGGCCTTCTTGGGGTTGACTTTACAACCAATTTCTTTTAGGAGGGCTAGGAGTTCGGCGAGAAGCAAAATGTGCTTTCCCTTTGTGTCTGTCTGTAGGAACAAGTCGTCTACATACTGGACCCGACAATCGGGGCGGGAAAATTTTGCTAATCCATTTGCCAGCTATCGGTGCAAAATGGAGGGGGAGTTGTGGAAGCCTTGTGGAAGGCACGTCCACGTGTATTGTTGCCCTTGGAATGTAAAGGTAAATTTGTACTGGCACGCTTTAGCCAATGGAATGGACCAGAAGCTATTACTAATGTCCAAAACCGACTTCCGGGTGCGGCGATGACCAGCTAAGTCGCACGTTTCGGCAGCTCCCGGTGGAACGGACTTTTGGGCTCTTAATGAGAGCCCCAACGGCAATTTTAACGGCTAAAAGCACTGTGCGGTAAACCAGAAGGAAATCCCCCCTGGACACGGATGGAAAAAGGAGAGGAAAGTGGCCGGATTGCGGTGGATCCTTTAGAGCAGCGGCAAGGAAGGCAAGCAAAAACCAAGATGGCGTCGGAAGGTGGCAGTTTAATATGGGGCCCTGAACAACACGAGTTCTTGAAGCGCTGCGTGGAAGAACTTAAAAAGGAGATGAAGAAGGAGCTGTTGGCCCTGATATTACAGGCGATTGAAGGGCTAAAGGATGAGCAAAAGACCCAGGAGCAGGAGCTTCGGGTCGTGAAGGCAAAGGCTGCTGAGAACGAGGACGATATACAGGGCCTGGTGGTGAAGACGGAGATGCACGAGGCACACCATAAAAGGTGTGTGGAAAGGCTGGAGGTGCTGGAGAATAATGCGAGGAGGAAGAATTTAAGGATTCTTGGTCTTCCCGAGGGTGCAGAGGGGGCGGACGTCGGGGCATATGTGAGCACGATGCTGTACTCGTTAATGGGATCGGAGGCCCCGACGGGTCCGTTGGAGGTGGAGGGAGCCTATCGAGTTATGGCGCGAAGACCGAGGGCTGGAGAAATTCCCCGAGCCATAGTGGTGAGATTTCTCCGATATAAGGACAGAGAGATGGTCCTCAGATGGGCAAAGAAAACTCGGAGCAGTAGGTGGGAGAACGCGGTGATCCGCGTATATCAGGATTGGAGTGCGGAGGTGGCAAGAAGGAGGGCGAGCTTTAATCGGGCCAAGGCGGTGCTTCATAAAAGGAAGGTCAAATTTGGAATGCTGCAGCCGGCAAGGCTGTGGGTCACACATCAAGGGAAACACCACTACTTTGAAACGGAGGATGAGGCATGGACTCGAAGAGAAATTGGAATAAGTGGGTTATAGAAAAAAAGAACGTTTGAGACAAAGTGGTGGGGTGAATATGGGGGGCGAAGAGGGGGGAAAAAGGGGGGAGAGGAGAGATGATTTTTAAGTTGTTAATCCTGCGACCCGGTAACTTTTCTCTCTTCCCCTTGCTGTGGGGGAGGGAGGGAGGGAGGTGGAGGAGCTGGGGGCGTCGGCCATTGGGGGTGGGGCCAAAAGGGAAGCGCGGGCTTTTGTTCCCGCGCTATGATAATTATGGCGGGAACAGGGAAGCAGGAAGGAGGGGGCGTCGCACAGTGCGAGCCGAGGTTACGGGGGAAGCCGAGGTCGGCCAGAGTTTGCTGACTTCTGGGAGCAACATGGGGGGTACAATTACGCTAGTGGGGGATCTAGCGGGGGGTGGGGGGGGGTTAACTGGGTTGCTGCTGCTGGGGAGAAGGGGGAGCTGGTATGGGGTGGGGTGGGCGGGGCGGGCGCCACCTGGGGGGGACACAGCTACGTGGGAACCGGGTGGGGAGCTGGTTAAAAAAAGGGGATGGCTAGTCGACAAGGGGGGGGGTAAAGAGCCCCCCAACCCGGCTGATCACGTGGAATGTGAGAGGGCTGAACAGGCCGATAAAGAGGGCACGGGTACTCGCACACCTAAAGAAACTTAAGGCAGATGTGGTTATGCTACAGGAGACGCATTTGAAACTGATAGACCAGGTCAGACTACGCAAAGGATGGGTGGGGCAGGTGTTTCATTCGGGGCTAGGTGCGAAAAACAGGGGGGTGGCTATACTAGTGGGGAAGCGGGTAATGTTTGAGGCAAAGACCATAGTGGCGGATAGTGGGGGCAGATACGTGATGGTGAGTGGCAAATTACAGGGGGAGACGGTGGTCTTAGTGAACGTATATGCCCCGAACTGGGATGATGCCAACTTTATGAGGCACATGCTAGGACGTATCCCGGACCTAGAGGCGGGGAAGCTGGTAATGGGTGGAGATTTTAACACGGTGCTGGAACCAGGGCTGGACAGATCGAGGTCTAGGACCGGAAGGAGGCCGGCAGCAGCTAGGGTGCTTAAGGACTTTATGGAGCAGATGGGAGGAGTAGACCCCTGGAGATTTAGTAGACCTAGGAGTAAGGAGTTTTCGTTTTTCTCCTATGTCCACAAAGTTTATTCACGGATAGACTTTTTTGTTTTGGGAAGGGCGCTGATCCCGAAGGTGACGGGGACGGAGTTTACGGCTATAGCTATTTCGGATCACGCTCCACATTGGGTGGACTTGGAGCTAGGGGAGGAAAAAGAACAGCGTCCACCCTGGAGAATGGACATGGGACTATTGGCGGACGAGGGGGTGTGCTTAAGGGTGAGGGGGTGTATTGAAAGGTACTTGGAACTCAATGATAATGGGGAGGTCCAGATAGGAATGGTCTGGGAGGCGCTGAAGGCAGTGGTTAGAGGAGAGCTGATATCAATCAGGGCACATAAAAGAAAGCAGGAGGGTAGGGAACGGGAGCGGTTGCTGAAAGAACTTCTGAGGGTGGACAGGCAATATGCGGATGCAGCGGAGGAGGGACTATACAGGGAAAGGCAAAGGCTACATGTAGAATTTGATTTGCTGACTAAGGGTAATGCAGAGGCACAGTGGAGGAAGGCACAGGGTGTACAGTACGAATATGGGGAGAAGGCGAGCAGGTTGCTGGCCCACCAACTGAGGAAAAGGGGAGCAGCGAGGGAGATAGGGGGAGTGAGAGATGAGGAGGGAGAGATGGAGCGGGGAGCGGAGAGAGTGAATGGAGTGTTCAAGGCATTCTATGAAAGATTATATGAAGCTCAGCCCCCGGATGGGAAGGAGAGAATGATGTGTTTTCTGGACCAGCTGGAATTTCCTAAGGTGGAGGAGCAGGAGAGGGTGGGACTGGGAGCACAGATTGAAACGGAGGAAGTAGTGAAAGGAATTAGGAGCATGCAGGCCGGGAAGGCCCCGGGACCAGATGGATTCCCAGTTGAATTTTATAGGAAATATGTGGACTTGCTGGCCCCGCTACTGATGAGAACCTTTAATGAGGCGAGGGAAAGGGGGCAGCTGCCCCCGACTATGTCAGAGGCAACGATATCGCTCCTCCTAAAGAAGGAAAAAGACCCGCTGCAATGCGGATCCTATAGGTCTATTTCCCTCCTGAACGTGGACGCTAAGATTCTGGCCAAAGTAATGGCAATGAGGATAGAGGATTGTGTCCCGGGGGTGGTCCATGAGGACCAAACTGGGTTTGTGAAGGGGAGACAGCTGAATACGAATATACGGAGGCTGCTAGGGGTAATGATGATGCCCCCACCAGAGGGGGAAGCGGAGATAGTGGTGGCGATGGATGCCGAGAAAGCATTTGAGAGAGTGGAGTGGGATTATTTGTGGGAGGTGCTGAGGAGATTCGGCTTTGGAGATGGGTATATTAGATGGGTACAGCTGCTGTATAGGGCCCCGATGGCGAGCGTAGTCACGAATGGACGGGGGTCTGAATATTTTCGGCTCCATAGAGGGACGAGGCAGGGATGTCCTCTGTCCCCATTATTGTTTGCACTGGCGATTGAGCCCCTGGCAATAGCATTGAGGGGTTCCAGGAAGTGGAGGGGAGTACTCAGGGGAGGAGAAGAACACCGGGTATCTCTGTATGCGGACGATTTGTTGTTATATGTGGCGGACCCGGCGGAGGGGATGCCAGAGATAATGCGGATACTTGGGGAGTTTGGAGTTTTTTCAGGGTATAAATTGAACATGGGGAAAAGTGAGTTGTTTGTGGTGCATCCAGGGGAGCAGAGCAGAGAAATAGAGGACTTACCGTTGAGGAAGGTAACAAGGGACTTTCGGTACTTGGGGATCCAGATAGCCAAGAATTGGGGTACATTGCATAGGCTAAATTTAACGCGGTTGGTGGAGCAGATGGAGGAGGACTTCAAGAGATGGGACATGGTGTCCCTGTCACTGGCAGGGAGGGTGCAGGCGGTTAAAATGGTGGTCCTCCCGAGATTCCTTTTTGTGTTTCAGTGCCTCCCAGTGGTGGTCACGAAGGCTTTTTTTAAAAGAATTGAGAAGAGTATTATGAGTTTTGTGTGGGCCGGGAAGACCCCGAGAGTGAGGAGGGGATTTCTGCAGCGTAGTAGGGATAGGGGGGGGGCTGGCACTACTGAGCCTAAGTGAGTACTACTGGGCCGCCAATATCTCAATGGTGTGTAAGTGGATGGGAGAAGAGGAGGGAGCGGCGTGGAAGAGATTGGAGAGGGCGTCCTGCAGGGGGATTAGCCTACAAGCTATGGTGACGGCGCCGTTGCCGTTCTCACCGAAGAAATACACCACAAGCCCGGTGGTGGTGGCTACACTGAAAATTTGGGGGCAGTGGAGACAGCATAGGGGAAAGACGGGAGCCTCGGTGCGGTCCCCGATAAGAAATAACCATAGGTTTGTTCCGGGGAGAATGGATGGGGGATTTGGAGCATGGCAAAGAGTAGGGGTAACACAATTGAGAGATCTGTTCGTAGATGGGACGTTTGCGAGTCTGGGAGCGCTGACGGAAAAATATGGGTTGCCCCAAGGGAATGCATTTCGGTATATGCAACTGAGGGCTTTTGCGAGGCAACAGGTGAGGGAATTCCCGCAGCTCCCGATGCAGGAGGTGCAGGATAGAGTGATCTCAGAGACATGGGTGGGGGACGGTAATGTGTCAGACATATATAGGGAAATGAGGGACGAGGGGGAGATCATGGTAGATGAGCTGAAAGGGAAATGGGAAGAAGAGCTGGGGGAGGAGATTGAGGAGGGGCTTTGGGCTGATGCCCTAAGTAGGGTAAACTCATCGTCCTCGTGTGCCAGGCTCAGCCTGATACAATTTAAGGTGTTACACAGGGCGCATATGACTGGAGCACGGCTCAGTAAGTTTTTTGGAGTGGAGGATAGGTGTGCGAGATGCTCGAGAAGCCCAGCGAATCACACCCACATGTTCTGGTCATGCCCGGCACTACAGGGGTTTTGGGTGGGGGTGGCAAAGGTGCTTTCGAAGGTGGCGGGGGTCCAGGTCGAACCAAGCTGGGGGCTGGCTATATTTGGGGTTGCAGAAGAGCCGGGAGTGCAGGAGGCGAAAGAGGCTGATGTTTTGGCCTTGGCGTCCCTAGTAGCCCGGCGCAGGATACTGTTAATGTGGAAGGAAGCCAAGCCCCCGGGTGTGGAGACCTGGATAAATGACATGGCAGGGTTTATAAAGTTGGAACGGATTAAGTTCGTTCCAAGGGGGTCGGCTCAAGGGTTCACCAGGTGGTGGCAACCGTTCGTCGAATACCTCACAGAAAGATAGAGGGAATGGAAAAGAAGAAGACAGCAGCAGCAACCCTGGGGGGGGGGGGGGGGGGGGAGGAATCAGAAGAACTCTCAGGGATGTTATTGTATATGCATAGGTATTTGGTATATGTAATTGTATATTGGATTGTTGGATTGTATTTTTGGAGAGTATCGTGGACAAGGCAGTTGCCATTTAGTTTTGTTTTTGATTTTGTTCATATATTATTTATTTATTTGTTTAAAACTGGCCATTGTTATTTATATTGTTTTATTGATGTATAAAGGAAACACTATGTACTGTTATGTTTGGCCAAAAAATCTTGAATAAAATATATCTTAAAAAAAAACTAATGTCCAAAACCGAAAAAATGTTGACTGGAGTCCCTGTTTGAGCATGGTCTCGGGACTCGTGGCTACAGTGGGGGCTGCTGCTGGGGTTACTTTGTTCAGTTCCCGGTAATCAATGGTCAGTCGCCATGATCCATCCGGTTTCCTGACGGGCCAAATAGGTGCGTTTGTGGAGGCTACTGATCTAAGTACGCCTTGATCCAACAAACTCTCTATTACTTTGGAGATTTCGCCCTCTGCTTCCTGGGGAAATCCATACTGCTTCTGGGGTTCAGGGTTGGGACCTGTAATGTTCACAAAGCCAGCCAAACTGCCACAGTCATGCTTGTGCTGTGCAAATGCTGCTTTATTTTCCTGCAGGACTGCACTAACCTGTTTGTCTGCACTAATGGCTCGAGGGTTGAACCAGAAGTCTCCTACTGAGCTAATCATATTTACGTTTTCTCCGACTGTGAGCGTGGCGGGGGCTCATGCTGCCTTTGCCATTTTCCATACACACGTGTTAACTGGATCAAAAGAGAGGTTATGGGAGCTCATGAAATTGATCCCAAGAATATGTTCTGCTGTCTGGGGCAGATCAACTAAAACTACGGGGTGCTTGATTGCGATGTTCCCTATCTGTATTGCAATAGGGGCTGTGATGTGTCCTGTTGTAAATGGCCTGTAAAGCCGCTGAGTGTAATGGTGTCTGTTGTGGGCCATGTGTCTTGCTGGAACATCGTGGAGGAATTGAGTGTGGTGCGGGACCCTCCTGTGTCCCAAAGAAATTCCACGGGTTGTCCCTGAACTTTGCCTGCTACTACCGGTCTACCGGACTTGTCCCAAAGGGTGTCGCGGACCCAAATTGGGGAGCCCGAACACCGTCAGTCGGTGCCGTTCATGTCTGTACTCTCTGAACGGGTGCTAACGCTATGGATCAGCTTTGCCCTATTCTTGTTTAGGGTGCCTGTCTGTTGGTTTCTCTGCTGCTTCTGGGGCGCGTTGCACTCTCGTGCAAAGTGTCCTAGCTGTCCACAATTATAACATTCTTGAGGTTTTGGCTGGGGTTGGCTGTTCCTGCCCTCATTTACCCATGCGGGGTTCTGGTGTGCTTTAACTGGGTTCATTTCTACTGCTCCCAAGCGCAGGACAATCTCTTCAAAACCCATTTTTCATTGTGGGCCTCATCTGAGGGGTCATAATTTGCGCAAGCTTTTTGTTCTGCTTCTGTGGCGTGGGAGACTAGAATTCGGGTCCATTTGGCCATATTATCTGGGGACAAATGGGCACGGGCTAACTCTCCAAAAACTGCGGTAAAATGAATCCACAAACGTCCAGCAAACGCTGTGGGGTGCTCTGTCTTCTTTTGCCTACACTTATTTAGGCCTTCTACGGGGTCTCCTCTGTTAAAGCCGATCGCATCAAGGATCGCTGTGTGCATCTCTTGGAGTGTGCCTCCTCCTACATTCTGTGGGTCGGGAAGGGCTGCTACGACTGAAGGTCGAGGCTTAAAACTGTGAGCTTCACTTGTTCCATTTCATCCAGGGCATAAATGGTTGCCTGCTGTCTGACTTTTGCAAAAAATTGGTGGGGGTCTGAAGTGGGAAGCAACGGTGTAATTTTTCCACACGCGTCCCGTAATTGGGTCACGGTTAACGGGGTTGTGTAAAGGAATTCTGCTTCTCCTTCTCCTGCGGCCCTGCGGTGTGTGGTTACAGGATTCATGGGGGTGTGTTCTGCCTGTTCGGTTGGGGGTTGGGGCACTTTCCTCTTCTGGGGTTTTTCCTGTGTACATGTCCCTTGTACGTATCTATGGGCAGTCTCGTTCAATTCCTGCCAATCGGGGCCGTTTTCTTGATCTAATTGGGGTCCGAATGTACTCTGAAATCCATTTTGCACGGACAGCAGATTGCAATTCTGCAATTCGCTTCCGGCACTTTGCATGGTCTACTGAGCTCTGCCTTTGTTCCGTCGTGGAAGTACGGAGTGCTCGTAGGGCTGCTTTTAAATCATTGCACTGTTTCTGCAATTTCTCAACTTGCTGTTCTGTTTCTTGTCTTACCAAGACCGCACATTGCGTGTCCTGGTAGGCCTTATCGTATTGTGTCTGAAAACTGTTCAAAAGCGCGAGACAAGACTGATGTGCTCTCTTGGCATCATTCACCTCTCTGTCCCTCGCTGCTAACTGCTCTTTCAGATCTCGATTCTCTTTCTCTACCTCACTCACGTCTACCTCACTGGTTCTGTCTCACTCCTCTATCTCTACGGAGCATCCTAACGACCTCCTCTGTGCCTCGCAATTGTGCCAAACAGGACACGATTGCCATCGGCTTACGAGCTTTTTCCAAGCTCTTCTTGTGGATCTCTGACAGGTTCTTCCACCAAGTATGCCCTATACTCCTGGGTCCTGTTTCCTCATTATCACAACATTCACTCCAAAGGGGCCATCCTTTCCCTTTAAGATATTTCCTGATCTCTTCTTCCCAAACGGGACACTGTCCTACTCTACTGCTGGTCGCTGCGACCTCAAATTCCTGGGGGTTCATAAGGCGTTCCATTGCCTTCATTGCCATTTTCTCTACTAGGATCTCTACTGAATTTGGAACAGGGGGTGATAAAGCGGTGATGTAAACACGGGTACGGCTTACGCTAATTTCCGGCCTACAAAACTCCCAACAGTTTTTCGCAACAAAAACTCTCAGGTTTACCTTATATCCCTGTTAGTATGCATGCATTAACACACTTCCGAATCTCAGAGGCTTGATCAGTACTGTTTTGACGTTTGTGGTTTTTCTGTTCCCAATTGGATTCTCAATTCAAATTTTGGGTTCTCTCGGAGTGGTTAGGCCATTTCTAAGTTGAGTCCCTGCGGAGTCGCCAGTAAATGTTGCTAACTTTTGGTTGGTTCTTAGTTTGGCTCTATTTAATCACGTTTGCTCAAGCGTCGCCAGGTATCTTTCGATACCGCCACAAGATTCAGAACCGAATACTGATCAATGACTCGATACACCAGTTACTAAGTTCAACAGCAATGCCCATTTATTTACACACGGTCAAATCTACTCATGCATAAACTCTACAAACTAAACTACCACTATTATTAAAGCCTATACTTCGCTTTGAGCGCCCACTCAGTCAGAGGAACAATGGCCGTTGCTCGGTTCTGAGGCTGCTGGGTTGAGCTGTTTACAGGGTGGCAACTAGGAGCGTCTATCTCATAGCGTGCATTGACTTGGGACTTACTTGGTCTGATGCAGCTGCTAGGCAGGTCTCTCTCTTCGGTGAGAGCCAAAGCCAAAGGAGGAAGATTCTCCCTTGGGTGATACCTCTTATACTGAAAAGGGCTTCACGCTCTTTTGGGCGGGCCTTGAACTTGGCCTCAAAACTTGGCCTCAACTAATTGGGTCTTTCTCAATCAGTTGTATCGATTTTCCTCCAATAGAGGGGTGGTTCCCTGATCGTTGGGCGTGTCCTGGTGACTCAGTCTGCTTTGTCTTAGCTTCTTCTGGCGCCAGGGAGTCTGTCCTAACATTGTATATCTAAATGTTTCCCTTTTGTCCCCGGAGATGGCTCATTAGTATGTAGATCGTTTGGTAGTTTCTGTCCTGTCTGAGCGTTTAAGGTTCTAATCAACAGACGGAGCTTGCACCTGCTTATTTCTTAGCATTGTCCAATTTTCCCTGCATTCTTTGCGGGTGTCCATTTTGTAATCGGGACGTGGCCATCCCAGATGGCTACAATCCCCATCAAGATTGGGCCCAATGACAGATTTCCCTCGTCGTCGTCCCCCCCCAAAAGCCGCCCCTGCCCTCTGAGCAGGTCAGGACTTGGAAACAGTTCCAACATCTGTTCCATCTTTCGGAAGGAAATTGCTACCTATCAACTCAGAACCTATTGAATCAGAACTGTATTTTGCAGAGGATGTGATATCAAACTGCAAAGGAAGAGCGGGCAGCCTTTGCAGAAATGGCTCAGATATATAAAGATTTGGGAAAACCAGAACATGAGCTGTTATGTATAGAATTCCATTAGTAATCCTGCTCTTAATGTTTCCCACATATTTCTCTCAAATCCTGAAAACACTTTTATTTATTTTTCAGATCAACGTTTGTTCGATACCATGCACTGACTCTCATAGGTGATGCCCCAATTCACTTTTGCTTGCTTCTGTGGACTCCATGGCTTTTGCAAATCTAAGAAAAAGAAGGAAGAACATGGCTCTGAACGGGAAACATCTGTGTAAAAGCAGGCTAAGGATTATGGTATACACAACTGGGCCCCCACTTACAAAGGGGGCCAACTATATCTCTTGGAATCCAACGTGATACTCTTGCTTCATAGCAATGAACAAACCACCAGGGGTATGAGATAGACTGAATTTGACTTTGTCCTGCTAGAAAGCAAGACCTCTGTTCTGAGTTAGAGTGTGTATTAATGTCTCTTTTGCATTAACAACCTCCCGGAAATAGGTCGTCACAGCTTATGACATGAACAAGTAATTTACTTATTGACAGTTCTATTAAAAAAAAAATCACAAATCCTACACTAAATAGTTATCGTTCAAACATCTACTCTCTTTCTACAGATCCATGTATTTCAAAATGTCAGTGTGGGGTATCCGAATATTTTCCTGAAGAGTGCAGATTGCACTGAATGATCATTTTCACTGATATTTCCTTTGGTGTTTGGGACTAGGGAGCTGGTAGTGTCTTAAATCCAGTTACATTTTCTTTTTTTTTTAAGTACTGGGGACAATTGAAGTTACTGCAGGTGTTGGAAGGAGTGCAACTATGCCTGTACTAGTAATGTCTCATTGCCACTGATCTATGAAGGAAATTGGTTTGATTATTCCTCCAAAATGAAGCATTGTCATGTATCATAGTTATGTCATGTTCCTTGTTATCAAAGAAATGAAGGAGGGTGTGCCATTAACTGCTATTGTAAGCATTGTAACTTGTCATTTTCATTGGAAGTTAGGGTTGCCAACTCTAGTTGAATACATCCCTGGAGGTTTCAACATGTATCTGACTCCAACCACCTGGTTCAGTCAAATGACTTCTTTTTAACAAAAGCAGAAAATACTGGACAATCTCAGCAGGTCTGACAGCATCTGTGGACAGAGAATGGAACTAACGTTTCGAGTCTGGATGGCTCTTGGTCAAAGTTACTTTTTTTTAATCCTAGCTTTAACATTTTATAGTAATAAATGGAAGAAAAAGCATTTTAATGTTTTAAAACACTTCTATCATTTTGTTGAAGAGTCAAATGGATAAATATTTAATGCCTGGAGAGTTGGCAGCCCTATTGGAAATCTGCAATGCAGACATTACCAGATTGTGCCATTAAATACCCATTATTACGATAGTGCATTGAGGCTTTTGACACAACCTTTGTGTTCAAATGCTGTTTATTAACTGCTCCAGCATGATCTCCCATTGGGGTTACAATGCAATCTGGAACTCTCGCTCTCAGATTATGGTTCTGCAACACAGTCCTGCCAAAATATATGAGCTAGGGCAACAGTTTTATTTTTAATTTTGAAGAGAATAATGGAATGGCAGTGATGCCCTGGTTTTCCACAGTTAACTCCTCTTGCATTGCAACATCTGGGTATTTGAAATGTAAAGAAAATCATTTGTTGCCGACTAGCAGCTTTTGGAGCTAGTAAAGGGATTTAGTAAATCACTATTTGTCGGGTTCAGCAAATACCATGTGCTACATTGGAACAGACTGAGGTCTCTGTTGTACATGCACTTTCCATATTTCATGAGTTTGAAAGGCTGTGGGACATCTCTGATACCTGCAGAGCTGAGAAACTAGTCAAACTGAATCGTAAATTTATTTAAATGAGTTTGTTTTCTTAAGAAAGGTCAAAGTTATAAATCTCCTTTTTTCTTATCCCTCCTTTGATGATATGGTTTGCAAATCATGGCTGGAATTCTTTGACCGTTGGAGTTCTCTGTTTCTACCAGCACCGCACTCTTTCCCCCCCCCCCCCACCCCCTCCCGGTTACCCGCCGGCATTGGGTGGCTTTAATGGGAAATCCCATTGACAGGCGGCGAGAAGAGAGAATCCCACCGCCAGTGAACAGCCCGTCACCGAGAAACACACGGCTGGGGGAACCATAGAAATCCAGCCCCATATGTTTCTTCGATGAAGTATGTTGGGTTAGATAAAGAATGACGGGTGGAGGCTTGTGCAGAGCATGAGTACTGCCCTGGACCCATGGGTCAAATGGTCCACTTCATGCTGCAATTTTCATGGCCTTGCCACAACTCACAATGTAATCCAAGGAATACAACAGCTTCTAACAATATACAGTAATAGCCACTTAAGATAACCTCATACAAGTCTCATTTCTATATATCTAACATTATCATTGTTTAATATTTTTAGAAGCATTCCCCCTTCCTTTCTGTTATGTTTCTTACCTCTGCAGCCACCACCCTTTCAGGAAATGTATTCCAGGTCATCATAACTCACTACATAGAAAGACTTGTTCCCCTTCACCCAACAGGTACTTCTGTCAAATTTTTAATGTGGAACTTTTAGTAAAATGGAACTAAGCTTGTCAGCAAAATAAAAGAAAAACGCTACAGGTTGATGGAAATGTGAAATAAAAACAGAAAGTGCGAGAAAAAACACGGCAACTTTTCTTCGGAAGAAGAGACATGTCGACTCTAATCGTTAACTTCGTTTCTCTCCCCACAGATGCTGCCAGACCTGCTGAGATTTTTTTTTTCAGAACTCTGTTTTTATTTCTATGCCTCTCAGCGTTGGCAAGTGTTAAGTAGGTACACAATATTGAATTTAATATTTCAAAGTAAGTGATTTTCCTGCAGAGAAAGTGAACTAAATTTCCCCAAGCCTATGCTAATCAAGAAATGTAATAAATCTTTTTTTCTGCAGTCACAGTTGTGTCACAGTGGTCATGTGTGGCCTTGGTACAATAAATTTCATTTATTCACAGGCAGCAGCTGGCTGATCAGAAAATCCCATATAAATTGACTTCAATGGACAGAAAAGTATTCAGCTCAAAACCGCATCCCAAATACATGTCTAATTTCCTCTAAAATTACTTGTTCAAAGTTACAAAATATCACAGATGTCCGTGCTTCATTTCAGGCACATACATCGGATTTCACTTTATATGGACAAAAACTGACCAAGGCTTGCGGTCAGTATGATCATTGATTTAACTGCCTGCCCTATAATCACCGATTGTGAAGCTTGTGGCCACTCCGATTGTTGATTTTGATGCTTGCGGTCAGTATGATCGCTGATTACAACGCAGTATGTAATGTAAATGTAACATGCTCTTCTTTCCGCAGTGTTTGTAGGATTCAAAAAAGAAGGTGCACCCACACTTAAGGATCAGGGAAAGACAATCATATAAAATACTTATATTATGCATGCATAGTATGTCATGAATTTAGATTTCCCTGGTAATTACCTGCACAGGTTTTTCTGAACTAATAACATCACCGTTGTTAATCATGAAGTATGGATGTCACCTCATACCAGCGACAAATCATACTAGGGATCAACAAATTTGCAGTTTCACCGATAGATATGAAAGATTGCCAACAATCAGGTACTCTGATCGCACTTGGAATACTCTGTGCATTGCCCTTCAATTACCCTGAATTGGGGAGATTGTTTGAGCTTTCAGATGCCTTGTCTCAGGATCTTTAATGCATTCATGATTTGTGTTCTGCTAAAAGTAGAATGAAAATATACATCAGGATGACGAGCTGGTGACTCCCGTGTATATAGTTACGATAATTACAGCACCTTATCTACTCATGTAAAAATGAATTTCTGTGTAAAATGAATAAATGCATATATTTAAATATATAGATAACCTTAATAGTCCATATAATTCTATTTAACTGTGTACAATATATTTTTATACGTACTAGTAATTTATTTCTGTGATTGATGGGAAATTTGATTATCAATGAAAATCTAAGCCCGAAGAATGTCAAAATAGCCATAATATAGAAATATATTATAGATCCTATACCTGCTAGAAAACTGAGACAGATCGTATCTTCCTAATTATATGGAGGAGACTTAGTCAAACATGTGTGGCGCAGGTCCACATTTACAACCTATTGCATCTACTAACAATAATGGTTTGCCAGAGGGGGAAGGGGTGGGAGGGATGCACAGGCAATGAGGAGGATGGTGTTTTTTTCATGATTGCAAGAAACCTATTTGGCCAATATTTGTTCACCCATTGAAAATGACCCAATATCAATGCTTAAATGAATGCAGGGTTTCCACATTCACATTATTATTTTTACTCAATTGTATGTCATGTGTGCGGAAATTAATCCTGATGGTTTTGAGCACCCTCAATATCTACCATCTGTCTATGGACCAAAGGAAGGTTCCATGTAAAATCTTACTTATCTGTGAAAATTCATTAGTTTTATAACTGATAAATTGTATCAGTGCATTAGCTATCTCTTTTACTTTCGGAACACCCAAACCTTAATCAGCAACATTTTGACTATTCTTTGTCAATGAATAGGTGAATGGATATTTTAATGAACCAATGTATAAGTCACACAAGAAATAAATACATAGAATCCTTACAGTACAGAAGGAGGCCATTCAGCCCATCGAGTCTACACCGACCCTCTGAAAGAGCCCTCTACGTAGGCCCACTCCTCTACCCTATCCCTATAACCCTACCCAACCGTTGGACACTAAGGAACAATTTAGCATGGCCAATCTGTCTAACCTGCACATCTTTGGACATGTGGGAGGAAACCGGTGCACCCGGAGGAAACCCACGCAGACACGGGGAGGACATGCAAACTCCACACAGACAAACACCTAGGTTGGAATTGAACCCTGCGCTGTGAGGCAGCGGTGCTAACCAGTATGACACCCCTAATCTGATCGAAGTAATTAAGATATTAACAGGGAAAGACATGGTAGATGAAGAAAAACTATTTCCACTAGTTGGAGATTCTAAAACTAGGGGGTACCTTTATCTACTCAGTATTAGTATACCGGACCAGACGCCAATATTTGTTAGACAAGAACCGAAACGATTTTTGTAAATTTGTAAAACTGTGAGGAAAGGACATTTCACCCCACGAGTGATGACTCTGACAAATAGGTATCTTTTATGTTTAAAAAAACTTTCATTTAAACACAGAATTAACCCTATTAACATCAAATAAATAGCTTTACAATTATCAGTTAAACCATTCTTAAATACAAGGAAAGACTTAAACTTAATATATATACCTGCTACCAACTCCAATTAAGCAACCCAATACAGTTCAAATGCCCCTTATAAATAAAGTTGACAAAACAGATTTGCTTGCTTAGCTGTGTAGAGACATTTGGAGTTCCCTTTAAGAGAAGATCCAGTACACTTCTGTCTTGCCAGACTCAAATCCTATGCCAAACTGCAAAACTACAGACTGACCTGGTTTCTCCCATTAATTACATTATTTGTATCTCACTAAGTTCCATGACCTGCTTAGCTGGAACTATACACCACTCCCCCCATAAATGATCTACCCTCCAGGGAATGTCCAGCAATCAAAACACAAATCCATTAGCCCTTTATCTGGAATCAAGTAAGTGGTTAAAATCAATAATTACCTCACTCTTTTACGACTCTTTAAATACAGATTTGGCAGAGACAGTCTGGGAGCCTTAACCGAAGTTGTTTAATAATAGTACTGCAACAATTATATACCTTAACCCAGGTTTTAAAAAACATTACTGCAACAGATATAAAAAATAATATATAACAATTTCTACCTTCACCATATCAGTAATGACAGAATGTTCGTGACACTGGCCAAAATTCTCCAGTGGTTACGATTCACGTTTCCCGCTGGCAGCGCATCCCCGCCAGTGGGTTTCCTGGCGGCATGAGGTGGTTACAATGGGAAATCCCATTGACAAGTGGCAGGAAGATAGAATCCAGCCTTCAACAAACAACACGTGGCCAAGAAATACGCTGCTGGCAAACTGGAGAATCCAGCCCACTGTTTCATTGCAATTATGGTGCTTTGTGAGTACATGAGATTGAAATTGTCTGGTCAAGGATATGGAATCCAGGGTGGGAACTCTAAACACAATATTGTATTGTATTGCTGATAAGAGAAAATGACAAATCATCTTAAATGTAGTTTTTTTTTAAACTCAGAAAATTCTGGTAACACATAGCAAATCCAACTGAAAAGAGAAATGGGTACTGTTTAAAATGTGGCCTTTATCAGATCTGGAAGATAGGAATACCCTGTAAATAGTCAGAAGTAACTATTGACTGACACAGACAGAAGCCTCCTCATTTGCCAGTTTCCAGTTATGATTGCCTACCACTGACAACTGAAAGTCATTTCTTCAATAATAAATTTGAAGTACTCGATAAGTAGCATTAGCTAGCTTTCATTTAAGACTCACACTCAAAACATACATTTTTCGGGCAACACGGCGGCGCAGTGGTTAGCACTGCTGCCTCATGGCGCCGAGGTCCCAGGTTCGATCCTGGCACTGGGTCACTGTCCGTGTGGAGTTTGCACATTCTCCCTGTGTTTCCGTGGGTTTCGCCCCCACAACCCAAAGATGTAGGTAGATTGGCCACGCTAAATTGCCCTTAATTGGAAAAAATGAATTGGGTACTCTAAATTTATTTTTAAATAAAACATAAATTTTTCTTTTGTCTTTTCAGGATGCTGTCAGAGATACTGGCCGGAGTTCTCCGGCCATTGGGACTGGCAGCAGAACCCGCCCACGGGTTTCCCGGTGGCATGGGGTGACTTCAATGGGAAATCCCATTGACAGGGATTCTCTCTTCCCCCCGCCAGTGAATGGCGCGTCACTGAGAAACACACAGCTGGGGAACTGGAGAAACCCGCCCATTGTCTATCTACATATTATATTGTATCATTCTGTAAAATCGTGTTAAACTAATCTCAGAAGCAGCCTGGTTTTACCAGTTTTCAATGCTTTGTGCTATGTGTTTACACCAAGGTGCAAAAGGTGGAAGTGGGACTTTAATATAGGTTTTTAAATAGTCATGGAGAGCAATCACTATCAGAGAATCAGAGAATCCCTACAGTGCAGAAGGAGGCCATTCAGCCCATCGAGACTGCATCGACCCTCTGAAAGAGCATCCTAATCTTGGCCCACTCCTCATCCTATCCCCATGACCCCACCTAACCTTTGGACAGTAAGGGTCAATTTTGCATGACCAATCCACCTAACCTGCACACCTTTGGACTGTGGGAGGAAACCTGAGCACCCGGAGGAAACCCACGCAGACACGGGGAGAATGTGCAAACTCCGCACAGTCAACCAAGGTCAAATCGAACCCGGGTCCCTGGAGCTGTGAAGCAGCAGTGTTAACCACTGTGCCACCATGCCGCCCCTGTATTGATGTAGATAATCTGATCCAGTTAGCTTTTTATTGTATTTACAAAGACCAGTAGTGATACCTAGAAGCCAGAGGCAGGTAATGCAACACATGCATGCACAAATTTAACGAGTTCTAACAGAAAACACAACAAATACTCAGGCAGCATCTGTGGAAACAGAAATAGATTCAAATCAATAACAAAAGATTATAATGAAAGGTCATCAACATGAAACATCTGTTTCTCTCCATTGATGATGCCTAATTGAGTCCTTCCAGCATTTTTGGTCTTTTTCTGATTTCCAGCAGTGGCAGTATTTTGTTTTTGAATTGGGGTTCAACCACAGTTATTAGGACACAAGGGAGGCAAAAATGTTTTATTCCCTGTTTATAATTTCCTATTTTATACTTTGTTTTGAACTAAAGTTAACTTTCGGGGGCATTTCTATACAGTCTGGCAGTCTCATTGAGTATAAAACTTTATTTATCTGGATTCAAATTACTTAAAAATTGGTAAAGATGTAGTATGAAGAACACGGATGTTTATTAAATCATTTCATTTGATAGATATCTTCATTGCTATGAAAGTATGTAAGGCACATGGCATATTGTGACAGTGCCTGCCTCAGGCTGGGAGGAACTCCTACAGTATTTTTAGTTAAGAACATGACAGGAACATTCCGGCATTGCACAAAGAATTCTCCAACCTCTGGGCCAAGTTTAGCTTATGTATGTAGGACTAGTATAGATCCCAAGTTGTCGGTCGTCAAGTTATACTTTTGATAATATTTCTTTCCATCCTTGCTTATTAATGTGTCTTAATTTATTTGGGTGATGTGCAGGTATGAGACAAATGTGTACCTTCTGACTTTAGGAGCAGCATGGGATGCAAATCACTCTCTCATCAAAATGCAGATTCTCTGTCTAATGCTTCAAGAAAAGAATCTTGCATCACATTGCACCTTTTACATACTCGCAAAATCCCCCCAAAAAATGTTTCACATTCTGTGACTTGCTTAGCAAGTGCAGTCATTTTAGTGTAGCTCTCCACAGGTAAGTGTTGGGAACGGGATGGGCTATAGGAGATGATCCTGAGAAGTTGAGAGAGCTACTCTCTGCTTTTTCTTGGTTCCAATTAACAGTCTGATAAGGTATTGTTTTTAAATGATTACCTGTCTTTGACAGCCCTGGATACATTGAAGAGTCCTATGCTAGGCAAGTTCAAGACATCACTAATTAATTTCAGCAAGAGGTCCCCCAACAGTTATTGCTCCCCCAATTAACATATTCAAGGGGCCGAATGCCTGTTTTAGATATATGACGAGCTACCTAAAAAGAAGGCCACACTAATTTAGCAGTGGGACCACTACAAGTGCAGATTTGCTGCAGACCATCCAATTGCTAAACTGATATGCTTTGTGTCTGTTGTATGCCTGTAAAATGAACTCAGCGCACACTAGATTTTCCCGCATCATCTTTCACATGGTATATATATCTTTACCAGATATATAGGTCACTAAGGACTGTCTTGCACGTGGTCCACACCTGTTTCAGAGTGATTTCTCTTACATATGATACACAGTGCAGCTAATGATGAAACTTTCAGAATATGGCACAGCAAATTTTTTGGAAAACATTTTTTTAAAGCTGTGTTACAGGTTTACTCCAGCAGTTTTTGCAAAGCAGCATATTACAAACAAGGGGCGAGATTCTCCGACCCCTCGCCGGGTCGGAGAATCGCCGGGGGCTGGCGTGAATCCCGGCCCCGCCGGTTGCCGAATTCTCCGGCACCGGATATTCGGCAGGGGCGGGAATCGCGCCGCGCCGGTTGGCGCCCCCCCCCCCGCCGCGATTCTACAGCACGGATGGACGAAGTCCCGCTGCTAGGATGCCTGTCCCGCCGGCGTGGATTAAACCACTTCTCTTACCGGCGGGACAATGCGGCGCGGGCGGGCTCCGGGGTCCTGGGGGGGACGCGGGACGATCTGGCCCCGGGGGGTGCCCCCACAGTGGCCTGGCCCGCGATCAGGGCCCACCAATCCGCGGGCGGGCCTATGCCGTGGGGGCACTCTTTTCCTTCCACCTTCGCCATGGTCTCCACCATGGCGGAGGGGGAAGAGACTCCCTCCAAGCGCATGTGCGGGGATGCCGTGAGCGGCCGCTAACGCTCCCGCGCATGCGCTGCCCGGCAATGTCATTTCCGCGCCAGCTGGGGGTCACTTCCTCCAGCTGGCGGGGCGGAAATCAGTCCGGCGCGGGCCTAGCCCCTCAAGGTTAGGATTGGGCCCCCCAAGATGCGGAGGATTCCGCACCTTTGGGGCGGCGCGATGCCCGACTGATTTGCGCCGTTTTTGGCGTCGGTCGGCGGACATCGCGCCGATACCGGAGAATTTTGCCCAAGCTGTGTAATCGACTATGTAGAACTCAGGAGCCACATTCCATCATTTATTTTTGGGCGGCACGTTAGCACAGTGGTTAAGACTGTTGCTTCACAGCTCCAGGGTCCCAGGTTCAATTAAGCTTTGACAAAGGGTCACCTGGACTTGAAACATTCGCTTTTCTTTCTCCCTCCAGATGCTGTCAGACCCGCTGAGATTTTCCAGCATTTTCTCTTTTGGTTTCAGATTCCAGCATCCGCAGTAATTTGCTTATTTCCCCAAGTTTAATTCCCGACTTGGGTCACTGTCTGTGCGGAGTCTACACATTCTCCTCGTGTCTGTGTGGGTTTCCTCAGGGTGCTCCTATTTCCTCCCACAAGTCCCGAAAGATGTGCTTGTTGGGTGAATTAGACATTCTGAATTCTCCCTCAGTGTACCTGAACAGGCGCCAGAGTGTGGCGACTAGGGGATGTTCACAGTAACTCCATTGCAATGTTAATGGGGCTGGTTTAGCACAGTGGGCTAAACAGCTGGCTTGTAATGCAGAATAAGGCCAACAGCACGGCTTTAATTCCCGTACCGGCCTCCCCGAACAGGCTCCGGAATGTGGCGACTAGGGGCCTTTCACAGTAACTTCATTGAAGCCAACTTGTGACAATAAGCAATTATTATTATTATTATTATTAATAATGTAAGTCGACTTGTGACAATAATAAAGATTATAATGATTCACACAAATCATAATTTCTTGTGTGAAATCGGCCTTTGCTCCTGGAATGAATTTACAACTAAGATAGGTGTATAATTTATCATCTTGGAAAAGTGCAAGGCAATAGAAATAATTTAATAGTTCGTAGTTTTTCTTCGTTACGCCAGCCGGTCAATGGAATATCCCATTGTGGGGCAGCCCCACGCCGTCGGGAAACCCCCAGGCGCCGGCAAAGCGGAGAATCCCGCCGGCGGAGAAGCCTGCCCAGGATATTTAATTCAGATCACTATAATTAAAAGCCTTATACTAAGGTAGAGGGTCCAACAGAGGAAAACAAATAAACTTATACTTGGGGTAATAGAAAGAAAATATTTGCATTTACACAGTTCCTTTTGCAATATTCCAAACCACAACAAATTAATTACTTTTAATGTTTAATGTAATGAAATATAGCCAAATTGCACACGGTAAGCTCTCACAGACAACAATACGATAAATGACAAGTTAACCTGCTTTAATGTTGTTGGGTCTGGGGATTAAATGTTAGCCAAAATATTGGGAGAACTTCCTTGTTCATCTTTGGGTAGTGCCAAAAGATCTCTTATGCCCATCTGAAGGGCACATGGTGCCTTTTTGGTATTTTAAAGACAACACCTCCAAAAGTGTAACACTTCCTCAATACTGCACTGAAAGTGTCATAATACAGCACATTGAATTGTGTCAGCTCTTTTGAAAGAAGTGTCAATGAGTCCCATAGTCCTCCTCCTTCCCCATAGCACTTCAAATGCCTCCCCCTTCAAGTATTTATCCAGTTCTCTTTTGAAAGTTTTATTGAATCCACTCGCCATCCTTTCAGGCAGTGCATTCAAGGTTATATGTCCAAGGGCGCGATTCTCCGGAAAGATTTCGAAGTGTGGTAGCAAGCGGGAATTGCCGCGAGCTTCCCCGGCGCTTGACCCAGCGAGACCGGCAATGCTATTCAATGTGAATTGGTCCACTTAACGAGGCCTCGCTGGCTTCTCGCCACAAATGAAGGCTCGCCAGCTGATTTGCCGGACCGCACTTGCCGGCTCACCACCCCCCACCCCTGCTAACAAGGTCGAGCAGCACTTAAGCTACACCTGCTCAACCAATCACAGGCAGTAGCACCAATAGCGCCGAGGAGACCGGCGTCAAGATTCGGGGACACTGAACTGGGAAGGCTCCTGGACGCGGTGGAGGCCAGGAGGAATGTACTTTTCCTCCCGAGGCTCCCAGAGGGTGAGCCATAGAGCAGCCAGTGCTGCCTGGAACGAGGTGGTGGTGGCTGTGAGCTTGGGGAGTGTGACCAGGAGGACTGGCCCCCAGTGCCGAAAAAAGGTCAACGACCTATACCAGGCAACACGAGTGATTAAACCCCCCCCCCCAAGAGAGCATCCACCCCCAACTCCCCATGCAACGCCAAACCCTCCTTCCACCCCCCTCCCCCTTCAACCCCCTGCCCCAACCCTCCCTTCACACCCCACTTCCCACCAGTGTGAACCACATGTGTGGCTAACAATGCTCCCTCTGTGTCGCCTCAGGAAAAGCTCTCCCATAATGATGCCCCCAGAGTGCTCCCAGAGAGCGATCTTTGTTTTCATGAAGTCCGTCCTTTTCTTCAATAGTAGGTCAGTGATGTTCAACGCCTTTTCAATACGATGCCCGGATACAATAGACTACACGCTATCAAGCCTGTCCTGCTATAGAATATGGCGCAAACACTTGGATGCATAATTCATTCAGTGATGCCAGACGTTTTGGTATATTTTTCCACAGGCCACGTTCCTGCCCCGCCAAGGGACATAGTCCCAAAATGGGAGAGTTCCAACCTCATTTTGAGACCCAATGTCTGTGAAGTGCCCAGTCAAAATAAATGGTTCTGTTCCTCAAACTTACATTGAACCGTCGAAAGCCAATGATAGAAAAGTCAGAGTGGGAGCAAGGTAAATGATTAAAGTTACAGGTGACTGGAAGCTTAAAGTCCCACTTGGGCAATGATCAGACGTGTTCAGCAAAGTAGTCACAAAGTCTTTGTTTGGTATCTGCAGGTAGAGCAGACCGCGGACGGGATTTTGTACCCACGTTCACTGCAGGCGGAAGCTGCGAGCCAACTGGGGGCAAAATCCCAGGAGAGTCAAAAAAACAAGAATTTCGCCAGTGAGATCTTGGAGCATGCTGGTCCCCTCCCTCTCCCCATTGCCATAATGAAACTCCCACCCAGGAAGGTAGGGAACCTCATTTAAATAGATTACCATAAAATTATTGGGTTTCCCTAGCTAATCGTCCCCCACATTGGGATCTCAGCCCAGCAGGGTTTTAAAAACTGGAAACAGGTGAAGGGGTGCACAGATAATTACAACACCCAGGGGAAAGGGACAAGTTGTCAGGATCTAGAATGCATTGTCTGAAAGATTGATGTAGCATCTTCAGCTGTACCATGGGCGGCACGGTAGCACAGTTGCTTCACAGCTCCAGGGTCCCAAGTTCGATTCCCGGCTTGGGTCACTGTCTGTGTGGATTCTGCACGTTCTCCCTGTGTCTGCATGGGTTTCCTCCGGGTGCTCCGGTTTCCTCCCACAAGGCCTGAAAGATGTGCTTGTTATGTAATTTGGACATTCTGAATTCTCCCTCCGCTTACGAACAGGCGCAGGAATGTGGCGACGAGGGACTTTTCACAGTAACTTCATTGAAATGTTAATGTAAGCCTACTTGTGGCAATAAAGATTATTATTATTAAAATGCAAAAAAAAAAGGATAAATACTTGATGGGAAAAAGATTACAAGGCGATTGAGAAAGTGACTGAATGTACAGTTCTGCCAAAGAGCTGACACGGGCAGGAAGGGCTGAATGGCCTCCTGTGTTGTATAATTCTAATTCTGGCAGTTTTGTCAGAGCCTCATTAAACCGATTATTTCCACGGAATCAGTTCAACTTTTGACCTCTGCTAAATGTCATTCAGGATGGTGCTGACTCTGAAGTTTGATCTGGGTAAAGTATCTCGAGTTCTGCAGGAAGATTATCAAAATGGCAGAAGATAACTATGCAGTAGCTCAAAGTTCTAACCTTTGTCCCTCCCCATTTTCATTTCGTTTTGGCTGGGGATGGGCGAGGAGATTATTCTTTGCCATTACACTTGGTTACACTATAGCTGAGAGCAGCATTTAGTCTGCAAAAGGAGCGACGCGACCTAATGTGCTTTTCACCAGCAACTATAGCAATAAGCAGACAAAAGAAAAATACTTTTACCAAAATTAGACCTGTGATGATTACGGCAACTTCTTTGCACCAACTGAAAAATAAAATTGCAGGTTTCAGCAAGGAATCTGAATAGCACTGTAAGTGACAGAATCGATTCAGGAGAGATAGTTATATGTTAGAGTCTAGTTGGTTCAGGTGATATATACCTAACTCCCACTACATAGCCAAGCTTTGATCCTTCCAACCTGAATGTCACAATCTAAAGCTGTATATAAGATCTTAATAATTGGTCTAATTATCCAGGATGTGTTCAATTACCCGTTCTTAATTGTTGAAATATCCAGTTTTCAACATTACCATGCAAGTCATTCTGTGCGTTTCTGTTTTATAACACTATGTAAAGTTTCCCATAAGTCTTAATTTTTGTTCAACTTTCAAGGCCAAGATGATCTTGTTTATCAATTGCAGTGTTTGGGAGGGTTCGAGTGGGTATGTGGGTGATTGATAAGGCTGATCTGCATCTGAAATGTTCTGCTGCAAAGATGACAAGATAGCACAGGCGATTGAGCTTTAGATGAGTTGCTGGCTTGGGATTTCCTCTGCTTGCATTTTCTCTCCACTCCTGATGTGCATCTGAGGCTGCACCATTTTTTATTTGATTGCACCAGGTGCCGCAGTCTTGTGCGAACTACTCCCAGCTATCAAAGTCGAGATCAAAATACCTAAGCCTTCAGGGGTCCTTGTAGTATTTTCATTGACCACCCTGAGAGCACACTCCAGACTCAAACCTTGGACTGAAGATCCGTTTTGGTCACGGAGTGTAAGCGATTCTGGCTATATGACCAGCCCAACTCAGTTGTGACGGTTGCAATATGGTATGGATGCATGGCATGGTGTGGATGCCAGCTCGTGTGTGCACCTCAGTGCCTGGTATTTTGTCTAGCGTCATCTGATCTTTAGATGTTTCGAAATGCAGCCCAATTGAAACGGGCTGAGCTTCTTGGCATGACTCTGGTGCACAGTCCAAGACTTGCAGGCATGGGGAGTGGGCAGGACTAATGCTCTATAGACTTTCAGTTTGGTAGGCAGACTTACTGGGCGGGATTCTCCGACCCTCCCAGCCGGGCCGGAGAATCGCGGAGGTTCGTCGTGAATCCCGCCTCCGCCGGCCGCCAAATTCTCCGACCCCCCAAGAGTACCCCCGATGTGAATCGCGCCGCCTGCCTTGGAGAATAGTGAGGACTCGCGTGACGCAATGGGCCCCGGGGCCACCCGAATTCTCCGGCCTGCGGTGGGCCGAGCGGCTGCCCGTTTTAGGCCTGTCCCGCTGGCGTAAATTAAAGTAGGTACTTACCAGCGGGATCCGGCTCCGCGGTTGGCCTCCGGGCTCCTCGGGGGGCCGTGGGGGGATCTGACCCTGGGGGGTGCCCCCACCGTGGCCTGGCCCGCGATCGGAGCCCACCGATCCGAGGGCGGGCCTGTGCCGTGGGGACACTCTATTCCTCCGCGTCGGCTGCTGTGGACCTCTGCAATGGCCGACGCGGAGATGAACCCTCTCTGTGCATGCGCTCGGACCTGGGGAAGGCTGATAAATTACCTCAGTTTTCTCATAAGTAAATATATTGAAAACAAGAGGGGAGAAGAGGAGAAAGTTCTTCATGCAGTGAGCGATCTGGAAGGCACTGCCTGACAGGATGATGGAAGAAGATTTGATTGGAATTTTTCAGAACACCGTGGAGCCAACCGGAGGTCTAATTGGACAGCTCTTTCAAATGGCCAATGGGCCAAATGGCCTCCTTTTGCACTGTGTGATTTCCATGTCCATACCACAGGAGGCAAGCACTACTGATTACCGAGAATGGAATTACATATTGTAATCTATGGATTCAGTTACATAAAATGATGCACATTCAAGAACAAGTTATAGAATACAGTCTATTCTGAATGGTTTTATATAAGGAACAAAGGATATATGGGAGTGGGTTAGAGGCTAAAGATTTGGGTGGTTTATTTATATAAAAGAATGGATAACTGCCAGGCACTTATTTACAAACTGGAAATTAATCCTCAGATAGTTTACTGAGTCAGTTCCTAATTAGTTAAACAGAAGAGTAATTACAAGAAAACTTGCATTTATATTCAAAGCACTTTACAACCAATTAAGTACTTTTAAAGTATATTCACTGATGTAACCCAGGAAACAATTTGTTTAATTTTTAAATTTAGAGTAGCCAATTATTTTTCTTTTCCAATTTAGGGGAAATTTTGCATGGCCAATCCACCTAACCAGCACATCTTTGGGTTGTGGGGGTGAGACCCACGCAGACACGGGGAGAATGTGCAAACTCCACACGGACAGTGACCCAGGATCAGGATGCGAACCTGGGTCCTCAGCGCCGCAGTCCCAGTGCTAACCACTGCACCACATGCCGCCCTTTAACCCAGGAAGCATAACAGGCACAATATAACCAAAATAAAAACAGTCTGCTCTGGGCGGGATTAGAGAGGTTGTTCCTGAAGACCCTGCTATCAAATGGTATTCTGGGTGTTTTTTCAGGCCTCAACAGGGAATGCTCCACCAAGGCCACACTCAGCTGTATTTCCTGTACTGAGGAGCTCCAACGCACGGAGCTCCTCCATGCAGGAAGAGATCGGGGCACCATTTAAAAATGGCATCCTGATTTCCCGACCCCAGGACACACCCAACTCATCTGTCGGGCGGTCCTCAAGCCTCCCGCACCCCACCACACACGGGCAAGGCATCCCTGGGCTCGATTTTCGTGTGGGGAAAATGCCACTTGGGCACCTTGGCACTGGCACTCTGGTAGTGCCCCTGCCAGCCTAGCACTGCCTGGGTGCCCAGGTAGCATTACCAGGGTGTCAGGGTGCCAGGTTGGCAGTGCCAAAGTTCCTGCATGGCATCAACAGTGCCTAGGTGGCATCCAGGGGCCTCCAATCACCTGTGAGAATCCCCTCAAGTGCCTTTTGCCTGGTCCTCGTTTGTGGGGACCAATACTAATCGGTGCCTGACTGGAGTCTCCTCGGCTAGAGTGTTAGATCCCGGGACCCGGTTCAATCTGGCGTCGACAGAGTTAAGTGAGTTTTTAAACTCAATTAACTCTGCAAGTCTGGGTATCGCAACATCTCGTAAAATCTCATTAGATCGCACAAGGCGTAACGACCATCAGGAATCCCAAAGAGGCCTCTCCCAGGATCTACCAGCCATGTCCTATGCCGATTCTGGCAGGTCATGGCCGGTAGATCGCGCCCAACAGCTAATTTTTGCACAGCAATGCTCTACAAACTGCAATGTGAACATCACCAGATTATCTGTCTGAATGATGGCGGCTGAGGGATAAATAATGGCCAGAAAATCATGAAGGGCTCCCTGCTCTTAATTTAATAATATCATGGGATCTTTTAAGTCAATGAAAGAACAGATGGGGCCTCAGTTTAACATCTCATCTGAAACATGCCACTTTTGACATGCGGTACTCCCTCAGTGTTGCACTGGAAATATTTAGTCTCGGTTATATGTTTAAAAGTCCCACTGAACTCCATAACCTTATTCAGAGAGGCAAGAGCATTACCAAATTATCAATTATCGAACTCATTGGTGTGAGTTAGGAGAATAGATTTTAAGTATTGGCCACCTGTCTGGTCCTCCTAGGAAGAGATCATCCATTTTGAGGACTAGGCCTCAGTAACACGCTGCCAGTGACCTGTCACAATAATAATAATTTTTATTAGTGTCCCAAGTAGGCTTACATTAACACTGCAATTAAGTTACTGTGAAAATCCCCTCGTCACCACACTCCGGCGCCTGTTTGGGTACTCGGAGGTAGAATTCTGAATGTCCAATTCACCTAACAAGCACGTCTTTCGGGACTTGTGGGAGGAAACCGGAGGAAACCCACGCAGACACGGCGGAGAATATGCAGACTCCGCACAGACAGTGACCCAAGACGGGAATTGAATCCGGGTCCCTGGCGCTGTGAAGCAACAGTGCTAACCACTGTGCTATAATATCAGGTGGCATGGAGGATAACCCAGCAAGCAGAAAGATGGGAACAAGAAGTGGGAGAAGCAATCACTGATGTTGAGGGTGGGCAGGGCGAAAGGGCTTACAGTGCTATCAGCCTAAATTATTTTTGCAGAACTCAAAGGAATACCCTTGTTCCTTCTGGCCCCACATAAATCATTTTAAACTCCTTTTTGGGGCCTCTTCCATCACCAGATTTTATTGAGGAGAGTAACCACAGCGCATGCTCTGCTCGGTAGGTAATTCCAATAACCCCATAGTCTAAAGTACCCTGATCGGCACAAATTAATGTGGTACCCGCCGATTTTAGAGGCTGTCTAAGCAGAAGGCCACGGGGGAAAATGCCAGCAGAGCAGGAACAAGTATGTAAATTGGCCACCTGGAATTTAATTCCACCACTGCCCCCTTTCTGCCAGGCAGAGGGAGATAAAAGTCTACCCTCTGGTGTCAACGTTGTTAAGATAAGAGGGGAAAGTCTGAATAAGGAAATGTAAACCACTGAAGTAAATTGATGGAACTATACTGCAATTCTGTCCACATCTCAAAGTAAGAAGACTGACCAATGGTTCCAGTGGGACTTCAGATCAGAATTCAGTTTTGGATTCGGTTGGACCTGAAGCGGCTGTCTAGCCTTTCTGCTTATATTTAAATTTTACTTGATTTTTCAGCACCAAAGGCTGATAGGCAGTAATTAGCAATTATCACATCGTTAAGAAGTATGACAAGAGTCAACTTGCTGTGGTGAGTTTTGTTTGTATCTACTGTGCAAATACAGCAACTCCACAACATTCAATTGCGAGGTGGACCACAAAGAGGCACTTCCTTGAAGCCAATGTTGGAGCAACACAGCTTGGTCAGCAATTTGGGGGTATTGGTATTTAGCCACAGATCTGAAGTTGCTGTACCATTTACACATAAATAATAGCAAGTACCATTAGTCTGAGTGGTTAATATGCACTGTCAGGCCCTGAATAATGAAGTTGGCTCCAAAAAAACTATAATAATTAATATTTACCAAAATTGTTACTAGTGATATGAATTCTGGAAGTAATACCAGAAAAGTAATCACCTTTGTAATTATCTGAAGCTTATTGAGTCATTTGTTTAACACTGTGTTTAGCATACAGATATTTTCATATTCTGTCCTGGTAAATGAAGGACTAAACATATAAATTACTGCTATCTATTGAATGTAATTATTATTTATTATGTAATGTACTTCAATGACAAATCTATGCAGTGTGAGTGAGCACTTTTGGTAGAATTTTCAGCATGTCCAATAAATCTATGTACTGATGGATTATGTGTCGTCTGTTAATTGCTTGATTCTATTATGCTATAAAGTCAGTTAAAGTGTTTTAGTGAATCGCTGGTGCAATTAGATAGTTATAGCCCATCTTCCTGTCAGTTAAAGGCTATAATATTTTGCTGATTTCTGGTAGCTATCAGCAATTTTGAAAAATGTAGATGAAATGGGCAGTTGCCCATACACTGTCAACTCTTAACATGCTGTACTATAACACATTAGGTCAAGAATTTGCATTTACTGGCATGAAGTGTCAGTGTGGCCCATATATTGTCAGTATGGCCCTTACACTTATAGTTTTCATAGAATTTACAGTGCAGAAGGAGGCCATTCGGCCCATCGAGTCTGCACCGACTCTTGGGAAGAGCACCCCACCCACGGTCGACACCTCCACCCTATCCCCATAACTCAGTAACCCCACCCAACACTATGGGCAATTTTGGATACTAAGGGCAATTTATCATGCCCAATCCACCTAACCTGCACATCTTTGGACTGTGGGAGGAAACCGGAGCACCCGGAGGAAACCCACGCACACACGGGGAGGATGTGCAGACTCCGTACAGACAGTGACCCAAGCCGGAATCGAACCTGGGACCCTGGAGCTGTGAAGCAATTGTGCTATCCACAATGCTACCGTGCTGCCCAAGCTTCCTGCAACTTTTTGACTCTTTTCATCACACTATTTCCGTTGCACCCTTTGATATTGTTTTCATGTCATGCTTGAACTATCTATTCATTTTCTTCACTTGAATCCTGAGCAGTATGGCCCTTTATTATCACTGAGTAACACCGTGCTCCTCTGGTACCTCAATAGGAACAAAATTTGAGTGAGGTATGGAAGAGGCCACCAATTCATTACCACCTATTTTACACTATCGCCAGAAGCTGAAATTGGTCCCCCAAAATTTAGCATCAGTGCAATCTCTATTTTTGGCGGCACATTATCCCTTAGGCACCTTTGCATATTTCTCCTCCACCATTATATTTATGAAGGATGGAATAGATTTCTTTTCAGAATTAATTTCCTCAAATTAATAATTTTGGAGACTTTAGAATTGATTGGGGGAAGGCACAGTGGCATAGCGCCAGGGACCCAGGTTTGATTCCAGCCTTAGGTGACTATGTGGGGTTTGCACATTCTCCCCGTGAAGGCGTGGGTTTCCTCTGGGTGTTCCGGAGTTTCCGACCACAGTCCAAAGATGTGCAGGTTAGGTGGATTGGCCATGCTAAATTGGCACTTAGTATCCAAAGGTGTACAAAGAACAAAGAACAAAGAAATGTACAGCACAGGAACAGGCCCTTCGGCCCTCCAAGCCCGTGCCGACCATACTGCCCGACTAAACTACAATCTTCTACACTTCCTGGGTCCGTATCCTTCTATTCCCATCCTATTCATATATTTGTCAAGATGCCCCTTAAATGTCCCTATCGTCCCTGCCTCCACTACCTCCTCCGGTAGTGAGTTCCAGGCACCCACTACCCTCTGCGTAAAAAACTTGCCTCGTACATCTACTCTAAACTTTGCCCCTCTCACCTTAAACCTATGCCCCCTAGTAATTGACCCCTCTACCCTGGGGAAAAGCCTCTGACTATCCACTCTGTCTATGCCCCTCATAATTTTGTATACCTCTATCAGGTCGCCCCTCAACCTCCTTCGTTCCAGTGAGAACAAACCGAGTTTATTCAATCGCTCCTCATAGCTTATGCCCTCCATACCAGGCAACATTCTGGTAAATCTCTTCTGCACCCTCTCTAAAGCCTCCACATCCTTCTGGTAGTGTGGCGACCAGAATTGAACACTATACTCCAAGTGTGGCCTAACTAAGGTTCTATACAGCTGCAACATGACTTGCCAATTCTTATACTCAATGCCCCGGCCAATGAAGGCAAGCATGCCGTATGCCTTCTTGACTACCTTCTCCACCTGTGTAGCCCCTTTCAGTGATCTGTGGACCTGTACTCCTAGATCTCTTTGACTTTCAATACTCTTGAGGGTTCTACCATTCACTGTATATTCCCTACCTGCATTAGCCCTTCCAAAATGCATTACCTCACATTTGTCCAGGTTAAACTCCATCTGCCATCTCTCCGCCCAAGTCTCCAGACAATCTAAATCCTGCTGTATCCTCAGACAGTCCTCATCGCTATCCGCAATTCCACCAACCTTTGTGTCGTCTGCAAACTTACTAATCAGACCAGTTACATTTTCCTCCAAATCATTTATATATACTACAAAGAGCAAAGGTCCCAGCACTGATCCCTGTGGAACACCACTGGTCACAGCCCTCCAATTAGAAAAGCATCCCTCCATTGCTACCCTCTGCCTTCTATGGCCTAGCCAGTTCTGTATCCACCTTGCCAGTTCACCCCTGATCCCGTGTGACTTCACCTTTTGTACCAGTCTACCATGAGGGACCTTGTCAAAGGCCTTACTGAAGTCCATATAGACAACATCTACTGCCCTACCTGCATCAATCATCTTAGTGACCTCCTCGAAAAACTCTATCAAGTTAGTGAGACACGACCTCCCCTTCACAAAACCGTGCTGCCTCTCACTAATACGTCCATTTGCTTCCAAATGGGAGTAGATCCTGTCTCGAAGAATTCTCTCCAGTAATTTCCCTACCACTGAAGTAAGGCTCACCGGCCTGTAGTTCCCGGGATTATCCCTGCCACCCTTCTTAAACAGAGGAACAACATTGGCTATTCTCCAGTCCTCCGGGACATCCCCTGAAGACAGCGAGGATCCAAAGATTTCTGTCAAGGCCTCAGCAATTTCCTCTCCAGCCTCCTTCAGTATTCTGGGGTAGATCCCATCCGGCCCTGGGGACTTATCTACCTTAATATTTTTTAAGACACCCAACACCTCGTCTTTTTGGATCACAATGTGACCCAGGCTATCTACACCCCCTTCTCCAGACTCAACATCTACCAATTCCTTCTCTTTGGTGAATACTGATGCAAAGTATTCATTTAGTACCTCGCCCATTTCCTCTGGCTCCACACATAGATTCCCTTGCCTATCCTTCAGTGGGCCAACCCTTTCCCTGGCTACCCTCTTACTTTTTATGTAAGTGTAAAAAGCCTTGGGATTTTCCTTAACCCTATTTGCCAATGCCTTTTCATGACCCCTTCTAGCCCTCCTGACTCCTTGCTTAAGTTCCTTCCTACTTTCCTTATATGCCACACAGGCTTCGTCTGTTCCCAGCCTTTTAGCCCTGACAAATGCCTCCTTTTTCTTTTTGACGAGGCCTACAATATCACTCGTCATCCAAGGTTCCCGAAAATTGCCGTATTTATCTTTCTTCCTCACAGGAACATGCCTGTCCTGTATTCCTTTCAACTGACACTTGAAAGCCTCCCACATGTCAGATGTTGATTTGCCCTCAAACATCCGCCCCCAATCTATGTTCTTCAGTTCCCGCCTAATATTGTTATAATTAGCCTTCCCCCAATTTAGCACATTCATCCTCGGACCACTCTTATCCTTGTCCACCAGTACTTTAAAACTTACTGAATTGTGGTCACTGTTACCGAAATGCTCCCCTACTGAAACATCTACCACCTGGCCGGGCTCATTCCCCAATACCAGGTCCAGTACCGCCCCTTCCCTAGTTGGACTGTTTACATATTGTTTTAAGAAGCCCTCCTGGATGCTCCTTACAAACTCTGCCCCGTCTAAGCCCCTGGCACTAAGTGAGTCCCAGTCAATATTGGGGAAGTTGAAGTCTCCCATCACCACAACCCTGTTGTTTTTACTCTTTTCCAAAATCTGTCTACCTATCTGCTCCTCTATCTCCCGCTGGCTGTTGGGAGGCCTGTAGTATACCCCCAACATTGTGACTGCACCCTTCTTATTCCTGATCTCTACCCATATAGCCTCACTGCCCTCTGAGGTGTCCTCTCGCTGTATAGCTGTGATACTCTCCTGAACAAGTAGCGCAACTCCGCCTCCCCTTTTACATCCCCCTCTATCCCGCCTGAAACATCTAAATCCTGGAACGTTTAGCTGCCAATCCTGCCCTTCCCTCAACCAGGTCTCTGTAATGGCAACAACATCATAGTTCCAAGTAGTAATCCAAGCTCTAAGTTCATCTGCCTTACCCGTAATGCTGTATAGGTTACATTACAGGCTTGCGGGGATAGGATGGGAGAGTGAGCCTTGGAAGGATGCTCTTTCGGAGGGTCGGTGCAGACTTGATGGGCCGAATGATCTCCTTCAGCACTGCAGGGATCCTATGATTCTGTATCCACTAAATGGCAAGCAACAGAACTTTCTAAGAGTACATTAACACAGATTTATTCATGCTGGTGCCTACTTGATCATAACTTTTAAATTTAACTTTAAGAAGTTATTTTTTGCATTTCTCCCTCTTCTCTCCATGCTACAGAGAAAGGCAGAGAATAAGACCTCTGCTGAGTCTCCCTGCAGCTGACTACTAGGAGCTGCAGATGGCAAATTTCGAACAGTTGATGTGACTGACTTAGCTGTCTGCCCATGCCTGCAGGGAGGTCTTAAGCCTCCCATAACTTCACCCGAATGGCAATCAGCAGCGGACTTATCTGCGCTTAAGATGGAAAGTGCCTGTCTCGCTCGATTTTCCTGACTCAGGCTGGGTGAGACTGAAGATGCGAAGCATGTCCCCAACTCCAGTGACAAAGTTAAAAAGGAATGGAGTAAAGAAAGACATGCCCCCTTTTAAAGCAGGTGAGTTTAAAAGTCCCATTGAAATGGTAAAGGTAAGTTTCTAAGGTAAGTGAATAAAATGTGGAGGTGTGGATTCAGACGCGAAGCGGGGGGGGCGGAGGGGGTGGGCCATGGGGTTGGATTGTGAGGGTGGGAAATTCTGTGGGGGTTGGGCTGCTTGGTTGGGCGGTTGTGGGGAGTCCCCTGTGGGTCGGGAGTGTGGAAGATGTACAGTGCGGGGCTCGGTCTGGGTGTTTAAAATAGTTACTCTGAAGTTAGAAGTGCTTTTTTTCCTCTTTCAGAGTAACTATGAGGATAATACTGGAAGAACCATCCAAAGTTAGCAATTTAAATCGCTTTGTCAGATAGTTCCCAGCCCGGCGCAATTGTCCAGGGGCAGTTAGCGCTTCTAGACAATTGCCAGGGAAACCTTATGTGGAAATTTCCAAGAGGGATTTCCCAGCGTACCTTTGGGGTACCCCGTAAATCCAATACTGGGGTACCAGGAAGTTACAGCCCAACATATATGTGCAGATATGGAGGGCGCGGTTTGGAGAGCTGTCTGTCCTGTTGAATTTGATTAAAATGTTGTATATACATGTTATATGTATATTTTTAGAGAGGTTTTTGTTTGTCAGCATTGTGACGACATTACCCATAATTTAATAACATGCTGAAGGAGAATCTACTGTCCATGTCTCCAAAAAGCTTTAGTAGAACAAGACAATGGACTTAATCTGACTAAACAGGTGCTAACCCGAACAGTTTATAGAAATATTTAAAATTGATCCCTATCCCACCAATTGTGTTTATTTATCCACCACCTTTCCAATTCTCCCATCAGGCAGTACTGTGAGCAAAGTTCTCACAGCCTGTCTATACTGTGGAAGAATTCTTTGCCTGACAACTTGGCAGGCAGTCTCCAAAGCCCTATTATGACTCACTGCTTAACTTAATTGCCAAAGATACCCATCCAATTTTCTTTTGTTCTGATTTGGAGAAACAGCGGCCATAACAATATTAAGGTTTCTTCAGGGAATTCCTGCTTTGCCAGACAGCTGGCAAAATGGTGACATTGGATCACCATCCGATTCCCCTAATTCCATGTGTAAACTTTGTATCATAGGTATATTCTTCTACTTCAAAATAATTTGGAGCTTTTTCTTCATGCATATTATGTTTTTGAGTTGTTTATGACTGACAAGTTGGACATTCACAAAGGGAACCGTTGACAAGACCTGCACACCATTCCTCACTTTCCAAGCGCTACGCAAAACTGCTGAAAGTAATAATAAATGTGTTTATTAAAGCAGCCATGTCTTTACTTCTTCTCGTGAATACAGAGTCAAGTGTATATTCCATGGTATGGTACGTGTGCTCTGCCTGAAGGCAACCCCTTGGCTCATTTTCTGCCAATACTTCACCCTGAGCCAAGTTTTTATTTCTTTTTTTAAGATAAATTTAAAGTACCCAATTAAATTTTTTTCCAATTAAGGGGCCAATTTAGCATGCACAGCTTTGGGTTGTGGGGGTGAAACCCACGCAAACACGGGGAGAATGTGCAAACTCCACTCGGACAGCGACCCAGAGCCGGGATCGAACCTGGGACCTCGGCGCCGTGAGGCAGCAGTGCTACCCACTGCGCTACCGCCCTCCTGAGCCAAGTTAATGGCAGTTTTTGTCACTGATGGGTTGCCAGTGCCTTCCACTCTCAGGGGCAGAAAAAGGGGGCAACTGAGTTAACCAGCCTCCCCTCCACCCCTCAAATTATTCTACAATTTTACCAAATGTTAAGTGTGAGCCAGTGGCAGCCTGCACGGTATCTGTTATGATCAATATAATTGCTCTTTCATAGTTTTATGATTAAGTAACTTCAAGTGCCTTCAAGGACACTGCTGTCCTCTTCCACTCAATGTTAGTCATCCCAGCGGGCAGCATATTTTGCAGAAAAGCAATAGCATTAGTTGCCATATTTCAGCATTTTCACAAAATGGAAAATGTAGCCTCTAAGCAACTGGAATTGTGTTTTGTTACCTAGCAACCCCCATGAATTACCAGTTGCTGATTGAAAATGTTATTTTCAAGTAAGCACTAAAAATAGATAATTTGGAAAAATAATATTGGAAAAGCACTCGCACTTTTCATTTCCGACTATGAATCAGGCGGGACCAATAAAAGTTTATAAATACTTCATACTGACAGTTGATTGAACTGACAGTAATACTCCTCACATATTACCGAATTGTGCATCAACAGCTTAATTTTTAAGTCCATCAAGGTAAGAATTGTAATTGCCAGAAAATGAATCACATATCCGCATTTGGCAGGAGACAAGATACATTAAAAAAGGATGTAACTCATTCTGAATTCAAATGATCAGCTGAATTCAGTTCTTAACATCATCAGAACCACTTGAATAGATTCCCTCTTTGTAATATCTCACCTAGAAACCATTATTTTATATCCAAATTGCCTCAACTCCTTGATAGGATTATAACTTTATAGTCATTCTCAGATATCCTTTATTCTATATTTAAAGCAGTTCCACATTTATGAAACCTCTAGCCAAATTGTGATAGTTTTTTCCCCTTCTGACAGCTGTATGAAAAGTTGGAATATTGCTGCAAGACTTCCTCAGGGCAGAGCACCTTCAGCTACTTTATTAATGGTCTTCCTAGGGAACGGCATTTTCGGGGCTTTAAGCCCGGTCCCAGGGTCCACAGAGGCGGCAAAAGCAGGGAGAAGGCACAGAGGAGGCACGGTAAAGGAAAATGTCGAGGGTGAGCAAAAAAAAACGGCTGTAAAAAAAACAGCTGAAGGCGCGTCGGGGAGTGGAAAGGTCACCGCGGGGTCACCAAGGAAAATGGAGGCTGGAGCACCAGGGGAGGCCGCATTGCTTACGGCTGAAGAAATAACTAAGATGATTGCTGCGTAATTCGAAAGGCAGTTTACAAGATACATGGAGACAATGAGGAAGGAGATGAGGGAGGTTTTGAGTGTGCTGGTGGAGGAGGCGATTTCCCCGGTGGCGAGCGCAGTGGCGGAGGTGCGAGAGCAAGGGGAGCGCTGAAGGAAGTGGAGGAGACATTATTGCAGCACGGTGATCAACTTACCTCGATGGGGAAGGTGATGCAGAAGGTGATGGAGATTAACAAGGATCTGCAAGGAAAAATGGAAGACCTGGAAAACAGATCAGGCGACAGAATTTGAGGATTGTGGGGCTGCCCGAAGGAGTTGAAGGACCGAGGCCGACTGAGTATTTTGCCGCAATGCTGGCGAAACTATTGGGGGAGGGGGAGGATCCCTCCCGATATGAACTGGATCGGGCTCATCGGTCGTGGAGGCCTGTACCAAAGACAAGTGAGCCGCCAAGGGTAGTGATTCTGTGCTTCCGTAGGTACAGTGTGAAGGAGAAGGTCCTGTGCTGGGCCAAGCAGAAGCGGGTGATGCAGTGGGCTGAAGCTGGTATACGTGTATACCAGGACTTTACGGTGGAGCTGGCGAGGAGGCGGGCTGCCTTCAACCGGGTGAAGAGGGCACTGTACATTAGCAAGGTGCAGTGCAGCACTGTATATCCAGCGAAGCTGAAGGTGACTTACGAGCTCAAGGACTTTTATTTTGGAACGGCGGAAGCAGCGGAGGAGTTTGTGGAGGCAGAAGGACTGTGACAGAAGTGAGAAATTGAGAAATGGCCATGTGCCGATGTAACCTCATGACTGTATTTTCTTCTTTTTTGTTTCACTGCGTGCGGTGTATGGGCTAAAGGAGCCAATGTTGTATATATTTGGACAAGGGGAGATGTAGGTGGATATGCGGGGTTTGTGTGCTAAAAGGGGATTTCTGGGCTTTCCTAGGGTCGGGCAAGGGGGAAAGGGATCCGGGCGGGGGCCTCCACGCTGGCCGGTTTAAGCCGGCCAGTGAACGGGAGTGAGGTGGGGGGAGGGGCTGCGGCCATCGGAGCTTGGCAGAACAGGGTCCGAGTGCTCTAGCCGGGGTGGAAAGTTGGGGGGGAAGGAACCGAGGTTGGGGGGGGAGTTTTACAAGAGGCAGTGAACGGGAGGAGTTGAAGAGGGGAGGGGGGGGGGGGGGTTTACAACTCTTGGGCATCATGTACGGTACTCTTTCAGCGGTTGGATGGTGTTGAGTGTGGGGGGGGGGGGGGGGGGGGGGGGAGTGGACTCTATAGGTTAATGGTGACCATGGGCGGTCCCGGCCTCCTTTTTCTTTTTCTCCTTTGTTTTTGTTTCCATCGTGGGAGGGTTTGTTTTATTGGATGCATATATTGACAGGTGGGCTGTTGTTTGGGGTGGTGGGAGGATGGGATCGTTGTTATTGTTAAGGGGATTGATTTTGTATTTGTTACCGTTTACTGTATGTGGGTGGAGTGTAAATTTTGAAGGAAAATGTGAAAATGGAGAATAAAAACATTTTTTAAAAAAATTAATAGTCTTCCTTCCATCATAAAGTCAGAAGTGGGAAATGATAATTGCATAATGTTCAGTTCAATTCGCAACTCCTTACATAATGAAGCAGTCTGTGCTGCATGCAGTGTGACCTGGACAACATTCGGGTCTGGATAGGTAAGTGACAAGTAATATTTACGCCACACAAATGATCCATCTCCAACAACTGATAGACCAGACACACCTTCCCTTGACTTTCAGTGGAATTGCTGTCACTGAATCAATCGCTCACCTTCAAAGTCCTAAGGGTTGACATTGAATAAAAACTCAACTGGACGAACCATTTACAACAGCAGGTCAGAGGTTAGATATCGTGTGATGAGTAAACCCCCCAAATCGTTTCCATTATCTATAAGACACAAATCAAGGGGGCAATCTAACTGAATGGGAGCAGAGTCCCTTAACGAGTACGTTTACCCGGATGTTTCCCGGCACTCACAGCGTCGAGGAACACGTGCTATCTACCGGACTATGGTTCTATTTGGGGCCTCAGTGGGGAACAGAGGCCGCACTTAGTCCCATTTCCTGCACTGAGGAGCTCCTCTCAACCCCCGAACCTCCCCAAAGCCCCAACCCTCACAAGAGGGTCCTAGGGCCTCCCCACCCCACTGCACCCACGCAAGGCACTTCTGGGCCCAAACCCCAGCGCGGAACAAATGCCAGCTTGTTACCCTGGTGGTCCCCCTGCCAGCTGGCGGTGTCACCTGGGCACCTTGGCAGTGCCAGGCTGGCACCCAAAGGGCAAGTACCTGGGGGCCTCCAATCCACTGGAGACCCTTACGAGTGCCGTTTCGTATTGTCCCCATTTGTGGAGACCAGCATTGAATGGCACTTGCCCGAGGTGTCCAAGGCAAAGGGGTTAGATCCTAGTGCCTTGGGTCGATCATGGGAGAACCTATTAGAGTGGGACGAGCTGCTCACTCTAATATGCAGATTTGTTAAATAGTGATCCTGCCCACAATGGACAGGATTCAGATCGTGATGTCTCGAGAGATCGCGTTAGAACTCGCGAGACATGCCGAGCCGGGTAGATCCCGGAAGAGGGATCTCCCGGAAACTACCGGCCGTGTCACGTTTTGCAGTAGATTGCACCCTCAGAGTGTGATGGAATACTCTCCACTTTCCTAGATGACTGAAGCTCCAAAAACACTCAAGGAGCTTAACAGCATCCAGGAAAAAACAGAACATTTCATTGGCACGCTATCCACTGACTTAAACATTTACTCCTTGCACCACAGACATACAGTGGCTGCAGTAAATAGACAATAGACACTGTCCTTGCTATTAATGAATAAAAAAGCACCAACTAGTCAGGGCAGAAATCAAAATCATTGCCAAGAAGATAGGAGTTATCATCCTACGGCCAGTTAACCACATATCTTCCCATTAGCCTGGGCAGGATTCTCTGATCGCCAACGCAGAAATCGCGTTTGGCGATCAGCCAGGGAACCCACGTTTACGTCGGAATTGGGGGCAGTGCCGTTTTTGCAATGCTCCGCCCCCTCACAAATGGCATACTCGGGGAGTACGCAGTACACCAGGGCGACCTCACGATGTCACCCGAGGCCCTCCCACGATGCTCCGCCCAGATGGGCCGAGTCCCCGCGGCGTGGAACACGTGTCCTCACAACTTTCGGGGACCTCGCGGCTGCGGACTGTGTCCAGCGCCATCACAGTCGGGGTGGGGGAGCCGTGTCGCTGGCAGGGGGGGGCTGGGGGGACTGGTGGGGGGTGGCGAGGGGGTTTACCGGGGGGGGGGGAGTTTTTGGCAGGCCGGGTCCGTGTGCGGCCGGCACCATGTTTCACTGCACGGCCACTGCCGTGCGCATGCGCAGCCACGAACCCGGCCATTCTGCGGGGGCTTTGCACTGCACGGCTGCTAGCCCCCAACGGGCTGAGGATTGGTGCAGGGCGGAGCCAACTTTCTGGTCGTAAGACCAGACGGATCCTACGGACATAGCCTCATAATCGCAGAATCCGGCCCCATATCTCTGATTAACCTCGTACATATTTGTACTTTTCATGAAGAACCATCTGCCAGAACATATGCCAGAACATATGTATTTTTAAACAAAATCTATTGAGTAAACTACATGAATATGGGGAAAGTGTGCAAAAATGACATTAAGGTAGAAGATCAGCCGTGATCTAGTTGAATGGCGGAGCAAGATCAAGGCCTAGTTCTCCTATCTTGCATGTTTCTATGTACATAGTATGGTGGGTGTAGTCCATTTTTTAGTAGTTTCAAGTTACCACAGTTGCTACGTTTCTCTGTTGATATTGTCTTTTCTCAACTCTTGGGAAGTAAACTTGCCTCCTCCATGAGGATCATCTTCCAGTTGCTCTCTGCACCTTACACCCTACGTCCTTGGCTACCTAGTTTGGTGGGGAGCTAACAGAAGATTAAAGATGCTCTGGGAGATTAAATAAACAATAGTAGTTTTTCCAATGTCTTGACCAACATCCATCCCTCACCAACCAAAGTAATCTTGGGCGAAACTCTCCCCCAACGGCGCGATGTCCGCCGACTGGCGCCAAAAACGGCGCCAATCAGACGGGCATCGCGCCGGCCCAAAGGTGCGGAATGCTCCGCATCTTTGGGGGCCGAGCCCCAACATTGAGGGGCTAGGCCGGCTCCGGAGGGATTTCCGCCCCGCCAGCTGGCGGAAATGGCGTTTGTTGCCCCGCCAGCTGGCGGAAATGGCGTTTGTTGCCCCGCCAGCTGGCGCGGAAATGCGGCGCATGCGCGGGAGCGTCAGCGGCCGCCGACAGTTTCCCGCGCATGAGCAGTGGGGAGAGTCTCTTCCGCCTCCGCCATGGTGGAGGCCGTGGAGGAGGCGGAAGGGAAAGAGTGCCCCCATGGCACAGGCCCGCCCGTGGATCGGTGGGCCCCGATCACGGGCCAGGCCACCATGGGGGCACCCCCCAGGGTCAGATCGCCCCGCACCCCCCCAGGACCCCGGAGCCCGCCCACGCCGCCTGGTCCCGCCGGTAAATACCAGCTTTGATTTACGCCGGCGGGACAGGCAATTTCTGGGCGGGACTTCGGCCCATCCAGGCCGGAGAATTGAGCGGGGGGTTCCGCCAACCGGTGCGGCCCGATTCCCGCCCCCGCCCAATCTCCGGTACCGGAGACTTCGGCGGGGGCGGGATTCACGGCGGCCAACGGCCATTCTCCGACCCAGCGGGGGGTCGGAGAATGACGCCCCTTGTTACTAGGATCTATCTATGCACAACACGGCTGCATGTTTGCCTATATGTAACACTGATCATTGAAATTAAAGCATCAGTGGGGGAAGCACGATGGCACAGTCATTAGCACTGCTGCCTCAAGGCACCGAGGACCTGGGTTCAATCCTGGCTCCGGGTCACTGTCCATGTGGAGTTTGCACAGTCTGACTCTTTCCGTGTGGATCTCACTCCCACACCCCAAAGATGTGCCGGGTAGGTGGATTGGCCATGCTATATTGCCCGTTAATTGGGGGGGGGCGGGATTAATTAAAGTATGAGCAGGAGACGTGGAAAGGTGCTATATAAAAGCAAAAGTTTTTCTTTGTCTCATTTCAATGCAAGTTCCCACTACATTACCGTTAGTTTAATTTCATGCTGAGGGAGAATCTACAGTCCTTGTTTTTAAATGCTTGGGGTGGCATGGTGACACAATAGGGTGGCACAATGGTTAGCACTGCTGCCTCACAGCACCAGAGACCCGGGTTCAATTCTGGCCTTGGGTGACTGTCTGTGCGGAGTCTGCACGTTCTCCCCATGTCTGTTGGGTTCCTCTGGATGCTCCGGTTTCCTCCCACAGTCCAAAGAAGTGCAGGTTAGGTGGATTGGCCAGGCTAAATTGCCCCTTAGTGCCCAAAGATGTGCAGATTATGTTACGGGGCTGGTTGGGTGGGGGTGGGGAGTGGGCCTGGGTAGGGTGTTCTTTCAGAGGGTTGGTGGAGAGTCGATGGACCGAATTGCCTCCTTCTGCACTGTAGGGATTCTATGAAATTCTATTTTATATACCTGAAATGAGTCATTCTGTGAATTATTCCTTTCCCCTGCATTAAAATTAAGACTGAATGGACTCTCTCTTACTGTTACAGGGATGCTGAATTAGGTTCTTCAATATTGGTTTTGCCCTGGATTTATGGATTTTGACATCTTGGTTTCTGAATTAAAACTTAATGCATCCAATCCCACAGCAGGATAACAAATTAACATTTGTGGGGAGGTGATTACCTGTCTTCTGTAGCTCAGTATTTACATCTTTTTTTGCAAAGTTCAACCATTCATTTGATTCTACCACCCCCTAGTGGTTACACTGCAGTTATCTTTTGATTGCATTGCAGTTTCTGTTACTTATCTATCTCCGCTTGATTTTTCCACATTTAAAATTTTGGTTTCTATTTATTCATTAAGCCTTAATTGGCATTGTTGGCAGTAGGCAAGCTAATATTATGATTGTATCACCACCAACATGCCTCTGTGGAACTATTTAATTTCCAAGTTAGATTGTATTTCCTGAAATGAAGAGCAAGTTTGAGCAGCATATCATAGAATTTACAGTGTAGAAGGAGGCCATTTGGCCCATCGGGTCTGCACCGGCTCTTGGAAAGAGCACCCAAGGTCAACACCTCCACCCTATCCCCATAACCCAGTAACCCCACCCAACCCTAAGGGCAATTTTGGACACTAAGGGCAATCTATCATGGCCAATCCACCTAACCGGCACATCTTTGGACTGTGGGAGGAAACCGGAGCACCCGGAGGAAACCCACGCACACTCGGGGAGGATGTGCAGACTCAGCACAGACAGTGACCCAAGCAGGAATCGAACCTGGGACCCAGGAGCTGTGAAGCAATTGTGCTATCCACAATGCTACCGTGCTGTCTATATGCTGTGTCACCACTTGACATTAACTCTTGCAGTTCTATTTGAAAGAAGGTTTTGATTTCAGCTGTGTTATTAGAGGTGCAGAACCAACTGAAGATCAGGCTCTTCTCAAGAAATGTTCAAATCTCAGTAAGAATGCATCCTCAAAGTAATTTTTCAACTTGCTGGAAAAATGTTTGTTTCAACTAAGGTGTCATAAAATAAATTAAGTTAGTTGATTATCCTGATTGAGCTGCTTGAGTAGATTTAAGTGCACCATGGTACACTTTGTTAAGTACAAATGAAAGTGATCGTGAGAAACGAGAGGCATGAGGAATTAGATGAAAGGGCACAAAGGTATGAGAGAGTTTGGCCTGATGAAAGGAGGGTCAATGGGAGAAGTGTAGTTGATGTAGTCTACGTGGATTTTAGCAAAGTTTTTGACAAAGTTCAACATGGCAGGCTGATCAGAAACGTAAGAATCCATGGGATCCAAGGACATGTGGCAAATTGGAACCAAAATTGGCTCAGTGGGAGGAAGCAAAGGGTAATGGTCCACACGTGCTTTTGTGACCGGAAGCCTGTCTCCAGTGAAACTCCATAAGCTTACTACTAGGTCCTTTGCTTTTTGTGGTATATATCATTCAACTTAATTGTCTGATGCATGCTTGATAATTTTCTGGATGATACAAAAATTGAGTGGATGGTTCATAGTGAGGAAGAAAGCTGTGGACTTCAGGAAGATATCAATGGTCAGGTGGGCAAAAAAGTGGCAAATGGAGTAAAATGGAGTTTAATGAAGTAAATGGAGTAGGGTGCGGTAATAAATTTTGTGAAAGCAAACAGGGCAAGGGAATACGCAAGACATGAAAGGATACTGAGATGTTTAGAGGAACAAAGGAATCTTGAAATACATGCCCACAGATCCTTGAAGATATCAGGACAAGTAGATCAGATGGCTTAGCAGGCATATGGAATATGCCTTGATTAGCCGAGAAGTAGAAAACAAGAAAGTAGGAAGTGATGCTTGAACTCTTTAAAACACAAGTCAGGTCACACATAGAGCACGGCGCAAAGTTCTGATCACCTAGGAAAGGATATGTTCATACTTGAGAGGGTAGAGTGAATATTTACAAGGAAGTTGCCAAGAATTGAGAATTTTAGCTCTGAGGAAAGATTGGCTAGCCTGGGGTTGTTTTCATTCAAACGCAGGAGGCTGAAGGGAGGTTTAATTCAGATGCCTAATAGTATGAGGATTCAGATAGAGTAGACAGGAAGGACTAAATTCCCTGAGCAGATAGGTTAATAATCAGGAAGTTTAGATATTTTCAATAATTGATAGGTTCAGAGGGAGATGGGGGGGGGATGAGAATACTTATTTTGCCCAGAGGTGGTGAAGGTGGTGAAGGTCCAGAAATCCCCTTCCTTTGCATTTAAAAAAGAGATGGAAAGTGGGATTAAGGTATATGCCTCTTGCTTGGCCAGAAGAGACACAATAGGCTGAATGTCTGTTTCTAAATTTTCTATGTTTCCTTATCAAATTAGTAATAATCCAGTAGAACAACTTCTGGAATGAAGTCATGCAGGGCAGTCATGTGTACTTGTTGCTTTATTGCTATACAGATTGGGGATAGAAACCAGTGTAAGCGTGCCTGCCTCTAGATTCTGTGTATAACAGGAACATGGGAAATAAAGTCAGGAATCTAGGGAACTATAATAGGAAAGGAAAACACAATATAATGGGAATCACAGAAATTTGATATGACTCAGAGGAAGTAAATTTACACAGTTGCAAACTGTTCCATAGGGACAGAAGAGAAAATATTAGGTACAGTAGCCACCATCTTTACAATATAACTAGCCAATCCCTAAGTGTTGTATTAGAGCATTTATTTTATGCTAAATAACGACAAGAGATTATCCTTCCCCTGACTTACAGTGATTTAATCAGTGATGTTGCATTATTATTCCAAAATCCTGCATGGTGAAGATAACGGACACTGATATTGACAATTTGGAGACAGCTGTTGATGTTAATGACCGCTACAGACTGACTGTTTGAAAGGGCATTGGAAAAGGTGAACAGTAACGAAAAATTCAGCTGACCTCTGAAAAGGAGCCAGAGAAAACAGGGACCAGAGATATGTGCACATTCTCACCCACCGTCTTTCTCTACACAAATGCAACAACGATTACCATGCCCAAGTGGGGCTTCCACACCGGGTGATGCTTATCAGAGTTGACCACCATGACACAAACCATCGTCTTATGAAATGGAAGGCTGCCACTCTATTACAGAAGTGTTAATGGTATTTTCAGGTTTATACACAGGGCACATCACAGCTGAGTTTTATCGTGTCCTCAAGCAAAGTCCACAGAGTAGGAATCACTGAGAAATCAATGTCTTTTAATTGTCAATATTTTATCTTCAATGATAAACTCTTCTCTTGGGCAACATAAAATGTCATAGGAACATAGGAACGAATTAGGAGCAGAAGTGGGCAATTCAGCCTGTGAGCCTGCTCCATCAACCAATCAGATCATGGCTGATCTCTTCCTGGTTTTAAATCCACCTCCCTACCTGTCCCCCATATCCCTTTAACCCTTTTTTTTTAAATCAGAAGTGTATCTATCTCCTTCTTGAAACCATTTAATAACTCAGATTACATTGCACTATGGGGCAGCGAGTTCCACAAATTCACCACCCTCTGCAAGAAGTAGTTCCTCCTCATCCCAGTTCTAAATCTACCATCTCTCAACCTATATCTGTGATCTCTCATTTTAGATTGCCCTACAAGGGAATCCATTTGGTCTACATTTACTTCATCAATCCCTCTTAGTATTTTATTGAGCCCAATCAGGTGCCCTCTCATCCTTCTAACCTCCAGCCAGTATAAGCCCAAACTGTTTACTCTCTCCTCATACGTCAACCCTGTCAACCCTTTCATCCCCGTTATCAATCTGGTGAACCTCCTCTGAACTGCGTCAAATGCCACCACATCCTTCCACAAATAAGGAGAATAAAACTCAATACTCCAGATGTGGTCTCATCAACACCCTATACAATTGCAACAGCACTTCTCTACTTTTATACTCGTCCTTTTGCAATAAACCCCAACATTCCATTTGCCTTTTTAATTACAAGCTGCACCTGCATACCGACTTTCTGCGATTCATTGTGATTGCACAATTTGAAGGAGAGCAAGGGATTTCTCCCTGCCTGACCAACACTATCAAAAGATTGTCTGGTAATGTATCTGCTTATAGGTCATTTATATGAGAAAATTGGTTGTTCCATTGGGGACAAAACAACAAAACACATTTCAAAAGTACATCATTGGCTGTGTGGGAGGAAGCAACATAAGATCCAAGCATGGGTACAATATGTCAAATAGTCTCCTCTTGTCAGTCTCATGCGAAAGTTCCATATAGTTGACCAGAACGTAAAGCCTTTACTGGGGCTTTGGGGCATAATTGCATTGGGGCTCATTCAACTTGGTCCAGTAGTGCATGCCGTACAACTCCAGGTCCCAGAGATGATGAGAGACCTCTTCAACTGTGACATAATTGGTAAGCTACCAATTCTATCCAACATGAGACTAGGTGATGTGGTACCACCAACAGTCTATGCTCCAAGAAGAGTACCAGTAGCCATGAATCAGAAAGTCATTCTCGAGCTCCATTGGATTATGGCACTAGGTGCTAAAACTCCTGTAGAGAGGAGGTCACAGAATGGGCTTCAACAATGGTTGCCGCAGTGAAAAAAAGATGCAGTCATGATATGCATTGACACAGTGCACTTGAATAAAGTGCTGTTCAGACCACATCACATTTTGAAGACAGTGAACAGGCGATTGCAGACATATCAAATGCCAAGGTGTTAGGCATTCCAGATGCAAAATGCAGGTTTTGGAAGATCCTGCTAGATGACGAACCAGCGAAAAAAAACACATTCATGTCTCTGATAATATAAGGGTCCTTCCTATTTACTCTCTGTTTATTCCTTTATTTCCGCTTTCCTTTATTTTTGCTGTTACATTGTCCATCCATGGATGATTATTGGACATGTCTATTTAAGGCAAGAAGTCTGCATCTTTAATTCAAGCAGCAAGAATCCAGAAGGCTGTGCTGGTTTAAACAGCAGCTACAGAGAAGTTGGCATCAGTGACAGAAAGATGGGTTGAGACTTGGTATGATTGATTGGCTGGTGGCCAATGAATCGGCCCAAAAAGGCTGTGCTTTGCCCGATAACAGGTGGTGATTGGATCTGATTCCACTGATATACTTTTCAGAATTTCAGGGTTTAAGTTTGGTTTCAGTTTTGATTGTGGCAGCAAGAAGGAGACAAGACTTTGCTAACTCTCCATAAAGATCCAGCTAACTCTCTCCAGAAAGTTGCAGCTAGCTCTCTCCAGAAGGCCACTGTAAGGGGTGACTCTCTCTCCAGAAAGCCCCTGGTGCTGTTTTCCTGGAACTACAGAGGCCTAAAGACAAGCCACAAACTGAAAGCACAGTTTGATGAGAAAAGGGTGCCTCTCCAGAAAAAGCCAGAAAACCAAAGACTTTGACCTACAAGCTTGTTGTGAGAAGTGTGCTAAAGAAAATAAACTGGAACAAATACTCTTTTTTATTTATTTATTTTTATTCATTTACAGGATGTGGGCATCGCTGATTAACCTGCCATTTATTGGGTGCGGCATGTGGCACAGTGGTTAGCACTGGGACTGCGGCGCAGTGACGCAGACTGCAACTGCGGGTTCGAATCTCGGCCCCGGGTCACTGTCCGTGTGGAGTTTGCACATTCTCCCCATGTCTGCATGGGTTTCACCCCCACAACCCAAAGGTGTGCTGGTTAGGTGGATTAGCACACTAAATTGCCCCTTAATTGGGAAAAAAAAATAATTGGGTACTCTAAATTTTTTTTAAACTAACAAAAAAACTGGCATTTATTGCCCATCCCTAGTTGCCCTTCAGAAGGTGGTGATGAGTTGCCTTCTTGAACCGCTGCAGTCCTTCAGGTGGAGGTACACCCACTGTGCTGTTAGGGAGTTCCAGAATTTTGACCCAACGACAGTGAAGGGATGGCAATGTATTTCCAAGTCGGGATGGTGCGTGACTTGAAGGGGAACCTCCAATTGGTTGGGTTCCCAGGTATCTGCTGCTCTTGTCCTTCTAGATAGTAGTGGTCATGGGTTTGGAAGGTGCTGCCTGAGGAACCCTGGTGAGTTACTGCAGTGCATCTTGTAGATAGTACACAAGGCTGCCACTATTCATCGATGGTGGAGGGTTTGAATGTTGGTGGACGGAGGAGCATCAAGCGGGCTGCTTTGTTCTGGGTGCTGTCAAGCTTCTTGCGTGTTGTTGGAGCTGCACGAATCCAGGCAAGTGGAGAGTATTCAATTACACTCCTGACTTGTGCCTTGTAGATGGTGGACAGGCTTTGGGGGGTCGGGAGGTGAGTTACTGGTTGTAGGATTCCTAGCCGTTGACCTGCCCTGGTAGCCACAGTATTAACATGGCTAGTTCAGTTCAGTTTCTGATCAATGGTAACTACCAGGATATTGATTGTGGGATATTCAGCGATGGTAATGCCATTGAATGTCCATTTATTATTTTTCCCCCTTTCCACCCCTCATGTTTGTGTGTGTGTGTATAGATGGTGGTGGCAAGTTAAAGTTGAAATTAGGTATTAGCTTGTCCTTAACCAGTTGTATTTACTGCATATTTCATGATAGTTTGTTACAAATAAACAGAACCTGGGGGGAAATTCTCCCCCAACGGCGCGATGTCCGCCGACTGGCGCCAAAAACGGCGCCAATCAGACGGGCATCGCGCCGGCCCAAAGGTGCGGAATGCTCTGCATCTTTGGGGGCCGAGCCCCAACATTGAGGGGCTAGGCCGGCGTCGGAGGGATTTCCGCCCCGCCATCTGGCGGAAATGGCGTTTGTTGCCCCGCCAGCTGGCGGAAATGGCGTTTGTTGCCCCGCCAGCTGGCGCGGAATTGCGGCGCATGCGCGGGAGCGTCAGCGGCCGCCGACAGCTTCCCGCGCATGCGCAGTGGGGAGAGTCTCTTCCACCTCCGCCATGGTGGAGGCCGTGGCGGAGGCGGAAGGGAAAGAGTGCCCCCACGGCACAGGCCCGCCCGCGGATCGGTGGGCCCCGATCGCGGGCCAGGCCACCGTGGGGGCACCCCCGGGGTCAGATCGCCCCGCGCCCCCCCCCAGGACCCCGGAGCCCGCCCACGCCGCCTGGTCCCGCCGGTAAATACCAGCTTTGATTTACGCCGGCGGGACAGGCAATTTCTGGGCAGGACTTCGGCCCATCCGGGCCGGAGAATTGAGCGGGGGGTCCCGCCAACCGGCGCGGCCCGATTCCCGCCCCCCCACAATCTCCGGTACCGGAGACTTCGGCGGGGGCGGGATTCACGGCGGTCAACGGCCATTCTCCGACCCGGCGGGGGGTCAGAGAATGACGCCCCTGGTGACTAAGATTATTTGGCAGCCAAGGGTCAAAGACTTTGGATATTTTTAGAAGAGTTATTGGCTAATTCATTTGTGTTATGACTTCAGGGTACATGGGGCTGGAATTGACCACTCATTGCCCAGAGTGTTGCAACAGATAGGTAGTTATCATTTTCTTTGTATGCCCTATGGAACCTCCACAGACAGTGAGGTCTTCCAACGGTGCATGGAGCAACTCTTTGCAGGTCAACTTTGCAAGATTACTGTTGATAACGGCCTTGTTTTTTGAGGTCATACTATGCAGGAACATGATGCATATCCTCATCACATCCTTGTCGGAATCAGGGCCATCCAATTAAAGCTGAACCCTGTGAAATGCAGATTCAGGGTCAACTAGATTCGTTCCATGGGCCATTTACTCACAGACAATGGTGTAAAGCCCAATCAAGACAAGACAAGGGCTCTATGACAGATGGTCATACCCATGGACAAGCACACTTTACAGCACTTTCTTGGTATGACAAAATATTTTTCGAAGTTGATCCTGTGTTCACGGAGGTCAAACAAAGAACAAAGAAAAGTACAGCACAGGAACAGGCCCTTCGGCCCTCCAAGCCTGCACCGGTACCATGCTGCCCGTCTGAACTAAAATCTTCTGCACTTCCGGGGTCCGTATCCATATATTTCCATCCTATTCATGTATTTGTCAAGATGCCCCTTAAATGTCACTATCGTCCCTGCTTCCACCACCTCCTCCGGCAGCGAGTTCCAGGCACCCACTACGCTCTGTGTAAAAAACTTGCCTCATATATCTCCTCTAAACCTTGCCCCTCGCACCTTAAACCTATGCCCCCTAGTAATTGACTCCTCTACCCTGGGAAAAAGTTTCTGACTATCCACTCTGTCTATGCCCCTCATCATTTTGTAGACCTCTATCAGGTCGCCCCTCAACCTCCTTCGTTCCAGTGAGAACAAACCAAGTGTATTCAACCTCTCCTCATAGCTAATGCCCTCTGTGGTAGTCTGTGTAGAGGTATTGCAGTACCTAATAAAGCTGGAACACCATTGGTAGATATTATATGTTTCCCATTGGTCAAGCTGTATGGTAGCTTCGCCCTGCAAGGCGGGGTATAAGAGCCTGTGCCGCCCCAGCAGCCTTCTTTCTGTACCTGACCTGCTGGGGGAAACATCTAGCTTATTAAAGCCTTCAGTTGGACTACAACCTCGCTTTAGTAGTCAGTGATCGTGCATCAATTTAATAAGCTAGATTTAAAAGGATGGAGCTCCGAATCAAGCCGGAGTGTCTGCAACTCAGCCCCCACGCGGCAAACTCAGCAGCAACCTTCAAGCACTGGCTGGCGTGTTTTAACGGGTATCTCGGAACGGCCGAAAACACACCCACGGGAGAACAGAAATTGCAAGTCCTGCACTCGAGGGTGAGCCCAGAAATGTACACCCTCATCGAGGATGCGGAGGACTTCGATGCAGCAATGGAGCTGCTGAAAGGACATTATGTTCGCCCGGTAAACCAGGTCTACGCCCGACATCTGCTAGCGATGAGATGACAAATCCCTGGGGAATTGCTGGAAGAATTCTACCGTGCGCTCCTGGTGTTGGGGAGAAACTGCAGCTGCCCGCAAGTTTCGGCGAGCGGCCACACAGAACTTTTGATCCGGGACGCTTTCGTTGCAGGTATGCTGTCCTCCCAAATCCGCCAGCGATTGCTGGAGAAAGACACCCGAGGCCTCGAGGAGGCACGGGCCCTTGCCGGCTCCCTGGATGTGGCCTCCCGAAACGCCCGCGCTTACGTCCCCGACCGCGCGGCAGCCCCCTGGGCAGCATGGAACCCCCCCCCCCCCGCGGCCGACCCCGAGACATTGCCCATCTCCCCACAAGCTTGTGCTGCAAGACGGCCTGGCAACACCGGGGGGGCCCCGCTGCTATTTTTGCGGGCAGGCCAAGCACCCCCGGCAGCGCTGTCCAGCCCGCGCATCCACCTGCAAGGGATGCGGTAAAGAGGGCCACTTCGTGGCAGTATGCCAGGCCCGGGCGGTCACTGCGGTCTCCGGTGGCGAATGCGGACCGCCACCACAATCCTCTTCACGGTCCCCATGCGGCCAGCGGGCGCCGCCATCTTCCTCCTCCAGGGCCACGTGCAGCTCCGGGCGCCGCCATCTTGTCCCGCGGACGCCACGGGTGATGGATGGGCGCCGCCATTTTGTGCACCCCCAGCCATGTGCGACCAATGGGCGCCGCCGTCTTGGATGGACTCCCAGGACCCCAGCTCGGCTGACCATACACCACCCGAAGAGAACATTCAACTGCTGCCGCGATTAGTCTCGGTGACTCTGGACCAGTCCCGGCCTCGAGCACTCTCAACTGCTACAACAACGGTACTAATCAACGGGCACGAGACGTCCTGCTTAATCGACTCTGGGAGCACGGAGAGCTTCATACACCCCGACACGGTAAGGCGCTGTTCTCTCCCCGTCCACCCCGTTAATAAAAAATCTCCCTGGCCTCCGGTTCCCACTCAGAAGAGATAAAGGGGTTTTGTGTCGCAAACCTCACGGTCTAGGAACGGAGTTTAAAAATTACCGGCTCTACGTCCTTCCCCACCTCTGCGCGGCCACACTCCGAGGGTTAGACTTCCAGTGCAACCTCCAAAGTCTAACTTTCAAATTCGGCGGCCCTATACTCTCACTGTCTGCAGCCTCGCGACCCTCAAGGTCGATCCGCCTTCCCTGTTTGCGAAACTCACCCTGGATTGCAAACCCGTCGCCACCAGGAGCAGACGGTACAGTGCCCAGGATCGGATCTTTATTAGGTCAGAGGTCCAACGGCTACTGAGGGAAGGAGTCATTGAAGCTAGCAACAGTCCCTGGAGAGCTCAAGTAGTGGTGGTAAAGACCAGGGAGAAGCAGAGGATGGTCATCGACTACAGTCAGACCTTCAACAGGTTTACGCAGCTGGACACGTACCCTCTCCCCCGCATATCCGACCTGGTAAACAGGATCGCTCATTATAAGGTCTTCTCCACGGTGGATCTTCAGTCCGTCTACTACCAGCTCCCCATCCACACTAGTGACCGCAAGTACACTGCCTTCGAGGCAGATGGGCGGCTCTACCACTTCTTAAGGATTCCCTTTGGTGTCACTAACAGGGTCTCGGTCTTCCAGCGCGAGATGGACCGAATGGTTGACGGGTACGGTTTACGGGCAACATTCCCGTATCTCGATAATGTCACCATCTGCGGCCATGACCAGCAGAACCATGACACCAACCTCCGAAAATTGCTCCAGACCGCAAAGATCCTTAACCTTACGAATAACAAGGATAAATGCGTGTTTAGCACCGAACGCCTAGCCATCCTCGGCTACGTAGTGCGAAATGGAGTTATAGGCCCTGACCCTGAACACATGCGTCCCCTTATGGAGTTCCCCCTCCCTCACTGCTCCAAGACCCTGAAGCGCTGCCTAGGCTTTTTTTCTTACTATGCCCAGTGAGTCCCCAACTATGCGGACAAGGCCCGTCCCCTGATCCAATCCACAGTTTTTCCCCTGTCGATAGAGGCCCGCCAGGCCTTCAGCCGCATCAAAGCAGACATTGCAAAGGCCACGATGCACACCATCGACGAGTCCCTCCCTTTCCAGGTCGAGAGTGACGCTTCCAACGTAGCTCTGGCGGCCACCCTCAACCAAGCGGGCAGACCCGTGGCCTTCTTCTCACGTACCCTCCATGCTTCCGAAATCCGCCACTCCTCAGTCGAAAAGGAGGCCCAGGCCATAGTAGAAGCTGAGCAACATTGGAGGCATTACCTGGCCGGCAGGATATTCACTCTCCTCACTGACCAACAGTCGGTCGCCTTCATGTTCGATATTGCACAGCGGGGCAAGATAAAAAACGATAAGATCTTGCGGTGAAGGATCGAACTCTCCACCTATAACTACGAGATCTTGTATCGTCCCGGGAAGCTAAACAAGCCTCCTGATGCCCTGTCCTGCGGCACATGTGTGTTATAACCTGCCTACTTACCATTGGCTGGGGACTAATGACAGTCCCACAATCCTGTGGCAGTATGAGCATCCCCAATGAGGGGGGCGGAGAAACCATTAGTAAACTCCTAGTATAAATAAAGCTGGCCAGTTTAGGAACCGGCAGGAAAGAGTGTGCAGCAAGGGAAGTTGCTGCTGCTGTTATATATATATGTTATTGTAAATAAATGTTATTACTTTGTATCCTTAAAACTCGTGCTGGATTCTTCGTGGCCCTCACAAAACTGGCGACGAAGGTTAAAGTGAATAGCTGTCTACACTGCTGAAGCCACCTCCCTGGATTTTTGTTGGATACAGGTTGGAAGTTGTTTTCTATTATACCATGCCTCTGTACGGACGTTTGGATGTTTTTGATGCTGCGCTGGAAAGCTGGAACCAGTACACACAACGGATACATTACTATTTCCGGGCAAACAATATCACCGAAAACGAGCGCCAGGTGGTCATATTGCTCACCGCCTGCGGCCCGCATACGTTTGGAGCCTTACGTACCCAGCTGCGCCGGACACCAAAACGTTTGATGAACTTGTGAATATAGTGGGGCAACATTTTAACCCAACCCCGTCCACGATAGTCCAGCGTTACCGGTTTAATACCGCTGAGAGGACCGCTGGAGAATCCCTTGCCGATTTTCTATCCAGGCTACGCAGGATTGCGGAGTACTGTGACTATGGTGAGACCTTGTCAGAAATGTTACGCAACCGTTTCGTTTGTGGTATTAACAATGCGGCCACCCAGAGAAAGTTGTTAGCTGAGCCAACATTGACTTTTCAACAGGCCATTCAAATAGTATTGTCCCGAGAGAGCGCAGAACGAGGAGTGCAGGAGCTACAGGGAATGGAAGTGCATGCCTTAGGGCGTAACCCCTTCCATCCGAAAACATCCACCCGCACTCCTGCAGTACCTTGGGCGAGGCAACGTCCTGACCGACGCCAGTGGCCGTCGGACATTCCTCCCCGAAGGGTGCCTTCTCCAGAACCAATGGATGAGAGCCATGTCCGTGTCAGACTTGTAGGCGTCGGCCCCGTCGCGGACGGCGGTCCTGGGGGCGCCAGATGCGCCGTCGTTCCGACCGAAACTGGGACCAGCCCAGGGGCCGTAACTGGGACCAGCCCAGGGGCCGTACCTTCCATGTGGATGAACCTGCGGCGATTACTCCTGAGGACGTGGAGACGGAGGATGACTGCCTGCAGTTGCATTGTGTGGCAGCTCCCCGTGTGGCCCCCATTAAGGTGACAGTACGGGTCAATGGCCACCCGCTTGAGATGGAGTTGGACACTGGCGCAGCGGTCTCCGTGATCGCCCAGAGGACATTCGACCGCATCAAGCAGGGTATACAGACCCTTACATTAACCGACTTACAGGCCAGGTTGGCCACCTACACGGGGGAACCACTGGACATTGCAGGAACTACAATGACCCCTGTTGTTTATGGACGCCAGGAGGGGCGTTTCCCACTTATCGTGGTGCGCGGCCATGGGCCCAGCCTGTTGGGTCGGGACTGGTTGCGCCATTTGCGGTTGCAATGGCAGCACATCCTCCAAACAGGTTCTGAAGGGTTGACTGAGGTGCTAGGACGATACCCAGATGTATTCCAGCCTGGTTTGGGGAAAATAAAAGGGGCCGTAGCCCATATCCAAGTCGAACCAGGAGCCACGCCGTGCTATTTCCGGGTGCGCCCGGTGCCTTACGCCTTGCTCGAGAAGGTAGAAGGGGAGCTCACTCGTTTGGAGAGTTTGGGTATTATCCGGCCCGTCGGTTTTGCTGACTGGGCAGCACCAATTGTACCTGTAATGAAGCCAGATGCCACAGTTCGCTTGTGTGGCGACTATAAACTTACAGTGAATACGGCTTCCCGACTCGACCGATATCCAATGCCTCGCATAGAGGATCTCTACGCGAAGCTTGCAGGTGGACTCTCGTTCACAAAATTAGATATGAGTCACGCCTACCTGCAGTTGGAGCTGGACCCTGCCTCCCGACCATATGTAACGGTTAATACACACCGGGGCCTGTATGAATATACACGGTTGCCCTTTGGAGTATCCTCTGCCTGCGCAATTTTTCAACGTGTTATGGAGGGCATTTTGAGAGGTTTACCACGTGTTGCTGTCTACTTAGATGACGTTTTGATTACAGGGACGTCGGAGCAGGAACATTTGGAAAATCTGGAGGCTGTCCTTAGCCGCCTTTTGGAGGCTGGAGTCCGTTTACGTCGCACACAGTGCGTATTTCAGGCAAAGGAAGTCGTCTACCTAGGTTATCGGGTGGACCGCGAAGGTTTGCACCCCGTCGCAGAGAAGGTGCGTGCAATTCAACAGGCCCCCGCCCCGACTGACACTTCGCATCTTCGTTCTTTTCTCGGTCTCGTAAACTATTACGGGAAGTTCCTCCCCAATCTGGCAACTACACTGGCCCCTTTGCACCTTCTGCTAAAGAAAAATCACACCTGGGTTTGGGGTCAGCCGCAAGAAACTGCTTTCCGGCGGGTAAAGCAACAATTGTCGTCGTCTGGGTTACTAACCCACTATGATCCTGGAAATCCTTTGCTCGTCACATGTGATGCATCCACGTATGGTATGGGGGCCGTCCTGTCCCACAAGATGGAGAACGGGGCCGAGCGACCGATAGCTTTCGCCTCCCGCACATTGACTGCAGCGGAGAAAAAGTACGCGCAGATCGAGAAGGAGGGCCTGGCAGTGGTTTTTGCGGTGAAACGCTTCCACCAGTACGTGTATGGCCGCCATTTCACTATCGTGACTGATCATAAGCCTCTGCTGGGACTTTTCAGTGAGGATAAGCCAATACCGCCCATTGCTTCCGCACGGATCCAGCGCTGGGCTTTGTTGTTTGCTGCATACGAGTATTCTCTGGAGCACAAACCAGGTACGCAGATAGCAAATGCCGACGCACTGAGCCGATTGCCTTTATCGACCGGCCCCATGTCGACCCCCACGACCGGTGAGGTGGTTGCAACCCTACATTTTATGGACACCTTGCCTGTCACGGCATCACAGATCCATGAGTGGACCCAGACGGAGCCAGTCCTGTCAAAGGTTCGGCACATAGTCCTGTATGGTGGGCAGCATAGACAGCTCCCAGGCGAGTTGCAGGCATTTTCCTCCAAGCTGTCAGAATTCAGCGTGGAAGACGGCATCCTCTTGTGGGGGACACGTGTGATTGTCCTGGAAAAAGGCCAGGAGCTGATACTAACAGACTTGCACAATGGGCATCCAGGTGTGACCAAAATGGAAATGTTGGCCCGGAGTTATATCTGGTGGCCAGGCCTCGACACCGACATTGAGAAGGTGGCCCAAAACTGCTCCATTTGCCAGGAGCATCAGAAGCTTCCGCCGGCCGCGCCCCTACATCACTGGGAATGGTCAGGACGGCCTTGGGCACGCTTGCATGCAAATTTCGCAGGCCCTTTTCAAGGATCCATGTTCCTTCTATTAATTGACGCCCAGTCTAAATGGCTAGAGGTGCATAAGATGCAGGGACAACGTCCTGCGCAACAATTGAAAAGATGCATTTGTCGTTTAGTACGCATGGCCTCCCCGAGGTGCTGGTCACGGATAACGGCACTCCATTCACGAGTGAGGAGTTTGCGAGGTTCACGAAGATGAACGGCATACGCCATATCCGCACTGCCCCTTACCACCCGGCTTCAAATGGGTTGGCAGAGCGCGCAGTGCAGACATTCAAAAGAGGCCTAAAGAAGCAGTCTTCCGGATCAATGGACACGAGACTGGCTCGCTTTTTGTTTACGTACAGGACCACCCCCCATGCGGTGACTGGGGTAGCTCCCGCAGAACTTCTAATGGGCCGGAGACTTCGCACCCGCCTTAGTCTGGTTTTCCCGGACATTGACGCAAAAGTACGCCGCACACAAGAACGGCAGGGACAGGGATTTTCTCGGCATCGGCCGATTCGGCAGTTTGCGCCCGGAAACCCAGTGTTCGTTCGGAATTTTGCTGGTGGTGCCCAGTGGGTTCCTGGTGTAATCTTTCGCCAAACGGGCCCTATATCTTACCAGGTGCAAGCCCAGGTTCGTCTCCAGCGCAAACATGTAGACCACGTTCGGTCCAGAAGACTATCCCCTCAAAGGATTCCCCGCCCCCGGAGCTCATTTCTACAGCCGCAGAGACCAGAGATAAGGGGAGGTAGTCCTCACAATCTTCCACTGGTGCCTCACTCGAAGCCTGCGCAGGTCGTTACAGAACCGAATGGAGATAGAGACGCTGACATGACGGAGGCAGCAGACTCTGACTCCGAGATGGAGACACAGGATGCATCAGAGGGGGAATCCTCGGGTCCACGGGCCGTGGATGTACAATCGTAGCGCCGTTCATCACGGAAGCGCCGGTCTCCGTCTCGTTACACGCCGCCTGATCCAGCGCCGCGTGCAAATGGTGTCCGGCCTGCGGCAAAACGAGTCCGACGCCCTCCTTCGCCAGGGTCTTCGGTGGATTCCTTGGACTTTTGGGGGGGAGGTAATGTTATAACCTGCCTATTTACCATTGGCTGGGGACTAATGACAATCCCACAATCCTGTGGGAGTATGAGCTTCCCCAATGAGGGGGGCGGAGAAACCATTAGTAAACTCCTAGTATAAATAAAGCTGGCCAGTTTAGGAACCGGCAGGAAGGAGTGTGCAGCAAGGGAAGTTGCTGCTGCTGTTATATATATATATGTTATTGTAAATAAATGTTATTACTTTGTATCCTTAAAATTTGTGCTGGATTCTTCGTGGCCCTCACAAAAATGTGCCAACGCACAAGTGGACCGCCTCCGAGCCCTCCACGAGGACCTTTGCCACCCGGGGGTCACTCGCTTCTTCCACTTTATCAAGACCCGCAACCTGCCCTACTCCATCGAGGAGGTCAGGACAGCCACCAGGAATTGCCAAATCTGCGCGGAGTGCAAACCGCACTTTTACAGGCCAGAGAAAGCGCACCTGACAAAGGCTACCCGTCCCTTTGAACACCTCAGTATGGACTTCAAAGACGTACTCACCTCCACCGACCCCAACACGTACTTCCTGAACGTGATTGACGAGTACTCCCGGTTCCCATTCGCCATCCCCTGCCCCGACATGACCGTAACCACCGCCATCAAGGCCCTCCATAGCATCTTTACGTTGTTCGGGTTCCCCGCTTACATACATAGTGATAGGGGGTCCTCCTTTATGAGCGGCGAACTGCATCAATTCCTGCTCAGCAAGGGCATTGCCTCGAGCAGGACGACCAGTTACAACCCCCGGGGTAACGGACAGGTAGAGAGGGAGAACAGAACGGTCTGGAAGACCGTCCTACTGGCCCTACGGTCCAGGAATCTCCCAGTCTCCCGCTGGCAGGAAATCCTCCCCGATGCCCGCCACTCCCTCCAGTCACTGCTTTGTACCACGACCAACCAAACACCTCACGAACGTCTCCTTGTCTTCCCCAGGAAGTCCTCCTCTGGGACCTCACTCCCGACCTGGCTGGCAGCTCCCGGACCCATCCTGCTCCGAAAACACGTGCGGGTGCACAAGTCGGACCCGTTGGTCGAGAGGGTCCATCTTCTCCACGCTAACCCCCAGTACACCTACGTGGCATACTCCGACGGCCGACAAGATACGGTCTCCCTACGAGACCTGGCGCCCGCCGGATCCCCACACACACCCAGCCTCCAGTCCCTAGGAGGATCGGTTCTTCCGCCGGCCCCGTCTAGACACCTCCGCCCACCTACGCACCCCGCAGACGCTCCCTTCCCAGGTCAATCGGCTTCCCCACCAGCGCCATCTAGGGGTGTTGAAGCTGCCACAGAGATCGAGGCCACGCTCCCGGAGTCACAGACGCCTGAGCCTCCACCGGCGTCACCACCAAAGCTTCGACGATCACAGAGGACGACCAGGGCCCCCGATCGACCGATTGCTTCACCTTAAAGTGTATATAGTTAATTGTGAAATTGTAAATAGTTACGACAATAAGACAAAACGCTGTACGGAGGTATTACGGTACCTCCATAACCATAACTTCTACCACGTTACCATGTTGTAATACCAAGCCACCACCCCCGCCGAACTCTTTTTTAACAGGGAGTGAATGTGGTAGTCTGTGTAGAGGTATTACGGTACCTAGTAATGCTGGAACACCGTTGGTGGATATTGTATGTTTCCCATTGGTCAAGCTGTATGGTAGCTCCGCCCTGCGAGGCGGGGTATAAGAGCCCGTGCCGCCCCAGCAGCCTTCTTTCTGTACCTGAACTGCTGGGGGAAACATCTAGCTTATTAAAGCCTTCAGTTGGACTACAACCTCCCTTTAGTAGTCATTGATCATGCATCACCCTCCATACCAGGCAACATCCTGGTAAATCTCTTCTGCACCCCCTCTTAAGCCTCCACATCCTTCTGGTAGTGTGGCGACCAGAATTGAACACTATACTCCAAGTGTGGCCTAACTAAGGTTCTATGCAGCTGCAACATGACTTGCCAATTTTTATACTCAATGCCCCGGCAAATGAAGGCAAGCATGCCGTATGCCTTCTTGACTACCTTCTTACACCTGTGTTGCCCCTTTCAGTGACCTGTGGACATGTACACCAAGATCTCTCTGACTGTCAATATTCTTGAGAGTCAACTCACTGAAACAATTTGTCAACTTCTCCACGAGGATGTCGAATGGTGGCGGCATGGTGGCGCAGTGGTTAGCCTTGCTGCCTCATGGCGCTGAGGACCCAGGTTCGATCCCGGCCCTGGGTCACTATCCATGTGGAGTTTGCACATCTCCCCATGTCTGTGTGGGTCTCACCCCCACTACCCAAAAAGATATGCAGGGTAGGTGGATTGGCCTTGCTAAATTGCCCCATAATGGGAAAGAAAATAATTGGGTACTGTAAATTTATTTTTAAAAAGGATGTTGAATGATGCTGGCAAGAGCCATGACTGCGATTCCCGTCATGATATTCAAACATACATCATAACACATACATAATGATAGACAGAGCAACGGACCAATTAGCACACATAACACAACAGCCTATCACAGACAAGAGCAGACACAGTATAAAACAAGAAACACGACACTTCCTAGGCAGTCCATCTGGAGATGGCACAGGGCCAGGACCTCAAAGCAAGACACTCACTCAGTCACAACGTGCTGAGTACCAAGTCTGATGTATAAATAGTTTAATGGAATAAAACTACGTTGTACCAATTGCAACCGTGTTGGTTCGTCTGTACCTCAGAGCACCCAACACTTCATGATACCAGGAGTGAATCGATAGCTACCGGCAAATCTGCCATCCTGAGCCATGGACACCCTCAACAAACCGCAGCTGTTGCAAGTCGCTGGGAACCTGGGCACAAATTGGACGCTCTTCAAGCAGCGCTTCGAACTCTTCATGCAAGCCAACGAAAAACAGGGCGCCTCGGACGAAACGAAGATTGCCATGCTCCTCACTACCACAGGTCAGCACGCCATCCATGTATACAACTCCATGGTGTTCGCGGAAGGCGAGAACAAAGCTAAGTATGACACGGTCCTCCTCAAGCTCGACAAGCACTTCAACGTTGAGGTCAACGAGAGCTTTGAGAGGTATGTCTTTCAGCAGTGCCTGCAAGGTAAGGATGAGTTCTTTCAGTCCTTCCTGACGCACCTCCGCATACTCGTGCAGTCCTGCGGTTACGACACCACCTCAGAGTCCATGATCCGGGACCAGATCCCGGGACCGCCTCCGGCGGCCTACGCCAGCAGCTTCTAAAAATAAAAGGCCTGACCTTAGCATCTGCAGTTGAAGCCTGTGTCCTACATGAGAATGCGACTAGCTGCTATGCCCAATTTCAGGCGACCGAATCGGCACTGAGGGGGTCCCACGCGACCGAATCGGCAAGCCAGGCCACCCACGAGGCCAAACGCGTCCAGGCAATCGAGTTTCTCCCGGCCCGCGGCCCGGACGAGGGCGGCCGTTTCGCGCGCTTTTCAAGGCTTCCTGCGTTTGTGCGCGCCAAAACCTACGACAACACTGAGGGACGTGCTGCGCAGGTGCGCCCGACGCAAGACTGAACTGCGCATGCGCAGTGGCGTAACGAACGCCATGTCGTCACGACGTGCGGCAACTGTGGAGCTGCACATTTAAAAGGGCAATGTCCTGCAAAAACCCGGCAATGCCTACGCTGTGGCAAGATGGGCCACTACGCTGCCTACTGTCGAGCGGCTCGAACTGTTGATCTTCCACATCACCGACAACCTCGCAGGAACGTGCGCACCATTCAGCCTCCACATCACGACATCCAAACCGATGACACAGATGACCAAGACGCCTTCCAGGTTGCGGTCATTGATGGGAACCGGGTCAACACCATCAATCCGGGCGATGAATGGTGTGCCACCCTGACGGTCAACCGATCGCCGATCACTTTCCGCCTGGACACTGGCGCCTCCGCCAACCTCATAGCATGGTCAGCCTTCTACGCCATGAAGGTCAGACCACCAATCCGGCCATCCCGGTGCAAGATGGTCGACTATAACGGGAATGTTATCCCGGCCATGGGATCCTGCCAGCTCCAGGTGACACACAACACACACACGGCCACACTCTCGTTCGAGATAGTCGGCTCATCGAAGGACTCCCTGCTGGGCGCACAGGCATGCAAGGTTCTCCACCTTGTGCAACAAATCCACTCTCTCTCTCCAGACAGCACGTCTGACTTCCCGGATGCAGAGTTCAACGCACAGCTCCAATCGCTCCTCACCCACAACCAGGAGGCATTCGAGGGCATGGGAACACTGCCATACACCTACCGAATTCGCCTCAAACCGGACGCCATCCCGGTCGTTCACGCACCTCGCAGGGTTCCTGCGCCACTTAAAGACCGCCTCAAGCAGCAGCTGCCGGATCTCCAGGACTAAGGGGTCCTATCCAGGGTCATGGAGCCCACGCCATGGGTCAGCTCCATGGTGTGTGTCAAGAAGCCCTCCGGCGAGCTCCGTATCTGTATTGACCCCAAAGACCTCAATAATAATATTATGAGGGAACATTATCCCATACGCAAACGGGAGGAGATCACCATTGAAATGGCCCAGGCGAAGGTATTCACGAAACTGGATGCTTCTAAGGGTTTTGGCAGATCCAACTGGACCCGTCCAGCCGAAAGCTATACACCTTCAACAACCCTTTCGGCAGGTTCTGCTACAACCGGATGCCATTTGGCATCATCTCGGCATCCGAGGTCTTCCATAGAATCATGGAGCAGATGATGGAAGGCATCGAAGGGGTGCGCGTATATGTGGACGATGTCATCATCTGGTCCACCACACCGCAGGAGCACATATATCGTCTCCAACGCGTTTTTGCCCGCATACGGGAAAATGGCCTGCGCCTCAACCGAGCCAAGTGCTCCTTTGGCCAGACCGAGTTGAAGTTCCTGGGGGACCATTTCTCCATGTCAGGGGTCCGTCCGGATGCAGACAAGGTGAGTGCCATCACAGTCATGCCGCAACCGGCCGACAAGAATGCTGTCCTACGCTTCCTTGGCATGGTCAACTTCCTGGGGAAGTTCATTCCCAACCTTGCCTCCCACACGACGACTCTGCGCCACCTCGTCAGAAAATCCACAGAGTTCCAGTGGCAACACACACACCAGCTGGAATGGGAGGAGCTCAAACGCAAACTCACCACGGCACCAGTGTTGCCGTTTTTTGACACGTCTCGTGCCATCAAAATCTCAACTGATGCCAGCCAATCCGGCATTGGAGCAATGCTCCTGCAACGGGATGACACGGCATCATGGGCCCCAGTGGCCTCTGCATCGCGGGCCATGACCCCCACAGAGCAGCGCTACGCGCAGATCGAAAAAGAGTGCCTGGGCTTGCTAACCGGTTTAGACAAGTTCCATGATTACGTATATGGTCTTCCCCGGTTCACTGTCGAAACTGACCACCGCCCCCTGGTCAGCATAATAAACAAGGACCTGAACGAGATGACCCCTCGCCTCCAGCGCATCCTACTTAAACTCAGGAGGTACGACTTCCAACTGGTCTACACTCCAGGGAAGGACCTCATCGTGGCGTTTGCCCTATCCAGAGCAGTGAGCACGCCGCCAGATGCGGAGGGGTTCGTATGTCAGGTCGAGGCACAGGTGGCTTTCACAGCGGCAAATCTGCCGGCTGACGACTCCAGGCTGGCCCGTATCCGTCGAGAGACTGCGGCCGACCCCCTTCTGCAGCGAGTGATGCGCCACATGACGGGAGGATGGCTCAAAGGGCAGTGCCCGCAGTTCTACAATGTACGAGACGACCTAGCCATCATTGATGGTGTCCTTCTGAAGCTGGACCGGATTGTGATTCCGCACAGCATGCGCCAGCTGGTTCTCGACCAACTACACGAAGGCCACTTGGGGGTCGAGAAGTGCAGACGGAGGGCCCGAGGGGCGGTATACTGGCCGGGCATCAGTGACGATATTGCCAACATGGTGCTCAACTGCACAACCTGCCAAAGGTTTCAGCCGGCGCAACCTCCTGAGACGCTTCTGCCCCATGAGCTGGTGACGTCCCCCTGGGCGAAGGTGGGTGTCGACCTGTTTCACGCGCTCGGCAGGAACTATGTCATCATAGTTGACTACTTCTCAAACTACCCTGAAGTCATACGCCGGCATGATTTGACGTTGTCTGCTGTCATCAGGGCCTGCAAAGACACCTTTGCTCGCCACGGCATTCCGAAGACTGTCATGTCGGACAATGGGCCCTGTTTTGCCAGCCAGGAATGGTCGTCCTTTGCTGCTTCGTATGGCTTCACACACGTGACGTCCAGCCCTCTACACCCCCAGTCAAATGGAAAGGCGTAGAAGGGCGTTCACATTGCCAAGCGGCTCCCCTGCAAGGTTGCTGCTGCCGGGTCGGACTTCTGCCTCGCCCTGCTGGCCTATCGCTCGGCCCCACTAGCCACTGGTCTCTCACCAGCACAGCTGCTGATGGGTCACGCCCTCAGAACCACTGTGCCTTCCATCCTGGCACCAACAATAGACCATGCTCCGGTACTGCATAGGATGCAACTGCAGCGCGGTCGCCAGAAGAGATCGTACGACACACAGGCAACTGATCTTCCCTCCCTGGCCCCTGGAGATAACGCTCGCATCCACCTACCAGACGGTGGCTGGTCACCACCTTCCGAAGTCCTCCGACGCGTGGCTCCCCGCTCGTTCCTGGTACGCATGCCTGATGGATCCGTGCGTAGGCGCAATCGCCGAGCCCTTCGCTTACTTCCACGCTCGCAACGGGACCCTACACAGACGCCGTGTCCTCCACTGGTTCCTGATAGCGACTTCGTGGAGTTGCCGTATACCATGCCCTTCTGTCGCCGCCCGTGGCCAGGCTCGCACCTCAGCCGGTGGTTCTCGACCCACCCTTGAGGCGGTCAACCCGAATTCGTCGCCCACCTACTAGACTGGACTTATGAGACTGTTCACACATTGAACTTTTGCAACCACTGTTTTATAACATGTCTCTGTTTTATCATTACAGGCATTCGTTTGATCGTTCCAAATTTCCACGTTGTTCTTCTCTTTGTTATGGTACAACCTCGTTCGTATGTCACACCTGACATCGCCCCTTGTATATAGTTAAGCCCCATGTACATGATGTAAATATTACGCACACACACACACATTTAGCTGCACTCAGGACACATTTATATTTATAACCACGTAGGCACATAATCTTGTAAAAAAGGGGGATGTCATGATATTCAAACATACATCATAACACATACATAATGATAGACAGAGCAACTGACCAATTAGCACACATAACACGACAGCCAATCACAGACAAGAGCAGACACAGTATAAAACAAGAAACACGACACTTCCTAGGCAGTCCATCTGGAGATGGCACAGGGCCAGGACCTCAAAGCAAGACACTCACAGTCACAACGTGCTGAGTACCAAGTCTGATGTATAAATAGTTTAATGGAATAAAACTGCGTTGTACCAATCGCAACCGTGTTGGTTCGTCTGTACCTCAGAGCACCCAACACTTCAATTCCTACAGCCAATGCTCTGCTACAGGCTAAACTTGAAAACAATGCGAATAAGGCCCTTCTGCAATGCAGATTGAAAAAGTAAACGCATGATTAAAGAGATGCCCATTTTATCAGCCCTCTAACATCAGGTCAAAAGGTCAGTATTCAGGCTGCACGTGGTCATGACCAGTTGGCAGTGGTACAAAGTAATAATCCGCAATCAAACAGCTATGTAGAGGCCTCAGATGTGCCCACCGTGCACGCAATCACTGTCACCTTCTGCAAGTAACAGACCCAGCATCAACAGATGCTCCAACACACCACTTCAGTCATCCGGTTTATGGCACCAGTCCCCTTGCAAATGCAGACTCCTACAGAGGCCAACATAGCTAATCCTGCACCTGACAAACACACAAATGAAACGTCCCCTGTTCCTACCATTATGGACACTAGTCGCAGAAAGACAACACCACCTACTGGTGTAATCACACATTCCAGGCATTTGAGCAGGGAAACACAAAATTCCAGGATTTTATTACCAGTTAACCTTTAACTGACTTTTGAAGTTCAACTTTCTTTTCAACAGAAAAGGGCGGAGGGTGTGTGGAAGAGATGTAGTGGGCTATGCAGCAGTTGTTACAGCCTAAATGTGCCTCAATATATATATATGTAAATAGTGATGCATTGTCAGGTTTTCTTTGCAACATTTTTTGTGAAAAAGTGTTTTCCAACCTTTTTTGCCTGGGACCCATTTTTACCAACCAGCCATCCTTCGTGACCCATTCCAGCCGACCTTCGCGACCCACGCCACCCGAACTTCACGACCCACCATTTTCACTTACATTTAATGTGATAGCTGAGCTTGCTTGGCCGTCACGATCTCACTTGCTTTGTCATTCAATGTTACATTTCTGATAAGGGCTTCAGCTGATGATATAAGTTCTCACTACATCGGTTGAACAAAATTAAGAGGTTTGTCCTCGAACTCGCCATGCTCAATCTTCAAATGCCTTTGAGGTTTTGAGGGTTTTAATCTTTCATTTCCCAGCACTTCCCTGCATATAACATACATTGGCTTTGCATCTTGATTTTTATTTGCACAATTAATAAATCTATATCTCAAAAAAACTTCTTTATCGAGCTTCTTCGTAATGGGTTGTTACCAGAGGCCCTGCAGCTCACAGCAGCACTGCTGGCATCTACAAAATGAAGGAATCTCTCCCGTGCCCGGAGCACAGGATGTCAGTGTACGGGGTGTGTGACCTGCTCCCTCCGCTGCTTCTGGAGAGAAGACTCCATCGATTTTCAAAAAGAATCTGCTCCTGCGTCAGCGCGCTGACATCAGCAGAAGGCGATCTGCCTCGCTGGGCTCTGGGCCTGCGCACTGCTGCGGGGGCACGCTTGTCTGGGACAGCTGGCATTCTGAAAGCCAGTTTTCGCTCACGTTCTGAAAGCTGGCTGCGGCCAGCGTTTTTAAAAGCCAGTCGCAGCCATTCAGCACTTCTTCCAGCAATGGGGAATGCTGCGGCTGATGACCTTGCAACCCTTCCGACACCAGGTCGTGGCACACCCCTGGATCTCAACCTTGAGTTTGAAAATTGTTACATCTCATGCCACCGGTGTCCCAACTAAACGGGGACAATCTGAACTAAGTGGTCACATGAGAACATGATGACACGGGCACATAAGAGATCACATGGCGGGAGCGCAGGAGTTATCCCCAGGATCGTGTACTGTATGTAGCTGTTGAGCTTAGGAATAAACTGCCTTTGTTGCAAGTGTTTGATGTCGCTGATGTGAGGAATCCACAACAATCCACACCAACAAAAAGATGGTTCCAATCAAAGGTCACAAACTTAAACAGTGGCCACAATTCTCCCAAACAATATCTCTGGGTGCGATGCAATGCAAAAGTTTCAAAGTTCATTAGTGACGGGTTTTTCAGGGAGTTTCCCATCGGCTCTGCTGGCGAGTTCCCCACCACTGTCCAATGACACTTAGTCACTTTTTTGGGCCCTGGGGAGTTTCTCACGGGTTTAGTCCACACTTCTAATTTTTTTTAGCACTGGGGAGCTGAACTCAGAGATCAGGCCACCCTTTTGAAAGGGTGCCCCCATTTCTAAGTGTGCTTGTGGGTCCCTCACATCCCCCACCCATGGGTAATGTTACCCCCCTACACACACACACATGTATACTACCTCACACCCCCCAAGTGAGGACACTCCACTATGGGGTCCCTGGGAGGCCTCCCACTTCAGGCCCCCCAAGCCCCCTTACAGCACTCCCTCCCTTCCAGGACCCTAAACCATCGCCCCCCCCCCCAACTTCCCAAAGGCCTCGACTTACCTCCCCTGCACTCCCCTACCCTTTAAACACCCTCCTCCACCCTCATTTCATGGGCAGGGCCCCCCTCGCTTTCTGATCTTTGGCAGTGCCACCTTGGCACTTGGGCACCCTTGCACTGCCACCCTGGCATCCGGGGAGTGCTCCTGTTGATTTGGCAGTGCCAAGGTGCCAGCTGGGCAGTGCCAAGGTGCCCATGTTCCAGGGAGATGGCCAGGGGGCCATCCTGCACTTACCCTGACCACCCAGGGGTCTCAGATGGCCCGGGTGATCCCCCGGCTGCTGTTCCGCCTGGCCCACGTTTGTGAGGACATTTGTTACCTGTGTGGTAGGTAACATGTGCTACTCAATCCTTGGCTAATGATGAGGTATTCTGAATCTTGATGAAGAAGATTCGAACTCGTCCAGTAATAACAAAAGGTTTATTGAGCAACTACAACAGTAATTGCATGAGTTCTTTACTCTAACTTTACGAGTGATAAGGTTAACAAGATCTAACTACAGTAACTATACGTAACTCCACTTGCCGTCTGAACTAGTCTGCTATTGCCCTGGTGACTTTGCACCCAAAAGAGAGAGAGAGACCCAATGTGGTTGCCTTTTATACTCCTGTTGGTCCGGCCCTCTAGTGATCATATGGTGCTACTGATTACACATTAACCCCTTGTGTACATGCACATATAGAGATCACTACACTGGGCAGCACCAAGATGCCCATATTTCAGGGGGCCACTTTGCACAATCCTGACCATCCTGGAATCTCCGATAGCCCGGAAGACCCCTCGGATGCCGTTCCGCCTGGTCCATGTTGTTGTGGACCAGTACTGATTGGCGCCCGACTGCCGTCTCCCTGGGGAGGCCAGTGAATTGAAGGAGGCCGATTGACCCTAGGTAGATAGGCCTTAAGTAGATTTAAGACCAACTTCCGTGAGCGGCGTTTGGTCCTGCCCCTTTTGGGCGTAGATCTGATTCCGATGCTTCGCAGGACTTGGGTGAATCCCATGAGGTGCAGAGGCTGCTGGGAAGCCTGTGGGAGGCCTGTCCTGAGATTCTCTCGCTCGAGCGCAACACGGCCAGAGAATTGCGCCCACGGAAATTTTCCAGCTTTGGGGAACGGAACTCAAGAGATCAGGGCACCATTTTGAAAGGGTGCCCTGATCGCCAAGTGAGCTTGTGGGTCCCCCACAGTCCCCACCCATGGGAACTGTCACCCCACATATCGGCAATACCCCACAAGCTCACCCCCAAGTGAGGACACTCTGCTGTGAAGTCCCTGGGGCTTCCCCCCTCTTCAGCCCCCCCCCCCCCCCCCGCATACCTCTTAGAGGCCCTCCTTCCCGGACCCTCACCTATCAACCTCCAACCTCCCAGTGGCCCCTATTTACTTACCTGCATCACGCTGCACCGGCGGGTGGGAGAATTGCGGGAGAAGCCGGCTTAAAACGTATCCTTCATATTTAAATGAGGACTTAAACATGCTAATCTGGTTCATGCCGAATGAGGGCGTGAAAAAGATCACGCCAGCCGGAGCAGGCCTGGAACATTGGGCAGGATTCTCCAATACAGCGGCTATGTCACAACTCCAGCGTCAAAACACAGGCGTTTCACTCTGGACTACCCTGAAGGAAGTCCTGAGTGATTCTCCAACCTGAAGGGGGCTAGCAAGGCCCCGGAGTACTCCTCGCAGCTCTGGCTGCCGATACGGAGTCCTGCACTTCCGGTCGGGAGTCTGCACGTGCACACGGCGACGGTCTTTGGCGGCCGCCCCATGCGATATGGCAGATTCACACCATGGACCCGCCCTGAAAATATAGGCCCCCCTGAGATCGCGCGCGCCCTCGGATCGCTGGCCCCTGATCGCTAGCCTGGTCGTCCGTGATGCCTCCGCCGGTGAAGGATCCCGCCGCCCCCACCAGGGCGGCCGTGGACTGACTCCACAGCCGCCACTGGCCGTTCCCGACAGGCAGAACGTGGTTAGAACCACGCCGTCGGGAACTCAGCCAGAATTCATCGGAGAATCGCCGCGGGGGCCTCTGTCAATGGCCCCCCACCCACGCCGTGTAGACCGCGCGTGCGCGCCTCGCGGCGATTCTCCGGGGACCGGAGACTCTCGTGAGCGGAGCCGTGCTGGATTTCGGCGTCAACGGCCATTCTCCGGCCCTGCGCCGATCCCAATTTCGGCTCGGAGAATCCCGCTCGTCGAAACTGCTTGCCGCCCGGCGCAAATCCCGTTTCGGACCTCTCCTGGAATTCTCCCAAAGCGGGATATGCGCCGGCCAGAAAATCACCCCCAGTAACTCTGATTGCTGCTAGATCTGCCCAATAGGTCCAGCATTTTCTGTGTTCGCTTTCCAAATGCACAACATTTCACACAATCTGCTGCCCAGATTGTCAATTGCTGGCGAATGAACACTGAAAAGTAAAAATTCCAACCTTCAGCAATATTGGGCTCGAATTCAATCACTTCTCGTTGCCGAACTCAATACGTTTTGCACAATTTGGATTATACCCAACGCCATTCCACAACACAAGTCAACAAAAGAATCCCGCCAAAATAATTCAAACCGAAAAGCCGTTAATTAAAATGGCGCCGAAATGGGGCGGTGCCACATAAATAATAGGGGGTGGGGGGGGAACAGTAGGGAAATAAATACTCCAAAGTTTGGATAGTTTTGAAAGATCTCTTGAAATGATAACCTTACAGGCAAGTTAAATATTTTTACGTCCAATAAGAAAGATAAATCAAATGATCTGATGTAAGGGCGCATTTGATGCTGAACCTAGCTCCCCTCTTTTCGGAATGGTACCGCCAGTTGTCCGCCCCTGGCGGTTTTGTTAAACGGCGCATGGAGAAAGCCGGGAAAAGTTTTTTAAACTCAGTCGGTGTTGGGGGACAAAGAAAAGTGTGCCTTTCTTTTTCAGGTTAGCCTTAACAGCCTTTTTAATGAAATTAGAAGATTTGCAACTCTTGGTCATAAAAAAAATCCAGTTTTTCCTCTCCTTGCTGTCGAATTTAACCTTCAGGTTTCCACACTTGAGAGCAGGTCTGGGTGTGAAAATCCACTGTGGTTTCCCGAAAGTGTACCAAGAATAGAGTACAAATAAATTACACCTTTAAAACTTGTAGTGCAGATCCAACCAACTCCAAGCAATTTTGGGTTTAAAAAATTGGTTTTATTATGATGCCTCTCATCCTTCAAATGCAGTCCATTACTCTGGATGATCAGACATCTCACTCTGCTATATTTTATCCATGATGTGGAGATGCCGGCGTTGGACTGGGGTGAGCACAGTAAGAAGTCTTACAACACCAGGTTAGAGTCCAACAGGTTTGTTTCGATCTCACTAGCTTTCGGAGCGCTGCTCCTTCCTCAGGTGAATGAAGAGGTTTGTTCCAGAAACATATATATAGACGGATTCAAAGATGCCAGACAATGCTTGGAATGCGAGCATTAGCAGGTGATTAAATCTTTACAGATCAAGAGATGGGGTAACCCCAGGTTAAAGAGGTGTGAATTGTGTCAAACCAGGACAGTTGGTAGGATTTCGCAGGCCAGATGGTGAGGGATGAATGTAATGCGACATGAATCCCAGGTCCCGGTTGAGGCCGCACTCATGTGTGCGGAACTTGGGTATAAGCTTCTGCTTGGTGATTCTGCGTTGTTGCGCGTCCTGAAGGCCACCTTGGAGAACGCTTACCCGGAGATCAGAGGCTGAATGCCCTTGAATGCTGAAGTGTTCCCCGACTGGAAGGGAACATTCCTGCCTGGCGATTGTCGCGCGATGACCGTTCATTCGTTGTCGCAGCGTCTGCATGGTCTCGCCAATGTACCACGCTTCGGGACATCCTTTCCTGCAGCGTATGAGGTCGACAACGTTGGCCGAGTCGCACGAGTATGTGCCGCGTACCTGGTGGGTGGTGTTCTCACGTGTAATGGTGGTATCCATGTCAATGATCTGGCACGACTTGCAGAGATTGCCATGGCAGGGTTGTGTGGTGTCGTGGTCACTGTTCTGAAGGCTGGGTAGTTTGCTGCAAACAATGGTTTGAGGTTGTGCGGTTGTTTGAAGGCAAGAAGTGGGGATGACCTTGGCAAGATGTTCATCTTCATCGATGACGTGTTGAAGGCTGTGAAGAAGATGTAGTTTCTCCGCTCCAGGAAAGTACTGGACGACGAAGGGTATTCTGTTGGTTGTGTCCCATATTTGTCTTCTGAGGAGGTCGGTGCGGTTTTTTGCTGTGGCGCGTTGGAACTGTCGATCGATGAGTCGAGCACCATATCCCGTTCGTACGAGGGCATCTTTCAACGTCTGTAGATGTCTGTTATGCTCGTCTGAGCAGATCCTGTGTATACGGAGAGCTTGTCCATAGGGGATGGCTTCTTTAATGTGTTTAGTGTGGAAGCTGGAGAAGTGGAGCATTGTGAGGTTATCCGTGGGTTTGCGGTAAAGCAAAGTGCTGAGGTGGCCGTCCTTGATGGAGACGAGTGTGTCCAAGAATGCAGCTGATTTTGGAGAGTAGTCCATGGTGAGTCGGATGGTTGGATGGAACTTATTGATGTCATTGTGTAGTCGTTTCAGTGATTCTTCACCGTGGATCCAAAGGAAAAAAATGTAATCGATATATCTGGTGTATAACGTCGGTTGAAGGTCCTGTGCGGTGAGTAGGTTTTCTTCAAACTTGTGCATGAAGATGTTGGCGTATTGGGGTGCGAACCTGGTCCCCATGGCTGTTCCACACTATTTTATCCACACTAATAGTCCTGTGTAACGTGCAGTTCCATATTAAATACATATCACAGGCGCACAAATTGGTTTGATTTTTGTAAACAATCTAAGGTTTCCTCGCTAAATGCAGAGGGTGCGATTCTGCAGAAAGATTTCTAAGTGTGGTAGTGAGCGGCAATTGTGAGCTTCCCGACATTCGGCCCAGCGAGGCCAGCAATGCTATTCAACGTCAGTTGGTCCACATAACGAGGACCAGGCCGGGCTCCTATATGCGGGGGAGGCCAGGAAAGATGACCTGTCCCCCCCAAGAGTCCTGGAGGGTGAGCCAGAGGGCAGCGAGTGCTGCCTGGGACAAAGTGGCGGTTGTAAGCTCTGGGAATCTCCATTGCAGTACAACGGTCAACAACCTACACCTGGCAGCATGGGTGAAGAGAGACCCCCCCCCACCCCCTGCACAACTCTCCATGCAGTCTCCGACTTTCCCTTTGCCCTCCCTCTCCCTTCATATTCCTTCAACCCTTCCTTCATACCACCCGCCCCCTCCCACCACTGTGAATCACGTGTGCGGCTAACGATGAACTCGCTGTATCTCCTCAGGAGAAGTTCTCCCACAATCGTTGGGAGAAGGCCCAGACTGGCGGAGGCATGCCCAACTTAAGAATCCTCACTACCTTCGAGGAATAGGCACTGGAGCTGACTAGGGTGGCCGAAGACGGAGGGGTCACCTGCATGGAAGTTGGCAGAAGCCGCAGGTGAGGATCCAGCGGGGCCCCACCCGGAGGACCTGTCAAATGTGAGTTGTTATTGCCTTGCTGACTGACCCATCCCTTCCACTGACCACATGTCCATTCTCCCGCAGGTCCTCCAGCCGACGATGCCGGCCCATCCCGGGTGGACCCCTCTCCAGCCTCCCAGGGGAACACCTCAGTGAAGAGCTCCGAGGAAGACACGATCGATGTGTCACAGCGGTCATCCCCACCCTCAGAGGGACAGGCTTTCGGGGCACAATCTGGCGGACACCACAAAGCTTCTGAAGCACATCAGGTAGAGGCAGCAACCCCCAGGCGAGACATGACCCAGCTGGGCTCCAGCCTGATGCTCTGTAACCCTCTGGTACACAGTTACCCGGCACTGATGGAGACGATAGGGTGTGACCGGGACATTCAGAAGGAGATGTCAGTGACAACCCAGCAGGTCCATAGCCACTTGGAGGAGCCCCAGAGACTACGGGTGCAAGAGATGTCGCTGGCAATGCGTGGCACTGAGGCCAACACTACCAGCATGGCGACCACAATGGAGAGCCTGGTGCACGACGTCTGCACCATTAGTGAGGATGTCCAAAGCATCACGCAGTCGGTGATGGGGAATTGTATTACACATTTAAAAATCTTGTCACTTTCATCGGCCGACCTTCTTGGCCCATCTCTAAAGGCATCCCCCCCCTGCACACTGTGTGCAGGTGATGAGTGTGAGCGAGCACGCAGCAGTCAGTCAGAGGTCAAACTCTGGCATAGATTGAGGAGCACTGGCGTTCAACTGTCTGCGGGTTATCGTCAACCCCCTGCCCTCGGCAGTAACCTGCGGACTGTGCCGACAAAGTCCCAGGTGGGATATGGGGATGGGAGGTGGGTAAGGTATCAATGCCGAACCATGTTAATCAGACGGGTATGAGAGCCTCCCTGGCCCTCTGGGCTTCTCGTACCCTCGCCGCTGATGCCTGTCCTGCAGCCTCCGGATGGTCCTCCAGTTCCTCCCTGGGACCGTCCTCCAGCCCCTGCTGGTCCGGCATTGTCTCATCATCCTCGTCCTCCTCCTCGGAGGTGGGCACATGTTCCTCATCACCAACCTCCAGTTCGTCGCCCGTTGTTGTGAGAGGATGTGGAGGGCATAGCAGACCACCACAAAGCAGGCGTCCCTCCGGGGGGTGTACTGCAGTGCACCTCCAGAGCGTTCGAGGCAATGTAACCGCATCTTGAGTCCAATGCACCGCTCAATGACAGCACGTGTCGCCTGTATCAGGTCTCCACTTCGGTCTCCGGCCTCCAAACGAGTGTCATTAGCCAGGTAATTAGTGGGTACCCCTTAACACCCAAGAGCCAGCCGCCCATCCTGGGGTGGTCCTCGAAGCGGCCGGGGATGACCGAGGATGTAGCTGTCGTGGACACTCTCCTGGAAGCGTGCTCACACGTGCATGATCTTCATGTGGTGGTCGCACAGGAGCTGTATGTTCAGGGAATGGAACCCCTTCCTGTTAACGTAGGACATTCCACATGACCCAGTGAGCACAGGGCAACACACATGCCATCCACTAGCCCCTGGACCTGTGGTATCCCGGCAATGGCGGAGAATCCTGCTGCCCGGGCAGCCTGTTGGACTTGGTGCATGTCAAAGTTGATGTAATTTTCTGCCCGTGCAGACAGCGCATCCGGGACCTGTCGGATGCACCTGTGGGCTGTGGCATGTGAGATGCCACACAGGTCCCCGCTTGAGCCCTGGAATGATCCTGAAGTGTAGAAATACAGGGCTGCGGTGACCTTGACGGCCACCGGGAACGGGTGTCCTCCTCCTTCACGTGGTTCCAAGTCAGCGAGGACATGGCACAGGCGCCACACTGTCTCCTTGTTGAGGCAGAGCCTCCTGCAGCACACGCTGACCGTCATCTGTTCAAATGACCAGTGACACCCGTGCACCCTGGGCCATAGCGGGAATCTCCCTTGGTCCCTCCCTGGCTTGATGGGTGGCCGGGTCCTCAGGGCATGAGACGGGGTTCCACACATGGGCCGCCGCTTCGAACATCTGCAAACGCTGCTGCTGTCGTCTTCTCCAGCATCTGGCCGCCCGGCCTAGCAACAACACCACTAGGCATGTTCTGTGGATTCCAAAATCCCGTCCATAGCGTTCAATATCTGTAAAGCATTGGGAAAGGGTGCTAGACTGACAATCAACGGTGGCTCCTACCCCGGGACCTTCCATTGCCCCATTGATCCCTCCCCTCCCCCCACCCAGACGCCCTGCCCATGCAGTCTCGGCCTCACCAGACCCTGTACCCCGGAAACCCGCTCATAACATCACCTGGACCAGGTGCTGGTCTTCTCCCCATTGCATTCACCCACCCTCCGTCAATGGACATGTCCCTGGAGCTGTGTCCCATCCCCTGGGTGTTCTGATCACGGCTGCTGTGTGTGTGGTATTACCTCCCACATTGTTCAGACACAGTGTCCAGGGCATCATGGTCTGATTGGGATGCTAGGCAATGACTCCCACATGCTACATGGCCCTCCCATCCACAGGAATCCATTTGGGTTGTGTGAAGTGCTCACTTAACCACGATTGCCAATTCACTATTAGCAATAGCCTTCAGCCGCATTGCTACAGGCCGCAGCAGTCGGTGGGGGTTATAGGTGGTCGTGGGGCAGACGAGCAGGGACAAGGGTTGCTCCCGGATCCAGGGGATGGCATGATGATGCCGCGCATGGTTGCCCCCCCCCCCCCCAGTGCCTCACCCCCACCCTCCTATGGTGGCCCACCCCTGCGGAGAGTACCTTTCCCCAGCCGTGGTCCGTTCCCCCCTCCCCATCCAGCCGAGTGCCCCCACCCCCCACTGAGCACTGTGGTTTTGAAAAGGAGTACTAACCGGCGCCAGCGTGACCACTTGTTGGGGAGGCCGATAAGTGACAGGAGGCCGTTGGATATGGGATGGCTCCAATTAATTGTATGGAAATAGGGTTTAAGTGGTGATAAATTCTTTTCTCACACACTGAGGCGAGCTCCTGATTTTGCCTACAAGAGAGGGCCGGTTGCGTCGCAAAGTGTCTGACACAGTTCTGATTTTCAGCCTCTCCCCCCTATTCACTGGCCTCGTTTCACCCGAGCTAGAGTGCAACGAGGCCGGAGAATCGCGCCCAGAAGCATTGACAATAGGAGCAGGAGGAGGGTATTCGCCACTTTGAGCCTGCTCCGCTATTCATTATGATCGTGGCTGACCATCCAACTCAGTAACCTGTTCCTACTTTCCCCCCATTTCTTTTGATCCCTTTAGCCCCAAGAGCTATAACTAACTTCTTCAAAACATACAACGGACAGGATTCTCCATTCCGGAGACTAAGTACTGCCGCTGGTGTAGAATCGGTAACTGCGCTCTACCGCTCGCAGCACTGGAGAGGAAAGATTCATGTCATGCAAATGTGCCAGCATGCAGCCCACAGGCTACCGCCCTAGTCCCGGCCCCGCAAGCGTCTGATTCGCTGGGGTCGGGATTCGCATTCAGAGCCTGACAAGCTGGAGCAGCTTTTAAGCTCTCCACTCAGCAAAGACTGTCATTCCAGCCAAGAAGATGGCTGCTATAAGGCAAGCACCAAGATACCTAAATGTTGACATTGAAAGCATGCTGGACGTCGTCGTGGAGAGGAGGGACATCTGCTTCCCCCTGGTGGGGCGGAAACTCAACACTCTATACAGAACGAGGCCTGGGATGAGTTGGCAGAGTCTGTGGGTCCTCCAGCCATACCAAGTGGACCGGCATGCTATGCAGGAAGATGATGAATGGCCTTTGATCTGCTCGGGTGAGTCAACACTTCTGTGCCCCTGGCATGACTCCCATCCCTCACATCTTCCCCCAATCCCCTAGAGGCCCTTCAGATAGCTGTACTCACTAGTTCCCCTTCTATCTTGTTTCTGTGCTGTATTCCCATTTTATTTTTAATTTTGATTTTCCTCATTTCATGACATCATATTGAATGGCAGAGCTGGCTTGATGGACCATGTGGTCAACTCTTGCACCTGATTCTTATGTTCTTATAGCTTGCAGGCTTTGCAGCACTTATTTTACATGTGCACTTTGATTAAACGTTGCACTGCAATAATACACCCAGAATCTGGAAGGGGACAAATTAACACCAAGGGCAGTGCAGGATCTAAAGATCTCCCTCCCAAACTTGCAATTCTCCAGTGAAATTAGTTGTTTGGTGCCAATTAAACTGATATGTGTCTTTCCCAATTATATGTACTGTGCACACTCCTGGCAAGGAGTTGTTCCTCGAACAAAGCATTGTGGAATTGAACCCCTGTCATTGACGTAAAGGATAATTTGTTTGAACCTTGGCCTGTTTAGAACACAGATTTGCCACAGATTGCGTGCTGTGTTTTATTGATCATTTGATTGCCATGGGCTCTTACATTGCAGCGCTTTTAAAAAATGTTTTCAGTTGGCATTAGTACACTTGCACAGGTTTGTTCTGTTGGAAGTGAGCAGAGGAAGACAATACACCTCTATTCAGCAGATGGTTTTTGTTTTGAGCTGCAGCTGGTGCTTTGTTGTAACTCATTTGTGGAAACTCAAACCCTAAGGATACCTTACCTCAGTTGAACCCTCCTTCTATAAACATCCCAAAACTTACCCAATATTAAGACCGTAATATCTTTCATCCTTTAAAAAGTAAGTTCTAAAAACATTATACTGCAGTCTTTTATTGTAAAAAGGAAAAGCTATTCATTATCAACTTTTTAAAAAAGAGATGTTCATGATTGGTTTCCTTAATTAATTTATTTGTGACAGGTAATATAGAACTGAGTCAAATAGATCAGGAAGGTCCAAGGTATAATCAGTTAGTGAGTCACCTGGTCCCTACGCTGGTTAGAAACCTACATTAATATGTTCCCTGGGCTGCTAATGACTTGTGTGAAAGTGCACATATACACATCTGACAGAACAGATACACATGGAAGCTGGTTGTAATGCTTGTCACAGTTGACTAGTCCTGCTGACATTCCTTGCCGAAAATTATCACTTGATTGAAATAATAAAGACTGCTTGGCTTCTATGGAATCCTGCCGCAGCATGAGCAAACATCTGAGAGCAGGGAAGAAAATTGAAATGATGCACAAGCGAGGTTGATGGGTAGATCAGACCCGGGAGTCTTATCTTCCTTCTGATCAGCTGGAGTAATGCGTGTGTCATGGGAGTGTCCCTTTAAGAAAGGTTTTTGTCTTATCACATGGCTTCAGTGATATAATTTTGTGGGTGGAGCTGAGCTGTGGCTGTGAGGTTTGTTTTACTTTTGCTTTCAGATTTGACTGTTGTGGACTCAGACTAAGAAAATAAGTGTTTTGGCCTGTCTCTCTCTATTTTAATTTTAAAGAGTTGTTCCAGAAAAAAAAACATTGATTATAGCTACCTGCTTTGGTCACTTAAAAGATATAGTTTGCTTTCCGGAAGGGTTTAAACCTGCTGGTGAGACGAGGTCAGAATCTCAGGAAAAGACGGTCTTGTTCAAATGAGAATGCAGAGTGCTGGGCCACGCCCTTGAAAATGTTTTTTTGGTTTATGGGATTTTATTTTTGAATTGGAACAGTTAAGGGGGGAATTCATTAAGTGTTATACATGAATTTCTGTAGCTGTGGGGTATCTTAATGTTTGTAATTGATAAAAATTCTTGCAGTGTGTTTATATAAATGTTAACTAAATTCTTAGAATAAAGCTTATTTTGATTAAAGTGTCTGGGAAGACTTGAATCACACTTGAAGGGAAGGCTCTTGTGCTCATCCCAGCCAAATTCAGCATTAAGCTTGTAGGTCAGGTGAACTTCATAATATACTTTGGAGTTTCTAAACCCTGGCCCATAACACATGTGATAATGAACCCACAATATCTGTCACTGTTCTAAGGGCAGTGAAAGATGATGCTTGCGATTCTCCAAAACCACGATTAAGTGATACTACCAGTGGGAAAACCAGAGTCATTCCCACTGGTGTTAAGACTGACTCCAACATGCCATGCTATACTCCTTGGAAATTTAAAAAATCTGAATTGGCTGTTCCGTGCCATTCCATGGCACATCTTGGTCCGTGCTGCATCTGAGAGAGGCAGGACCTAATCTCACTGACAGGTCCTGTGCTCTCCGATGTCAAAAAGCTGCTGCAGCCCTTCACCCCTTGATCGTTGGCAGGGCACCCTCACCCTAATTGCTGGCAATGCCCTCCTCCCAGCCCCCTTTTCAGCCTGCCACCTCAGTACCTCCCCTTAAGCCCCCCTGCACCCCTCTTCAGGCCCCACCCCTTGGCAGTGCCAACCTGGTACCTTGCAGTTTGAGGGGTGGCAAGGTGGTAAGTATCCTCCCAACAATTGATACCAAAGTGCCAAGGGGATCCTTCATGGGAGGTTGGGCTCAGGAAGGCTTGCCCTGGACTGGCGGGGCTCAGGCCTGCAGTCATTCCTGGGATGGGGCTCGTTTGGCTGCTCTACCCATCTGCAGCCTTTAAACCCTTTAAACAGTCACTCAGTGGCTCAGACGTACACACCTCTCACAATAAAGTGTAAGTGATCCGATCTGCACTACTAAACCCTTTACAAATTCTGTCAGTATGCCAAGTACAGACCTTTTAAAGGGTTTAGGAGTACAAATGGGATCACCTTCACTTTATTATGAGAAACCTTTAATATTTACCTACAGACTGGTTAAATGGCTTAAAGACCGTAGATGGGAATAGTAGCCAAACGAGCCCCATCCAGGCTGGACCCACGACCTGTGCCCTCCAGCCCAGCGCAAGTCCACTGACCCCCAATCTCCCATGATTGATCCCCTTGTCATCCTGTCGGCAATTATTGGAATTATAGGGAGGGTACTTGCCATCCCTCGGACTGCAAGCCGCCAGGTCTAGGTTCCTCAATACTTGCACCGATTCACGCCAGTGGGACTCTCGGCTGGTGGGGGGGAGAGAGCCTGGAGCATTGTAGCTGGCTAGTGAGTCAGGCGTTTTGCACAAAAGTGAGATGTAAAATAGCTCTAATGAGCAGATTAATTATGGTTCCAACAGTAGGAGTATGCTGCTTTATTTGAATTTAATGTTAAATATTTATATTTCTGTTTGGTAGTGGTATGTAGTGCCTCATAGTTAGCAGATTCTCCCATCTAAAGTAAACTGTTATCGATGTTAGGGTTTCATTCTCTGGCATTATGGCAGCTACCTGTTGCAACATCTGGCATTACCCATTGAACACTCATTTTGCTTGCTTGAATATTGCAGATATATTGTATTAACTGTGCATTTCTGTCATTTGCGCATTTGATGTATTTTCATATTCTCACTAGCAAGATTGAATGCTAGGAATGCCATGTGTTCGTCTTCCGGTGGCGTTCGCGAGCGGAGCGGCCGCGTTCAGGAGATGCTCCCGCCGGTTCGCGATATTGTGGTCTTTTTCGGGGGGTTCCCCGCTGATTTTTTGGAAGAATTAAACCTCTCCGGGGTCGGCCCTGCCTCCCTTGCCCTGTGAAAGCGTCAAAGCTCCGTTTCACGGAGCCGGAGGGTTGGAAGGGCGGGAGAGGAGAGACTGGTCCCGGTGGGTTCGGCGGAGCGGATGCACGTGGAGGAGGAGCAAGGATAGCGACTTTGTTCCCTAAGGAACATCCTGAAAGCCGAAGGGCTGAAAGAGCACAGAGAGAAAAAAAAAAATTCTCTCTCTCTCCTGAGAGGATAAAAAAAAAATCTCTCTCCTGAAAACTTGAAAGGAGCAGCAGGGGCAGAGCCAAACGGAGGCCGAGGCTGCAGGCCCGAAGCCAGGGCGCGATGTAGGTGAGATGTCCCACATCGGATGGCTCCAGCCTAGAATGTGGTAAGAAGACTGAAGCCCGGTCCCAGGGAAATTCTGGAGGTATACAAAAAGAAGAGAAAGAAGTTTTAAAGAAATTTGAGATTGAAGAAGGAAGGAAGGGTGAGAAAAAGGAAAAATAATAAGCCGTTAAAGGATGCGAAAAGCAGCGTCGAGGAAGGGAGGAAACGCGGGCTCGCCGTTGAATGAGAGGACAAGCAAAAGTGCTGACAAGGTGGCGGAGGCTGGACCGCATTGTGGGGCCGCACTACTTACGGTGGAGAAGATGACCGAGGTGATGGCGGTGGCGCTGGAAAAGCAGTTTGCAAGGCACATGGAGGCTTTGAGGAAGGAGATGATGGTCGTATTGAAATCATTGGCGGAGGAGGCAGTCGCCCTGGTGAGAGTAGCTGTGGCAAAGGCATCGGCCAAGGTGAGAGAGCTGGGCGAGAAGATGAAGGAAGTGGAGGAGGCCGTGTCGCAGCACAGTGACCAGCTCACTCGATGGGGGAACGAGCTGCGGAGGGTGGTGGAGGTCAACAGAGGACTTCGAGCCAAGCTCAAGGACTTGGAGATTAATTATGGCGGCACAATCTGAGAATTGTGGGCTTGCCCGAAGGGATAGAGGGCCCAAGGCCAACAGAGTACTTCGCTAAGAAGTTGGCGGAGCTGATGGGGGAGGGTGAGAACCCCTCCCGGTACAAGCTGGACCAAGCTCATCAGTTGTTAAGGCCGAAGCCCAAAGTGAATGAGCCGCCAAGAGCAGTAATCATCTGCTTCCATAAGTACTGCATGAAGCAGAAGGGCGAGGTGCAGTGGGATGGTGCTGGAGTTCGGATCTACCAGGACTTGACGGTGGAGTTGGCAAAAAGAGGAGCAGCGTTCGGGCGAGTGAAGGTGGCCCTGTACAAAAAGGGGGTGCGATTTGGTATGGTATACCCGGCGATGCAGCGGAGGCGGCTGAGGCGTTCGTGAGGGCAGAAGGCTTGGGACAGACGTGAGGAGCGGAGCTGGAAGAGAGACTGTGGACTGTGATTGGGGAGCTGGAAAATGTATAAACTTTCTTTTTACTGACGTGTATTGTAATTTACTTCTCTTCACATTGTTACAGAGTTCAGTTGGTTGGGTTGATTGGCATTCTGTGTTGCGACGGTTATATCTTATAACCGTCGTATGGATTGGATTGTTTTGGGGTTTTATTTCTCTGGGACTGGGTGGGAGGGGACGGTATATCTTGGCGGGGGAGCCACCCGCTCTATCTAACTAAAGTCGGCTAGTGAACGGAGGTGAGGTGAGAAGAGGGCTGCGGACATTGGAACCTGGTTCGCAGGTTTTGATGGGCCTATGAGGCGAGCGAGGGGGGGGGGGGGGGAAACGGATTGATGCTGGAAGATGTTTTTTCGAGAGGAAATGTAGGGGGGTTTTTGGGGAGGGGGGAAAGGGTTCGATGTTAATAATGGATAGGAGAGGGTCAGGCTCATGGGGCAGGGCCCTGTGGTGTGATGATGGTGGATAAGAAGGGTGGGGGGGGATGAAAGACCCCCAGTTAGGATAGTCACCTGGAACGTGAGGGGGTTAGGAGGTCTGGTCAAGAGGTCAGGGGTGCTTGCGCATCTTAAGAGGTTGAAAGCCGATGTAGCAATGATGCAGAAGACTCACTTGAGGGTGAAGAACCAGGTGAGACTTAAAAAGGGCTGGGTTAGTCAGGTGTTTCACTCTGGACTTGACGGAAGGGCTCGAGGGGTAGCGGTAATGGTCAGCAAAAGAGTACGCTTCCAGATGGAGAAGGTGGTGGTAGATCAGGGGGGTAGATATGTGATTGTGACAGGGGCGCTGGAGGGGAGGTTTGTGGCCCTGTAAAGTGTATACGGCCCCAGTTGGGACGATGTGGCATTCGCAAAGAAGGTGTTTGGGGCCATCCCCGACTTGGACACACATGAACTGATAGTGGGGGGGGACTGCAACTTGGTGCAGGAGCGAAGGTTGGACAGGTCATGGCCGCGCTCGCTGGTCCCATCCGGGGGGGGGGGGGGGGGGGGGGGCGAAGGCGTTGGCTGGGCTAATGGTGAAAATGGGAGGGGTTAGCAGGTCAGCTCTGGAGGGAAGCAGCGGCAAGGGAAATTGTGCAGGTGAGGGATAGAGCAGGGAAGTTGGTGGTGGCTCCGGATCTGATTAACAAGGTTTTTGAGGAATTCTATGAGATTTTGTACAGGTCAGAGCCACCTGGGGGAGACCGTGAGATGCAGGAATTTCTAGATGGGTTGGAGTACCCGAGGTTAGGGGAGGGGGACAGGGCTACATTAGAAGGAGCGATAGTGGAGCAGGAGATAAAGGATGCGATTGGGAGGATGCAGTCGGGGAAGGTGGCAGTGCCGGATGGGTATCCGGTGAAATATTATAAAAAATCCAAGGATAAGCTGCCACCCCCGATGGTGGGGATGTTTGAAGAGGCGATAGGGAAGGGGGTGTTGCCACAAACTTTGGGGCAGGCATCAATTTCCCTGTTGCTAAAAAAAGATAAGGATTCCGACAGAGTGTGAGTCGTATAGGCCCATATCACTTCTGAATGTGGACGCAAAAGTATTGGCGAAGGCACTGGCGGGTAGGCTGGAGGAGTGCCTCCCGAAGGTGATAGGTGAAGATCAGACGGGGTTCGTGAGCGGGAGGCAGCTCTTTTCAAACATTAGAAGGGTATTGAACGTCGGTATGGCACCGGCAGAGGGGAAAGAAACAGAGGTGGTTGTGGCATTGGACGCTGAGAAGCGTTCGACGGGTAGAATGGGGGTACTTGATGGCAGTTCTGGAGCGGTTTGGGATTGGACCAAGATTTGTGAACTGAGTAAAGCTACTATATTAGGAGCCGAGGGCGAGTGTCCGCACAAAAAGCATCAGCTCGAGATACTTTTCTCTCCACCGTGGGACTAGGCAGGGATGTTCTATGCACTCACGATTGAGCCGTTGGCCATCGCATAAGAAGTTTGGGGGTATGGAAAGGAATAGTGCCGGGGGGGGTGGGGATAGAGCATAGGGTGTCCTTATATGCCGATGACTTGCTGTTATACGTGTCAGAACCAAGTGTGTCGATAGGGGGAATATTGGAGCTGCTTCGAGTGTTTGGGTCTTTCTCGGGGTACAAACTAAATCTGGACAAGAGTGAGTATTTTGTGGTGTCTCGGCCGGGGGTGGGGGCAGGTGTGGGGGGGCTGCCATTCCGTAGGGCAGGGACTCACTTTAGGTACCTGGGGGTGCAGGTTGCCCGGGAGTGGCGGGGGCTCCGCAAGTACAACATTTCTAGCTTGGTGGGGAGAGTGAAAGCTGATCTGGCAAGGTGGGATGGTCTCGCTCTGTCACTGGCAGGTCGGGTACAGGCAGTTAGAATGAACGTGTTGCCGCAATTTCTGTTTATTTTTCAGTGCGTGCTGATTTTCCTGCCAAAGGCTTTTTTCAGAGAGATTGAGGGAAGGATTATGTCTTTCATATGGGGAGGGAAGGTGGCCAGAGTTAAAAAGGTGCTACTACAGAGGGGAAGGCAGGCAGGGGGTTTGGGTCTTCCGAACCTGATGTATTACTACTCGGGCGGCGAATGTGGAGAAGGTGTGGAGCTGGGTAAGCGGGGTTGATTCCCAGTGGGTCATAATGGAGGAGAGTTTGTGCAGGGGTTCGGAATTGAAAGCACTAGCAACAGCGCCGCTCCCGATGGCCCCGGGGAAGTACTCAGGGAGTCCGGTAATAATAGCTTCATTGAGAATTTGGAGGCAGTTTCGCCAACACTTCGGGTTGGGGGCAGGGTCAAGTGAAATGCCGATTCGGGGGAATCACAGATTTGAGCCAGGGAGGTGGGATGGAAATTTTCAGAAATGGGAGGAGAAGGGGATTAAGACACTGAAAGATTTGTTTCTTAGGGGTCGGTTTGCAGGATTGAAGGAGCTGGAAGCGAAGTATGGGCTGGAGCAGGGGAAATGTTTAGATAATGCAGGTTCGAGATTTTCCGGCCTCCACATGGCTGGAGGAGGTGCTGATGACAGGGGGACTGGAGAAGGGGGTAGTGTCAGCGGTTTATGGAGCTATTTTGGAAGAGGAGAAGGCACCACTGGAAGGGATCAAAGCAAAGTGGGAGGAAGAGTTGGGAGAGGATATGGAGGAGGGGTTCTGGTGTGAGGTGCTCCGGAGAGTGAATGCCTCCACCTCATGCGCGAGGTTGGGGCTGATACAGCTGAAGATACATAGAACATACAGTGCAGAAGGAGGCCATTCGGCCCATCGAGTCTTCACCGACCCACTTAAGCCCTCACTTCCACCCTATCCCCATAACCCAATAACCCCTCCTAACCTTTTTGGTCACTAAGGGCAATTTATAATGGTCAATCCACCTAACCTGCGTGTCTTTGGACTGTGGGAGGAAACCGGAGCACCCGGAGGAAACCCACGCAGACACGGGGAGAACATGCAGACTCCGCACTGACAGTGACCCAGCGGGGAATCGAACCTGGGACCCTTGCGCTGTGAAGCCACAGTGCTAGCCACTTGTGCTACCGTGCTGCCCTGAAGGTGGTACACAGAGCACACCTCACGAGGGCGAGGATGAGCTGATTCTTTGAAGGAGTAGAAGATGCGTGCGAACGTTGCCGGGGGGGGTGCAGCCGGCCACTAATCACGTTCATATGTTTTGGTCCTGTCCAAAGCTAGAGGATTACTGGAAGGAGGTTTTTAGGGTAATTTCTAAAGTGGTGCACGTGAAACTGGACCCGGGCCCCCGGGAGGCCACATTCAGGGTGTCGGACCAGCCAGGGTTGGAAATGGGTGCGAAGGCAGATATTGTAGCCTTCGCCTCGTTGATCGGCCAAAGGCGGATCCTGATGGGTTGGAGAACAACCTCTCCACCCTGTGCCCTGGCATGGCGTGAGGACCTGTTGGAATTCTTGACTCTTGAGGAGGTTAAGTTTGAACTGAGGGGAAGGATAGAGGGGTTCTACAATTCATGGGCATTATTCATTATGCACTTTCAAGAACTGGATAACATCGAACATTAGTTCAGGGGGGGTGGGTGGGAGAGTTGGGGGGAGGGGGGCGGTGTGTTAATGGTGGCTATGGGTGATTCCTGATTTCTTTTTGTCATTTGTTTATGTGAACATGCGGGCTAATGTTTGGGGTTTGGTGGGAGGATGGGATTGTTGTTATTGATATGGGGATTGACATATTTGGTACTGATTATTGTTTATTGTTGGTGGGTGTAAATTTGAGAGAAAATGTGAAAAAGGAGGAGAATAAAGAAAATATTTTTTTTAAAAAGGAATGCTATGTGTTCTGGGTGTACATTGTGGCAATGGCGTGGGAAGAGTGATTTAAATTTGAAGTACCCAAAAATGGAGTGTAATTGGTCTGCCTCTACCTCCCTCTAGATCAACATCAACATTACCACTGCCCCAATTCTTGCATATAAAATAATTCTTTTTAGCCTATCCTTTTTTTTTTTAAATCATTTATTGGCTTGTTTCAAAATTATGTACATTTGCCATTCGTTTTCATTTATTATACAATGTAGAAAAAAGGCTTTGACCTACTTTTCTTTACTTTATTTACATACTGTTGCCACCTAGTTTGGTGTTTCCTCCCCCCCCCCCCCCCCAACCCTCCCACAGCTCTCCTTTCCTTAACCCCTCCCCCTCTCCCCTGCCCACCATTTTTAGCCTACTCTGAAGGCAGCCTGTAATATCCCACACAAGACCTATGGGGTGGGAATACCTGTCTTCCCCGTGCTCCTTGCGGAGTACGAGCTCTCCTGCTAAGGGCGGGGTAGCTCAGTTACTCATTGTATATAAGGTCGGCTAATAAAGCACCGACCAGAAAGGAACCTGGTAGGGATCTACCAGGTAGTGTATATATAATTTGTGTAAATAAAACTTTGTTCTTATTTTACTCAGTATGGACTCCCCGTGTTCTCATTAAACTGGTGATGAGTAGATTTGGTATCAACGCTGCAACCTACTCAGCTGAGCCACCTCATCAATTTTCTGGACCCAGGTTTGGATTTCTTTGATTCACCATGCCTCTGTTTCGGTGGTTATATACATTTGACGCCGGTGTTGGAGCTGGAACTAGTACGCTGAACAAATGAGTTATTTTTTACTGGCCAACAATCTCACAGACACTCATAATGTTGATCGCCTGTGGACCGCATACATTCGGGGTGATCCAGAGTTTTCTCAGGTACCCAGCAAAACCAGATATGCAAACATTCGACCAGCTCGTGACACTTGTGGCGCAACACTTTAACCCAGCCCTGTCAATAATCGTTCCAAGATGTCAGTTTAATACGGTGGAGAGGTCCACCGGTGAGTCCCATCACCCAGTTCGTACCTCGGCTGTGGAAGATTTTGAGAGTATGGAACTGTTTTGTCCGATATGCTCCTCGATCGTTTGGTCTGTAGTATTAATAATATGGAGACTCATAAAAAACTTTTGGGCGAAAGCTCACTAACTTTTCACCAGGCGCTGCCGATCTCCCTGTCCCAAGAAAGCGTGGAACGCGGCGTCCAAGAAATTCAAGGGATGAAGGTGAGTGTTTTAGGGTATCACGCCTCATGTGGTATCACTGCAGTCCGGACCAAGCGCCACTGCTACTCTGGACGAAGAGCCGGCCGCCGAGACGTACGACATTCCCGGAGTCGGCTGAAGGTGATTCTGGCCCGAGTGCGCCGTGTAGACACTGGTCAAGGCGTACCCGCAGGCAGCAGAAGGGCCAGCACTCCAGGGATCCTGGGTGAGGTATGCATCAGCCCCAGGGCAGGGCCTTGCATCTGGATGACCCAGAAGAGGCAGAGGATGAGACTGAGATGCAGCAGAACTTTTTGACAGCACCCCATGTGGCCCCTATTCATGTCCCGATACAAGTGAATGATCATACGCTCCAAATGGAGCAGTCGTTTCTGTGGTGGCACAGAACACTTTTGATCTTATGAGGAGTATCAAATGATACTTTAGGTGTGATCTAACTGCCACGTTGTGCCGGACACAAATCCATATGAACCGGTTACTGCAGAACTTGGGGCCAAGGTGGGTGGTCAGTGGGGTGGCAGCAAGACGGTTGCCTTGCAGGCTGCGGCAATGGTGGGCCGTGCCTGGATGCCGCCCCAGTCCCATGTGGGTCACCCCGGTCACTCGGCCCATTCCCCCGTCAACCCCCTGCGGCTCTGGCAGGGCCCACTCCAGCCAGCCCTGCCAGTATCCGGCCAGCAGCCCATAGTCTTGCCTCTTCGTGTCCTACCTCCTCTCTCTCCCTCAGCAGCCACAATGTCGTTTTCACAATTTTTAAAGCCCAAGTGAACCACTGTCAGGAACTCGGTCCATCGAAGGCGGAGAATGATGGAGGCCACGAAGAATACCGGGTCAGGCCCACTAATGATATGCAAACAGTGTTTACTGTAAATGCATTCTGGAACGCATTGCCGCCTGTAGCGCACAAAGACTCCGAGAGACGAATAGAGTGAAGTCGATGAGGCTTTATTAAGCGTGACTGTTCCCCTGCAGTTCAGTAGTAGACTGCCTGCGGGGGAGGACTCCTGGTTCTTATACTCCGCCTTCAGGGCGGAGCTAGAGGTCAACGGCCAACCAGGACCCGGGATCTGTCAGCCAATGACATCACGGCTTCACAGTCCCACATGACCCCTAATGCATACTACCACATTCACCCCTTGTTAAAAATGAACCCGGCGGGGTGATGCTTCGCATGGTGGTAAGGGTTTACAAGGCTGGTCCTGGGAGGAAAACTTTCACATGTTATTACAGTATGTACAAGGTTTTTTTTGTTTCGAACTATTTACAGTAATCGTCAGGAGAAAAAGACAAAATGTTCTCGTTAAAAGTCCACATATTGTAGTGTTAGATCGACGCCATGGGTCGGTCGGGCGGTCTGGTCGTCCGTGTCGATCGCCTCGGCCCCGGTGGTGGTGGTGGTGCTTGTTCCGGTGTTGTCGTCTCCGGGAGCCTTACGGTTTCAGCTTGGGCTTCACTCCTGGTCGGGCCTGGGAGGAGGACCGATCCTCCTGGGAAGGGGGCGGTCGCGGGGTGCGGCGGTGGCAGGAAGTATGTGTTGCGGTCGGTGGAGGGGAGGGGTCCTTTGAAATCCAGACTAAGGCGTTCAAAGGGGCGGGAAGCCTTAATCAGGTGCGCACCATCCGGCCTGAAAAAATGCGGTTTGCACTCTGCGCAGATGTGGCAGTTCCTTGTGACTGTACGGACCTCCTCCAAAGAGTATGGGAGGTTGCGGGACTTAATAAAGTGGTAGAACCGAGTGACCCCCGGGTGGCAGAGGTCCTCGTGGAGGGTTTGGAGGCGGTTAATTTGTGCGTTGGCACGTGCCGCGGGATAGGGCATCGGACGGCTCGTTCAGCTTTCCGGGACGATACAAGATCTCGTAGTTGAAGGTGGAGAGCTCGATCCTCCACCTTAAGATCTTGTCGTTTTGATTTTGCCCCGCTGTGCATTATCGAACATGAAGGCTACCGACCGTTGGTCCGTGAGGAGAGTGAATCTCCTGCCAGCCAGGTAATGCCTCCAATGTCGCACCGCTTCCACTATGGCTTGGGCTTCCTTTTCCACTGAGGAGTGGCGGATTTCTGAAGCGTGGAGGGTTCGGGAGAAAAAGGCCACGGGTCTGCCCGCTTGGTTAAGGGTGGCCGCTAGAGCTACGTCGGAGGCGTCGCTCTCGACCTGGAAGGGGAGGGACTCGTCGATGGCGCGCATCGTGGCCTTTGCGATATCCGCTTTGATGCGGCTGAAGGCCTGGCAAGCCTCTGTCGACAGAGGGAAGGTCGTGGTCTGTATTAGGGGGCGGGCCTTGTCTGCATACTGGGGGACCCACTGGGCGTAGTATGAAAAGAACCCCAGGCAGCGTTTTAGGGCTTTTGAGCAGTGCGGGAGGGGAAATTCCATGAGGGAGCGCATACGTTCAGGGTCGGGGCCTATTATCCCATTGCGCACTACGTAGCCCAGGATGGCTAGCCGGTTGGTGCTAAAAACGCACTTGTCCTCGTTGTACATGAGGTTCAAGGTGTCGGGGGGGTGTGTGTGTTGCCGGCGGGCGCCAGATCTCGCAGGGAGACCGTGTCCTGTCGGCCGTCGGGGTACTCCACGTAAGCGTACTGCGGGTTCGCGTGAAGGAGGTGAACCCTTTCGACCAACGGGTCTGACTTGTGCGCCCGCACATGTTTTCGGAGCAAGATGGGTCCTGGGGCCGCCAGCCAGGTCGGCAGCGACGTTCCAGAGGAGGACTTCCTGGGGAAGACAAGGAGGCGCTCATGAGGCGTTTGGTTAGTGCTAGTACACAGTAGTGACCGGATGGAGTGGAGGGCGTCCGGGAGGACCTCCTGCCACCGTGAAACCGGGAGGTCCCTGGACCGTAGGGCCAGTAGGACGGTCTTCCAGACCGTGCCGTTCTCCCTCTCTACTTGCCCGTTCCCCCGGGGGTTGTAGCTGGTCGTCCTGCTCGAGGCTATACCGTTGCTGAGCAGGAACTGGCGCAGCTCGTCACTCATGAAGGAGGACCCCCTGTCGCTGTGGACGTATGCGGGGCAACCGAACAGTGTGAATATGGTGTTCAGGGCTTTAATGACTGTGGCCGCGGTCATGTCAGAGCAGGGGATGGCGAATGGGAAGCGGGAGTACTCGTCCATCACATTAAGGAAGTATGTGTTGCGGTCGGTGGAGGGGAGGGGTCCTTTGAAATCCAGACTAAGGCGTTCAAAGGGGCGGGAAGCCTTAATCAGGTGCGCACCATCCGGCCTGAAAAAATGCGGTTTGCACTCTGCGCAGATGTGGCAGTTCCTTGTGACTGTACGGACCTCCTCCAAAGAGTATGGGAGGTTGCGGGACTTAATAAAGTGGTAGAACCGAGTGACCCCCGGGTGGCAGAGGTCCTCGTGGAGGGTTTGGAGGCGGTTAATTTGTGCGTTGGCACGTGCCGCGGGATAGGGCATCGGACGGCTCGTTCAGCTTTCCGGGACGATACAAGATCTCGTAGTTGAAGGTGGAGAGCTCGATCCTCCACCTTAAGATCTTGTCGTTTTGATTTTGCCCCGCTGTGCATTATCGAACATGAAGGCTACCGACCGTTGGTCCGTGAGGAGAGTGAATCTCCTGCCAGCCAGGTAATGCCTCCAATGTCGCACCGCTTCCACTATGGCTTGGGCTTCCTTTTCCACTGAGGAGTGGCGGATTTCTGAAGCGTGGAGGGTTCGGGAGAAAAAGGCCACGGGTCTGCCCGCTTGGTTAAGGGTGGCCGCTAGAGCTACGTCGGAGGCGTCGCTCTCGACCTGGAAGGGGAGGGACTCGTCGATGGCGCGCATCGTGGCCTTTGCGATATCCGCTTTGATGCGGCTGAAGGCCTGGCAAGCCTCTGTCGACAGAGGGAAGGTCGTGGTCTGTATTAGGGGGCGGGCCTTGTCTGCATACTGGGGGACCCACTGGGCGTAGTATGAAAAGAACCCCAGGCAGCGTTTTAGGGCTTTTGAGCAGTGCGGGAGGGGAAATTCCATGAGGGAGCGCATACGTTCAGGGTCGGGGCCTATTATCCCATTGCGCACTACGTAGCCCAGGATGGCTAGCCGGTTGGTGCTAAAAACGCACTTGTCCTCGTTGTACATGAGGTTCAAGGCTTTAGCGGTCTGGAGGAATTTTTGGAGGTTGGCGTCGTGGTCCTGCTGATCGTGGCCGCAGATGGTTACTTTGTCAAGATACGGGAACGTGGCCCGCAACCCGTGTTGATCAACCATTCGGTCCATCTCTCGTTGGAAGACCGAGACCCCGTTTGTGACGCCAAATGGGACCCTTAGGAAATGGTATAATCGCCCGTCTGCCTCGAAGGCTGTGTACTTGCGGTCACTTGGGCGGATGGGGAGCTGATGGTAGGCGGACTTGAGGTCCACGGTGGAGAAGACCTTATATTGGGCAATCCGATTGACCATGTCGGATATGCGGGGGAGAGGGTACGCGTCTAGTTGTGTGTACCTGTTGATGGTCTGGCTATAGTCTATGACCACCCTTTGCTTCTCCCCTGTCTTTACTACTACCGCCTGTGCTCTCCAGGGACTATTGCTGGCCTGGATTATGCCTTCCTTCAGTAGCCGCTGGACTTCGGACCGAATGAAGGTCCGGTCCTGGGCGCTGTACCGTCTGCTCCTAGTGGCGACGGGTTTGCAATCCGGGGTGAGGTTTGCAAACAAGGATGGGGGCTGAACCTTGAGGGTTGCGAGGCCGCAGATAGTGAGTGGGGGTATTGGGCTAATCCTAGTAATGTGGGGGCGCAGAGTTGGGGAAGGACGTAGAGCCTGTAGTTTTTGAACTCCCTCCCTTGCACCGTTAGGGTAACTATGCAGAAGCCTTTGATCTGTACGGAGTGGGATCCTGCAGCTAGGGAAATCTTTTGTGCACTGGGATGGATGGTCAAAGGACAGCGTCTTACCGTGTCGGGGTGGATAAAGCTCTCCGTGCTCCCGGAGTCGACCAGGCATGGTGTCTCGTGCCCGTTTATCAGCACTGTTGTCGTCGTCGTCTGGAGCGTCCGGGGCCGTGCTTGGTCCAGCGTCATTGAAGCCAGCCGTGGTTGTAATGGTTGAGCGTCTTCTTCGAACCCCGTGGAGCCGTCGACGCTGGGGTCCGTTGTTGCCGTCCAAGATGGCGTCGGGGGTGAACAAGATGGCTGCCCCCATGCATCGCACATGGCTGGGGGGTCACAAGATGGCGGCGGGGGTGGACAAAATGGCCACCCCCATGCGTCGTACAGGTCTGGGGTGGTCCAAGATGGCGGCGCCCCTCCTCCCCTCGTGGTGGCCGGGACCCAAAATGGCGGCGCCTGCGCTGGGGTCGCACATGGGGCGCTGGGGGGGTTGGGGAGCGTTAGGAACACGCAGGACTCCCTCTTCTCTGGGGACAGCGGTGGCCGGGACCCAATGTGGTAGCGCCGGCGGGTCATACATGGGGCGCGGGGGGGGGGGGTTGGGGAGCGTAAAAGGCGTGCAGGGCTCCCTGTTCTCCGGGGAGAGCGGTGGTTGGGACCCAAGGTGGTTGCGCCTGCGGGTCATACATGGGGCGCTGGGGGGGTTGGGGAGCGTAAAAGGCGTGCAGGGCTCCCTGTTCTCCTGGGACCGCGGCGACCTCCCGGGACCGGCACACAGCCGCGAAATGGCCCTTTTTCCCGCAGCTCTTACAGATCGCTGCGCGGGCCGGGCAGCGCTGCTGGGGGTGTTTCGCCTGGCCGCAGAAATAACAGCGGGCTCCCCCGGTGCGACTTGGCGTTTGAACCGCGCAAGCCTGTGGGGTGTCCGGGGGGGGGGGGTTTGTCGCGACGGGTGCGTACGGAGCCCAATGGGCTGCCGCGCGGTCGGGGCCGTAGGCGCGGGTGTTTCGCGCGGCCACGTCTAGGGAGGCTGCTAGGGCCCGTGCCTCTGAGAGTCCTAGCGACTCTTTTTCTAAAAGTCTTTGGCGGATTGGGGAGGAGTTCATACCTGCCACAAATGCATCGCGCATTAACTGTCCGTGTGTTCATTTGCGTTCACCGGCGGGCAGCTGCAGGCCCGTCCCAAAATTAGTAGCGCGGCGTAGAATTCATCTATCGATTCTCCGGGACTTTGCCGTCTCGTTGCGAGTTGATAGCGAGCGTAGATCTGGTTTACTGGGCGAACATAGAGACTTTTTAGTGCTGCGAACGCCGTCTGGAAATCCTCTGCGTCTTCGATGAGAGAGAAAATCTCCGTGCTTAACCTCGAGTGCAGGACCTGTAGTTTTTGGTCTTCTGTGACCCGGCCGGGGGCCGTTCTGAGGTAGGCCTCGAAACAAGTCTGCCAGTGCTTGAAAGCTGCTGCTGCGTTCACTGCGTGGGGGCTGATCCTCAGGCATTCCGGGATGATCCTGAGCTCCATAGTCCTTTAGTCACGCTTAATAAATTGTAGCGCACAAAGACTCCGAGAGACGAATAGAGTGAAGTCGATGAGGCTTTATTAAGCATGACTGTTCCCCCGCAGTTCAGTAGTAGACTGCCTGCGGGGGAGGACTCCTGGTTCTTATACTCCGCCTTCAGGGCGGAGCTAGAGGTCAACGGCCAACCAGGACCCGGGATCTGTCAGCCAATGACATCATGGCTTCACAGTCCCACATGACCCCTAATGCATACTACCACACCGCCACTGTCAAGGCAGCGGAGAATTACGATTTGGCGTTAAATTGGTGCCCGCTGCGATTTCGGCATCGGCAACGGAGAACTTAGCCCCTGATGTTTCAGTGCTCCAGCCAGGATGTTTTTTAATCTTTTTGGAATAGAATAGTATTCCTAAAGTGCAGGAGGAGGCCATTTAGCCCATCGAGCTTGCACTGACCTTCAAAAGAGCACCCCACCTAGGCCCATGTTCCACCTTATTCCCGTAACTCCATCTAACCTTTGGGCACTAAGCGGCAATTTAGAATGGCCCATTCACCTAAATAGTTCATCTTTGGACTGTGGGAGGAAGCCCATGCAGACATGGGGAGAAGGCGCAAACTCCACACAGACAGTCACTCAAGTTCGGAATCGAATAAGTGCGAACCACTGTGCCACCATGTTGCAGCATCAATATCTTTTGATGTATTCAGTGCACTCCAACATAGGATCAGTCATGGGGATATTCGCTGATGATTGCAGTGTTCAGTACCATTCATAAATCCTCATTTATTGAAGCATTCCCATGCCTACATGCAGCAAGACCTGGACAATATCCAGGCTTGCGTTGATAAGTGACAAATAACATTTATGCTACACAAGAATGAGGCAGTGACCATCTTCGACAAGAGAAAATCTAACCATTTCCCTTTGATATTCACAGTATTACCATCGCTGAATACCCCACTATCAACATCCTGAGGGTTACTGTTGATCAGAAATTTAACTAGATCAGCTATATAAATACTGTTACTGCAAGAGCAGGTCAGAGGCTGAGATTTATGTGGCAAAAAACTCATTTCCTGACTCCCTATCTACAAGGCAATGTAAGGAATTTGATAGAAAACTCTCCACCTGCTCAATAAGTTTGACACATTCCATTACAAAGCACCCCACTCGATTGGCACCCCATCCGTCACCTTAAATAACCACTTCCTCTCTCATCAGCGCTCCATGACAGCAGTGTATATGGTGCACTGCAACAATTCACCCAGCTCCCTCTCACAGCACCTTCCAAATCTGTAACCTCTACCATGCAGAAGAAGGGCAGCAGACACGAGAAAAACACCAGCTACAAATTGCCGTCTGAGGCTCACAAAATTCTGCCTTGCAAGCGCTATTCATTCACTGTCACTGGTCAGAATCTTACATGTGCCACATGGACTGCAGTGGTTCAAGAAATGACTCACCACCATTTTCTGATGGGAATTAGGGATGAGCAATAAATGCCAACTTTGCCAATGATGCTCAAAGCCCGTGACTGCATTAAAGCTCTTCATGTTTAAATTGTCTGAATTCAACACTTCCAGTGATGGTGATGTTCTGCGAAGTCACATATCAGGTGGCTCTCCGCCTACGAACCCGAAAATAGGCCCTTTACCCGAAATAGCCCACTAATATGAAGGAAAAAAATATCTCTGCATTTCAACCAAAATCAGCGAGAAGGGTGATGCTGAACAACACCACTCTAGAGGCCATGCAGAAACAAGAAGTGGAAAAAGCCTGGAGAAGCAAATGCCTGAACCGGCAGACGCACGAGGCATCAAAACCTGGACCTCGCCAGTGAGAAGGACCGACCAGCCGCACAAGAACACCCCCCCCCTCGCCAGGGATGGTTGGTGGATGTTTCTCTCAAGGGAACTGAGAGAACACAGAGAGGAGACATAAACCGACATCCAGGCTGCAGTCAGGGTGGTGGTCGCGGAAGCTCTGATGACCATGCAGCTGGCCATAGACAAGGCGGAGAGGTGACTGGAAGCCTAAGAAAGCACCATAAAGGAGCTAGATCAGTCCTCAACAGACCAGCACGACCGGATCCCTGGAAAAAGAAATATCAAGGTTGGTCGTGACGCAGGAGAGTCTGAAAGGAAAGATTATGGACCAAGTAAACCAATTGAGGTGCCAAAACTTGCGAATTGTGGGCCTGTCGAAGGGGATCAACGATAGGCACCCCACAGACTATGTGGCCCAAATCCTGGGCAATCTGGTGGGAAGGGATAGCTTCTCCAACCCACCAAAAATAGATAGAGACCACAGGTCGCTTCGTCCAAAACCCAAAGCCAAGGGCGATAATTGCTAAAATGCACCGGTACCAAGACCAGGAAAGAACCCTGCACTGAGCAAGGCAAACAAAGAACTGTAACTGGGAATGTCACCAGATCAGGATCTACCAGGACATTGGGGCTGACCTGGCCATGCGCCAGGCAGAGTTCAACAGGGCGAAAGCAGCCCTCTACAAGAGCAACTTAAAATTTGGGATGCTGTACCCAGCCAAACTCTGGGTCACATTCCAGAGCAGGGAGCACTTCTTCAAGCCCCCTGTAGACGCAGACAAATTTGTCCTGAAGAACGGGCTAGAGAAACGGCAGCAGAGAAAGTGGTGAGAAGATCATCTGAAGAGACTAAATTTATTTATTGACTAAATGTTTACCATCTCGAAGAACATTTTGCTCAGGACTGCACTGCCCATTCTAGAGACAAGAGGTGAAATAGAGGAAAGAAAGAGCGAGAGCAGCAGAGTGCAGGAAAGGTGAGGAGAACGGCAAATAGGGAGCACAGGGAACGGGTGACAGGAGGACACATAACCAACCCTGGGAGGGGGGCCACCACACTGCGGGGAAGCTAGCACCGGGAAGCGTGAAGGAAAGAGAGCGCCTGACAAAGGGAGGGGGTAGGCATCAGCGACAGGGGGACGACTAGGGGAAGAAACAGACGGAAGGGAACGGTGGGGGGACAGCTCCAGGAAGAGAGGGGGGTGGAGACCGGGGGAGGGGAGAAAATACCATAGAGGGAACATAGGAACAAAGATAGCAAGGGCATTAGGTTGACTGCAGCAGACCACACGTGGCGACTTGGAACAAAAAGGCACAGCAAGCAATCACTTTGGAGGGCTGTGATAAACCACTGTTGCACCTATATTAGGTGATGTACGGGAGGACCTGTACTACAGGTATGGCGGTAGTCCCTGCTTGCTGGCTCCGCCCAGTAGGCAGAGTATAAACATGTGTCCTCTGTGCAGCAGCCATTTCGCCAGCTGCTGTGGGAGGCCACACATCTTAGAGCAATAAAGCCTCAGTTGTATTCAATTCTCGTCTTTGTCCAATTGATCGTGCATCAATTTACTGCTCTAAGATTTTCAGAAGATGGACCTCCGTATCAAGCTGGATCGCATGCAGCTGGATCCGCAATCAAACCACGCCAAAAAGGACTTTCAGCACTGGCTAGCTTGTTTCGAGGCGTACATCAGGTCTGCACCAGACCCTGTTCCGGAGGCTCAGAAAATACAGATACTGTACTCGAGGTTGAGCTCCAACGTCTTTCCGCTGATCCAGGACGCGCCGAACTACGACAAAGCCATGACGCTACTTAAAGAAAATTACGCCCAGGGACAAACACGCTCTTTGCCAGCCACGCTCTCAGCTCCCTGGTGAGTCCATAAAAGACTTCTGGCGGGCCCTAATCCCACTAGTCCGGGACTGTGACTGTCAAGCCGTTACGGCCACTGAACATTCTAACCTTATGTGGGACGCTTTTGTTACGGGGATTGGGTCAGACCTCATACGTCAGCGACTTTTAGAAGGGGCCACGCTCGATCTCGCAGAGACAAAGAAGCTAGCGCTCTCTATGACGGTCGCCTCGCACAATATTCAGGCCTATGCCCCCAGCCGCGCGGCCCACCCCTCCTACGCATCGTGGACCCCACAGACGGCCGCCCCAGCGGGGGCCTTACCCAGCCAATACGCCTGCGCCACGCGCCAGCAAGCTAACCCCGGGGGTCCCCGATGTTACTTTTGCGGCCAGCAAAAACTCCCCCGCCAACGCTGCCCGGCCCGCGGTGCCCTTTGTAAGGCTTGCGGTAAGGAGGGGCACTTCGCCGCGGTGTGCCAGGCCCGCCCCCACCCACCTTGTTTATGCACAATGGCCGCCACCATCTTCTCCCCCCGGACCATGTGCGGCCCCATCTTCTCCCCCTCATACCAAGCGTGGCCAGTGGGCACCGCCATCTTCCCCTCCGCGCAACACGTGCGGCCCATGGGCGCCGCCATCTTGTTCAACACCCGCCATGTGCGGCCCATGGGTGCCGCCATTTTGCCCTCCCCAAGATCTTCAGGCGCCGCTATCTTGTCTCCCCCACGGCACATGGGCACCACCAGCATTCCAGGACCCGTGCCACTCGGGCACCCCATCATCCAACACCAGCGACGACCAACCACGACTCGCCTCAGGGACCATCGACCAGTCTCGTCCGCACAACCTGGCCACCACATCGACCAGCGTTAAAATCGACGGACACGTGACCTCTTGCCTGCTAGACTCCAGGAGCACCGAAAGCTTCATCCACCCGGATACGGTAAGCGCTGCCCCCTCGCGGTACACCCCGCCAATCAAAGAATCTACCTGGCCTCCGGATCCCATTCCGTGGCGATCCGGGTATACTGTACGGTCACATTCACGGTCCAGGGCGTAGAATTCAGCGGTTTCCGCCTCTACGTCCTCCCTAACCTCTGCGTTGCCCTACTACTCGGCCTGGACTTCCAGCGTAACCTCCAGAGCCTAACCCTGAAATTCGGCAGGCCCCTACCACCCCTTACTGTGTGCGGCCTCGCGACCCTAAAGGTCGATCCACCTTCCCTCTTCGCAAATCTAACCCCGGATTGCAAACCCGTCGCCACCAGGACAGGACCTTTATCAGGTCCGAGGTCCAGCGGCTGCTTCGGGAAGGCATCATCGAGGCCAGCAACAGCCCCTGGAGAGCCCAAGTGGTAGTAGTTAAAACCGGGTAGAAACACAGAATGGTCGTGGACTACAGCCAGACCATCAATCGGTACACGCAGCTCGACGCGTAACCCCTCCCACGCTTTTCTGATATGGTCAATCAGATTGCACAGTACAGGATCTTCTCAACGGTAGACCTCAAATCCGCCTACCACCAGCTCCCCACCCGTAAGGCAGATCGTCCATACACTGCCTTCGAGACAGACGGTCGCCTCTCTCACTTCCTCAGGGTTCCCTTCGGCGTCACCAACGGGGTCTCAGTCTTCCAAAGGGAGATGGACCGAATGGTTGACCGGTACGGTTTGCGGGCACCTTCCCGTACCGAGACAACGTCACCATCTGTGGCCATGATCAGCAGGACCACGATGCCAACCTTGCCAAATTTCTTCACACTGCCACTCTCCTAAGCCTCACCTCTGTGGTGAATGTATTATATTAATAATCCACCATTTGTATCTGTACTATGCTGTTGCCCTTGTGGGCTCCACCTATGGGCCATTGTATGGCATTATCCATCAGGTAACATGTTGGGGCTTGTATGGGCTCCGCCCATGGCTCCTTCCCTTGAAGGGCGGTATAAAGAGCAGTCGACCTGTAGGCGGCTCTCAGTGTTAGATCAGTCGCAGGCAGGCACTGTTCTAGTTGATTAAAGCCACAGTTTATATCTACTCTTGTCTCGAATGCATTGATGGTCACATCAATTTAATCAACTACAATGCAACTATGGAATCGGCCCTCAAACCTGACCGACTGGAACTCGATCCGCAGGCCGCGGAGGCAAAAAATATTTTCGCACTGGCTCCACTGTTTCAAGGCTTATCTCGCCGCCTCCTCCACGCCTTTAGTCACCGATGAACAGAAGCTGAGCCTCCTCCACGCACGGGTGAGCCATCGAATCTCTGTTCAACTCGAGGAGGCATCCTTCTATACAGACGCCCTCGCGATGCTCGAACGCCTCTATGTAAGGCCCGTGAACGAGGTATACGCGCGACACATCCTCACCACTCGCCGCCAGCGTCCCGGGGAATCGCTAGAAGACTACCTACGAGACCTCAAAGTCCTCGCACGCATCTGCAACTACCAGGCCGTTACAGCCACTCAACATATGGACCTCGCCGTCCAAGAAGTCTACGTGGCGGGAGTCCGGTCCAACTACGTGAGACAGCGGCTACTCGAAAAAAGGGCCCTAGACCTGGATCATACGGTAAAATTAGCCTCCTCTCTGGAAGTAACGTTCCAAAGCCTTAACGCGTTCCCGTTTGACCACACGACCCCCTCGTGGCCCCCGACCAAAGACTACCCCAGGCCTGTGCCGCGCGGCTGCCCGCCCGCAGTGGGGGGCTACCCTGATATTTCTGCGGCCAGTCCCAACACCCCCGGCAGCACTGCCCGGCCCATATCACGAACTGCAGCAGTTGCGGGAGAAAAGGACATTTCGCCAAAGTTTGCCTGGCCAGGTCCAAGAACTCTAAACCGCAGGCCCAACCCTCAGACTCAGAGGCCCGCAGACCCCCAGTGTGGCAGCGTGTCTGCCGACTCCGCTCCCTGTAGGCACGTCATCATCCTCGTGCGATCCGTGGGGACAGCCATCTTCCAGCCCACACAGGACGTGCGACTCACGGGGGCCGCCACCTTGGCCATCCTCCCCCACGCGGCCAGCCACGTGCGATCCATGGGGGCCGCCATCTTGGACGCCAACTTCCTCACCGCCCGACACGCTTGACCAACGGGGGCCGCCATCTGCTACGCCGCTCGACACGTGCGACCAACAAGGGCAGCCATCGTGGAACCGCCCCAGCGCCTCCGACCACGTCGGCTACCCGCAACTCAGCGTGGTCACTCTGGACCAGTCGCGACCCAAACACCTCCGGAGTTCCATGATGACCGTCCGGGTAAACGGGCACAAAACGCCTTGCCTCTTCGACTCCGGGAGCACAGAGAGCTTCATTCATCCGGACATAGTAAGACGCTGCTCATTCCCAATTTTGCCGGTGCACCAAACCATCTCCCTCGCCTCTGGGTCGCACTCGGTGCAAATCCAAGGGTGCACTACCGCAACCCTAGCAATACAGGGCGCCGAGTACACCAATTTTAAATTATACGTACTCCCAGACCTCTGCGCTCCTCTCCTATTGGAACTAGATTTCCAATGCAACCTCAGGAGCCTAACCCTGAAATTCGGGGGCCCTACCCCCACTCACCGTATGTAGCCTCACGACCCTAAAGGTCGACCCTCCCCCACTCTTCGCAAACCTCACCGCCGACTGCAAACCAGTCGCCACCAGAAGCAGGCGGTATAGCATACAGGACAGGGCTTTCATCAGGTCCGAGGTTCAGCGACTCTTGCGGGAGGGAGTCATCGAGGCCAGCAATAGCCCCTGGAGAGTTCAGGTGGTGGTCGTCAAGACTGGGGGAAAGAACAGGATGGTTGTAGATTACAGCCAAACCATAAACCGGTACACGCAACTCGATGCGCAACCCCTTCCCCGGATTGCAGACATGGTTAACCAGATTGCACACTACCGGGTGTTATCCACGGTGGATCTGAAGTCTGCATACCACCAGCTCCCAATCCGCCCAGAGGACCGCCACTACACGGCTTTTGAGGCAGACGGCCGCCTTTTCCACTTCCTCCGGGTCCCCTTTGGTGTCACGAACGGGGTCTCGGTGTTCCAAAGAACAATGGACTGAATGGTGGACCAGTACGGGCTGAGGGCCACATTTCCGTACTTGGACAATGTCACCATCTGCGGCCATGATCAGCAGGACCACGATGCCAACCTCCACAGATTTCTCCAAACCACCCAAACCCTTAACCTCACTTACAACAAGGAGAAATGCGTTTTCCGCACAACCTGACTAGCCATCCTCGGCTACGTCGTGGAAAACGTGGTTCTAGGACCCGACTAAAAGGGGTCATGAAATATCTTTGGCTAACAGGGTTAAGGAAAATCCCAAAGCCTTTTATTTGTATATAAGAAGCAAGAGGGTAACTAGAGAAACGATTGGGCCACTCAAATACAAAAGAGGGAATTTATGCGTGGAGTCAGAGGAAATGGGTGAGATTCTTAATGAGTACTTTGCATCGGTATTCACCAAGGAGAGGGACATGACGGATGTTGAGGCTAGGGATGGATGTTTAAATATTCTAGGTCAAGTCGACAAAAGGAAGGGGGAAATTTTGGGTATTCTAAAAGGCATTAAGGTGGACAAGTCCCCAGGTCCGGAAGGGATCTATCCCAGGTTACTGAGGGAAGCGAGGGACGAAATAGCTGGGGCCTTAACAAATATCTTTGCAGCATCGTTGAGCACGGGTGAGGTCTCGGAGGACTGGAGAATTGCTAATGTTGTCCCTTTGTTTAAGCAGGGTAGCAGGGATAATCCAGGGAATTATAGACCTGTGAGCTTGACGTCAGTGGTAGGCAAACTGTTGGAGAAGATACTGAGGGATAGGATCTATTCACATTTGGAAGAAAATAGACTTATCAATGATAGGCAGCATGGTTTTGTGCAGGGAAGGTCATGTCTTACAAACCTAATAGAATTCTTTGAGGAAGTGACAACGTTAATTGATAAGGGAAAAGCTGTAGATGTCATATACATGGACTTCAGTAAGGTGTTTGATAAAGTTTCCCATGACAGGTTGATGGAAAAAGTGAAGTTGTATGGGGTTCAGGGTGTACTAGCTAGATGGATAAAGAACTGGCTGGGCAACAGGAGACAGAGAGTAGTGGTGGCAGGGAGTGTCTCAAAATGGAGAAAGGTGACTAGTGGTGTTCCACAGGGATCCGTGCTTGGACCACTGTTGTTTGTGATATACATAAATGATCTGGACGAAGGTATAGGTGGTCTGATTAGCAAATTTGCAGATGATACTAAGATTGGTGGAGTTGCAGATAGCGAGGAGGACTGTCAGAGAATACAGCAAAATATAGATAGATTGCAGAGTTGGGCAGAGAAATGGCAGATGGAGTTCAATCCAGGCAAATGCGAGATGATGCATTTTGGAAGATCTAATTCAAGAGCGGACTATACGGTCAATGGAAGGGTCCTGGGGAAAATTGATGTACAGAGAGATCTGGGAGTTCAGGTCCATTGTACCCTGAAGGTAGCAACGCAGGTCGATAGAGTGGTCAAGAAGGCATACAGCATGCTTGCCTTCATCGGACAGGGTATTGAGTATAAGAGTCGGCAGGTCATATTACAGTTGTATAGGACTTCGGTTAGGCTACATTTGGAATACTGCGTGCAGTTCTGGTCGCCACATTACCAGAAGGATGTGGATGCTTTAGAGAGGGTGCAGAGGCGGTTCACCAGGAAGTTGCCTGGTATGGAGTGCTAGCTATGAAGAAAGGTTGAGTAGATTAAGATTGTTTTCGTTGGAAAGACGGAGGTTGAGGGGGGGACCTGATTGAGGTCTACAAAATTATGAGAGGTATGGACAGGATGGATAGCAACAAGCTTTTTCCAAGAGTGGGGTTTCAATTACAAGGGGACACGATTTCAAGGTGAGAAGGGGAAAGTTTAAGGGAGATGTGCATGGAAGGTTTTTTATGCAGAGGGTGATGGGTGCCTGGAACGCTTTGCCAGCGCCCTTTGCCAGCGGAGGTGGTAGAGACGGGCACGATAGCATCATTCAAGATGCATCTAGACAGATATATGAACGGGCGGGGAACAGAGGGAAGTAGATCCTTGGAAAATAGGCGACAGGTTTAGATAAAGGATCCGGATCAGCGCAGGCTGGGAGGGCCGAAGGGCCTGTCCCTGTGCTGTAATTTTCTTTGTTTGTTTGACCCCGACCGTATGCGCCCACTCCTGCAACTCCCCCACCCCCACTGCCCCAAGGCCCTGAAAAAGTGCCTCGGATTCTTTTCATATTATGCCCAGTGGGTCCTCAACTATGCGGACAAAGCCCGCCCACTAATCAAGGGCACCATCTTCCCACTGGCGGCTGAGGCCCGCCAGGCCTTCAGCTGCATCAAGGCGGACATCGCCAAAGCCGCGATGCGCGCGGTGGACGAGTCCGTCCCCTTCCAGGTGGAGAGCGACGCATCAGAGGTCGCTCTCGCCGCTACCCTCATTCAAGCAGGCAGACCAGTAGCGTTTATATCGCGCACCCTCACTACCTCCGAAATTCGGCACTCCTCAGTCGAAAAGGAGGCCCAAGCCATCGTGGAAGCCGTACGGCACTGGAGGCACTATCTCGCTGGTAGGAGGTTTACCCTCGTCACCGACCAACGATCGGTAGCCTTCATGTTTGATAATACGCAGCGGGGCAAAATCAAGAACGATAAGATCTTGAGGTGGAGGATCGAACTCTCCATCTATAATTACTATATAGTATATTGTCCTGGGATGCTCAACGAACCCCCAGATGCCGTGTCCCGCGGCACATGCGCCAGATGACCGACTACGTGCTATCCACGATGACCTCTGCCACCCGGGGGTCACCGGCTTATCCACCACATCAAGGCCCGCAACCTGCCCTACTCCACCGAGGAGGTCAGCTATGACCAGGGACTGCCAAATTTGTGCGGAGTGTAAGCTGCACTTCTATCGACCAGATAAGGCCCACCTGGTGACGGCATCCCGGCCCTTTGAGCGCCTCAGTATCGATTGCAAAGGGCCCCTCCCCTCCAACAACTGCAATACATATTTTCTCAACATTATCGATGAGTTCTCCCGCTTTCCCTTTGCAATCCCTTGCGTCGACATGACCACGGCCACCGTCATTAAAGCCTTACATGGTGTCTTCACCCTGTTTGGTTTCACCAATTATGTCCACAGTGACCGGGGCTCGTCATTCATGAGCGACGAACTGTGTCAGTACCTGCTCAGCAAGGGCATCGCCTCGAGCAGGACTACCAGTTATAACCCCAGGGGAAATGGGCAGGTGGAGAGGGAGAACGCGCCGATCCTACTGACACTACGGTCTAGGAATCTCCCAGTTTCCCACTGGCAGGAGGTCCTCCCCAATGCACTACACTCCATTCGGTCACTACTGTGCACTGCCAGTAACAACACACCCCATGAGCGTCTCTTTGCCTTCCCCAGGAAGTCCACATCCGGGGTGTCACTCCTGACTTGGCTCGCAGCTCCAGGACCCGTCGTTCTCCGTAGGCACGTCCGACTCCACAAGGCGGACCCGTTGGTGGAGAGGGTGCAGTTGCTTCATACGAACCCCCAGTATGCCTACGCGGCGTACCCCGAAGGCCGCCAGGATACTGTCTCCTTCAGGCCTGGCAGCAGCGGGTTCCACACACACACACCTCTGACCCGGCTCCCAGCAGGTACCCCCCCAGAACCATCTGTCCTCCCCCTGCCCACGCCCGAGGATGAAGAGGATTTTGGCACGCTCCCGGAGTCACCGAAGACCAGACCAGCATCGGCATCGCCGCCACCACTGCGTCACTCCCAGCGGCACACAGCGGGACTGGTTAAACCTCTAACTGGTTCACTGGACTTCCAAATAATTTTTTTCTCCGCAAATATTGTATAGTAAATTCAATTGCTGTATATAGTTCTCCACCACCCCCGCCGGACTCAATTTTAACAGGGGGTGAATGTGGTAAACCACTGTTGCACCTATATTAGGTGATGTACGGCAGGACCTGTACTACAGGTACGGTGGTAGTCCCTGCCTGCTGGCTCTGCCCAGTAGGCGGAGTATAAATATGTGTGTCCTCCGTGCAGCAGCCAATTCGCCAGCTGCTGTGGGAGGCCACACATCTTAGAGGAATAAAGCCTCAGTTGTATTCAACTCTCGTCTTTGTCCAATTGATCGTGCATGAAGGGCCCCTGAACAAAAGGAAACCCTGAAGTGCAGGGGCTCACCCACATGGTGTACACACAGTTGGCAGCCATGTTGGGTGGCCCCTGGACAAGGGAAACCCCGGAGTGCAAGAGCCCGACCTCATGGGGAGAACAGTGACTACGTCCATCTTAGACGGTCCCCTAAACAAAGGGAAACCCCGGAATGGAGGTGCCCTTCCACCAGGTAAGTATGGTTGACCCCGTAGGAGGGGAGGGGAACAAAATCCCCCCCATTAGAATAGTCACTTGGAACATCAGGGACTCAACGACCCAATGAAAAGATACAGGGTCTTTGCCCGCCTGAAAAGTATGAAAGTCTTCCTCCAAGAGCCTTCCTCCAAGAGATGCACCTGAGGGAGAAGGACCGATTGTGGGTAAGGAAGGCCTGGGTGGGACAGACATACCATGCCTGCTACAAGACAAGAGCCAGGGGGTAGCCTTACTGTTAAATAAGTGTGTCATGTGAGAGTATCTTTAAGAAATGGGTGTTTAAGCAATGTACCTTTAAGAAATGGGTGTTTATCAGTGATGTCCGAGTATGGGTGGAGCTGGGCTGTCTGTCGGCTTTTTACTTTCGTTTTAGGCTGTTTAATGCAGGGTGTGTTTTAGTTTCGTTTTCAGAGCTGGATAGCTGCAGTCACAGCCAGAAGGGATATGAGTCTCTCTGTAATCTAAAAACTGTAAATCGATCCTTTGGTGATTTAAAACTAATAACTGCTCTCAGTAGTGACTTTAACTTGATGTGCTTCTGTTAAAAGTTATTTTATTAAGTCTTATGGATGTTAAAAGGACAGCGTAAGGGGCACTCAGTGTTGTATTCTTTGGTGGTTGTATTTGACTAATGGTTGCTAAGATGTTCACTGTGTTTTAAAAAGGTTAACTTGAGTTCATAGAATAAACATTGTTTTGCTTTAAAAAATTACTTTTCCATTTCTGCTGTACCACACCTGTAGAGTGGGCCGTGTGCTCCCCATACCACAATCTATTAAAAGTTGTGGGTCAGGTGAACTCCTTAATACGCTTTGGGGTTCTCTAAACCCTGGCCCATAAGAGGACGATGTTTACTGCAATGAGGACGGTTACGGATCAAGGGGAACAGTATGGCATGATCAGCCATGCACTAGACGGAGCACCGGTAGTCCTTGTAAAAATGTATGTGCCCAATTGGGATGACACGGAGTTTATAAACAAGACCATTGCGGAAATCCCCAACATTGGCACACACCGACTTTTCATTGGGGGGGGGGGGGGGAGTCTTTAACTGTGTACAAGACCCACAGACAGACAGGTCGAATCCCAAAACAGGAAAGATCTCCAACATGGTGAAAGAACTCAACATATTCATGGAGTGAACCCATGGCCATTCACTCACCCAGGAGATAAGGAGTTCACCTTCTTCTCCCAGGTGCACAAAGTATATACACTGATTGACTTCTTTGTAATGGAGAAATTGGTGCTTCCAGGATTAGTAAGGGCGGAATAGAACATAGAACGTTACAGCGCAGTACAGGCGCTTCGGCCCATGATGTTGCACCGAAACAAAAGCCATCTAACCTACACTATGCCATTATCATCCATATGCTTATCCAACAAACTTTTAAATGCCCTCAATGTTGGCGAGTTCACTACTGTTGCAGGTAGGGCATTCTACGGCCTCACCACTCTTTGCGTAAAGAACCTACCTCTGACCTCTGTCCTATATCTATTACCCCTCAGTTTAAAGCTATGTCCCCTCGTGCCAGCCATTTCCATCCGCGGGAGAAGGCTCTCACTGTCCACCCTATCTAACCCCCTGATCATTTTGTATGCCTCTATTAAGTCTCCTCTTAACCTTCTTCTCTCCAACGAAAACAACCTCAAGTCCATCAGCCTTTCCTCATAAGATTTTCCCTCCATACCAGGCAACATCCTGGTAAATCTCCTCTGCACCCGCTCCAAAGCCTCCACGTCCTTCCTATAATGCGGTGACCAGAACTGTACGCAATACTCCAAATGCGGCCGTACCAGAGTTTTGTACAGCTGCAACATGACCTCCTGACTCCGGAACTCAATCCCTCTACCAATAAAGGCCAACACTCCATAGGCCTTCTTCACAACCCTATCAACCTGGGTGGCAACTTTCAGGGATCTATGTACATGGACACCTAGATCCCTCTGCTCATCCACACTTCCAAGAACTTTACCATTAGCCAAATATTCCGCATTCCTGTTATTCCTTCCAAAGTGAATCACCTCACACTTCTCTACATTAAACTCCATTTGCCACCTCTCAGCCCAGCTCTGCAGCTTATCTATGTCCCTCTGTAACCTGCTACATCATTCCACACTGTCGACAACACCACCAACTTTAGTGTTGTCTGCAAATTTACTCACCCACCCTTCTGCGCCTTCCTCTAGGTCATTGATAAAAATGACAAACAGCAACGGCCCCAGAACAGATCCTTGTGGTACGCCACTTGTAACTGAACTCCATTCTGAACATTTCCCATCAACCACCACCCTCTGTCTTTCAGCTAGCCAATTTCTGATCCACATCTCTAAATCACCCTCAATCCCCAGCCTCCGTATTTTCTGCAATAGCCTACCGTGGGGAACCTTATCAAACGCTTTACTGAAATCCATATACACCACATCAACTGCTCTACCCTCGTCTACCTGTTCAGTCACCTTCTCAAAGAACTCGATAAGGTTTGTGAGGCATGACCTACCCTTTACAAAGCCATGCTGACTATCCCTGATCATATTCCTATCTAGATGATTATAAATCTTGTCTCTTATAATCCCCTCCAAGACTTTACCCACTACAGACGTGAGGTTCACCGGTCTATAGTTGCCGGGGTTGTCTCTGCTCCCCTTTTTGAACAAAGGGACCACATTTGCTATCCTCCAGTCCTCTGGCACTATTCCTGTAGCCAATGATGACATAAAAATCAAAGCCAAAGGTCCAGCAATCTCTTCCCTGGCCTCCCAGAGAATTCTAGGATAAATCCCATCATGCCTCGGGGACTTATCTATTTTCAGCCTGTCCAGAATTGCCAACACCTCTTCCCTACGTACCTCAATGCCATCTATTCTAATAGCCTGGGTCTCAGCATTCTCCTCCACAACATTATCTTTTTCCTGAGTGAATACTGACGAAAAATATTCATTTAGTATCTCGCCTATCTCTTCAGACTCCACACACAACTTCCCATCCCTGTCCTTGACTGGTCCTACTCTTACCCTAGTCATTCGCTTATTCCTGACATACCTATAGAAAGCATTTGGATTTTCCTTGATCCTACCTGCCAAATACTTCTCATGTCCCCTCCTTGCTCGTCTTAGCTCTCTCTTTAGATCCTTCCTCGCTACCTTGTAACTATCTATCGCCCCAACTGAAACTTCACACCTCATCTTCACATAGGCCTCCTTCTTCCTCTTAACAAGAGATTCCACTTCTTTGGTAAACCACGGTTCCCTCGCTCTACGCCTTCCTCCCTGCCTGACCGGTACGTACTTATCAAGACCACGCAGTAGCTGATCCTTGAACAAGCTCCACTTATCCAGTGTGCCCAACACTTGCAGCCTACTTCTCCAACCTATCCCCCCAAGTCACGTCTAATGGCATCATAATTGCCCTTCCCCCAGCTATAACTCTTGCCCTGCGGTGTATACTTATTCCTTTCCATCACTAACGTAAACGTCACCGAATTGTGGTCACTGTCCCCAAAGTTCCGTGATCGTAATCTCCAACCACGCTCCACACTACATGGATGTGAGGTTGGAGACGGCCGTGCCCAATGCCCCCAATGGAGGTTGCACATGGCCCTCCTGGCCAATAAGGCTTTCTGCAAGAAAATATCACAGGCAATAGACGAGTACATTACTGATAACCAGAATGGGGAGGTCTCACCTTCCATGTTCTGGGAGGCTCTGAAGGCTGTGATCAGGGGTGAAATCATTGCTTACAAAACACAAAGAGATAAGGAAGAGAGGGTGGCTAGGCAACAGCTAGTTGACTCCATACTGGAAGTAGATGGGTGATACTCCAGGACCCCGATCGTAGAGCTCCTGGCGGAGAAGAAAAAGCTACAAATGGACTTTGACCTGCTCCCCACGAGGAAAACAGTGCATCAACTCCGCCAGGTAGGGGGGACCCTCTATGTGCACGGAGACAAAGCCAGACGCCTGCTTGCTCACCAACTTAGAAAGCAGGCAGCCACGAGGGAAATAGTTCACGTTAGAGATAGCAACGGCAAACATGGCAGAACTGGAAAAGGTCAACGAAGCTTTTGAGACCTTCTACCGGAGGCTGTACACCTCCGAGCCCCCAGTAGGGGACTTGAGGATGAAATAGTTCCTTGATGGACTGGACATGCCAGTCGTGTGGAGGACAAGAAACAGGGGATGGAAGAACCGCTAGAACTGGGAGAAGTCAGGGAGAGCATGAACTCCATGCAGGCGGGCAAGGCGGCTGCTGATGTCATCCCCGCGCATGCGCAGGGAGGGGTTCACCTTCGCGCCGGCCATCGCGCAGGCTTACACGACCGGCGTGTAGGAATAGAGTGCCTCCACGGCACAGGCCCGCCCGCGGATCGGTGGGCCCCAATCACGGGACAGGCCACCATAGTGGCACCCCCCGGGGCCAGATCGCACCGAGGACCCCAGAGCCTGCCCGCGCCGCCAGGTCCCAACGGTAAGGGACCAACTCCAATTTACGCCGGCGGGACCTGCATAGAACGGGCGGGTCTTCGGCCCATCGCTGGCCGGAGAATCGCCAGGTGGAGCCCGCCGACCAGCGCGCCGCGATTCCCACCCCCGCCAAATCTCCAGCGCCAGAGAATTCGGCAGCTGGCGGGGGCGGGATTCACGCCGCCCCCCGGCGATTCACCGACCCGGCGGGGGGTCGGAGAATCCCGCCCAAAGACCCAACAGAACGTACAAACCCATTTTGCTGCTAAATGTGGATGCAAAAATACTTGCCAAGATCCTAGTCAAGAGACTGGAGGACTGTATACCAGAGGTAGTAGCAGAAGACCAAACGGGCTTTGTCAATGGTAGACAGCGAACGTCAGGCGCCTGCTGAACGTGATCATGACCCCATCCGGGGAGAGAACACCTGAGGTGATCATCTCCCTGGACGAAGAAAAGGCCTTCGAGAGAGTCGAATGGAAGTCCCTCATAGAGGTACTGAAGCGGTTCTTCCGAGGTCTTCCCGGTGAACCCGCAAGAGGGAGGGGCAGAGCTGAAGAGACTGCCATCTAAACAGGCCCGGCACAAATTTTGCTACCTGGGAATCCAAATTGAACCTGACCATTCTGGCGGAGGGAGTAAAAAAGGACCTGCAGAGATGGGACACACTCCCACTCCCTCTGGCAGGGAAAGTGCAGACAATCAAGATGAACTGCCTATGTTCCTCTTTCTGTTCAGGTCCATACCGATCTATATCTCCAAGGCCTTCTTCAACTCATTAGAAAAACTGATCATGGCGTTTGTGTGTGTGTGTTGGAGAGAAGGTAAGGATCCCAAAAAAGGTGCTGCAGAGAACGAGAGCCATGGAGGGGGACATTCCCAATTCTGCAATATTACCACGGCAGAAACTGCGGAGAGGGTAAAGGGGTGGATAAAAGAGCCAGAAGCCGCGTGGGAGAAAATGGAGGAGGGCTCCTGCAGGGGGACCTCCCTCAGAGCCCTGGCCACGGCAGCGCTCCCATCCCCACCAAACAAATACTCAACAGGCCCAGTGGTGATAGCAACACTCCAGTCATGGAACCAACTGCGACAACACTTCGGACTAACCAAAATGACCATCAAGGCCCCCATCTGGAATAACCACAGGTACACATCCACCTTCAAAAGGTGGAGACAGGACGAAGGGATTCTGACTTCTACACTGACAACAGACTGACAACACTTGAGTAACTAACAGAGAAGTTCCAGCTGACAGGGGGGAACGAACGGGTATATGCATGTTGATAACGTCCTACGTAGGGAAATGAGGACCACCGCAAGTCATTGTTAGAGGACATACTGTACGCGGACATCTTAGGGAAGGGGAATTGTGGTGACCTGTATGGGTGACTACTGGAAAGGGCAAACACACAACTGGACGAGACGAGAAAAATGGGAGGAGGACTTGGGGTTTGAAATAGGGTGGGGACTCTGGAGCGAAGCACTGCACAGAGTCAATTCCACCTCCACTTGTGCAAGGCTAATGCAGCTAAAAGTGGTACACAGAGCCCACTTAACTAGAACCTGAATGAGCAGATTCTTCCCGGAGGAGGAGGATAAATGTAAACAGTGCCAAGGAGCCCGGCCAACCACACCCACATGTTGTGGCCTTGCCCCAGACTTGTCAGGTTCTGGACAGACTTCTTCGAGCCATGCCCAAGAATAGCAGTCTTTGGGGTCTCAGAACAGCCAGATCCATTCATGGGGAGGAGGGCCAACACCTTTGCCTCCCTAATCACCCGCCAGAGAATCCTGCTTGGCTGGCGATCAGCAGCACCACCCAAAGTTTCAGACTGGCTGTCCGACCTATCAGAATTTTTCCGGATGGAGAAAATCAAATTCACCATCCGGGGGCCAGAAGAAGGCTTCCACAAAACGTGGGAGCCATTCACTCAGTTGTTCCAAGACCTATTTGCAGCCAATAGCCAGTAAACCAGAGGGAGCTGAAAGCCACAAACAACACAATAACGAATGCCAATGAAAGGGGGGGGGGGGGTGGAAACAAAGGTACATAGTGCCCAACCAAGATCAGCAAATAACAAAATACACAGCATCACGCCAATCATACAGGAACAAGATATAGGAGCTGAAGAGGAAAGAGAGCGTGCCAGATGATTAGAGGGGGAGGGGGAGTTAGACGAAAGATGGGGGGGAATAGCGAGAGACCCAGCTGGGAATAAGCACCCACTGGAGAACGCAAAACAAGAAGCCACAACCGATGCACATAGCAAAAGACAGCCGATGGATATTTTTTTTTCTTTTGTTTTCTGTTTTCAATATATGTTCACAATTGCCTTTGTCTTGTATAGCTTCAAAATCTTTAATAAAAAACATTTATTAAAAAATTAATTGTCTGAATTCTGATATTTATGTTGATAGGGACCTTAGGAGAATGTTATCCAGGAAAACCAAAATTCAATGCAATGCTAGTGCTGTTTTAAACTATTTAACGTAAGGGGTTGATTGCAGAATCTGTAGCCTTTGATATGGCCTCGAAGGAGTTAATAACAGTTCCTCCAATGGGGTTCCCTTTTCTATCGCGTCCAATCCACCTTCAACTTGTTCTCACGTACAGTTTGTAATTCGTACATGCGTGTGTGCAGTGGGATATTGTATGCTGTTTCTTTGGTTAGTTTTTAACCTTAATTTATAAACAAAAGAGTGATCTGACTCTCGTGTTGAATATGTCAGATATTGGGGCGAACCAGGATCCGTTTCATTTAACTAAAAGCAGACTGAAGAGTGAATTAATTGCTCATAACGTGTCTTTACCGCAGAGGGAGCAGAAGAAAGAGGTTTATGTGAAGCTCTATTTAAAACACATTACTTCTAAGAATAAGTCAGAATTAAGGGCGGATTTTTCCAGCGACGAGGAGGATTCTTCAGAAGTTAAAAGCACCGTGAGTTTAGGGGACTCGATATGTTTGTGTATGTTTTTGTATTTGAGTGTGATAATGGTTGTCATTCAATAATTTTTAATGGCGCGTCGAATTGTGAGATTTGAATTTTTAGGTGGGTGTCGGACTCGATGTTGGCATTGCTCATAATGGACTTTGCGTGCGAAGTTTATTGTTTTGAAGATTTTGTTCCAAGCTTGCCTGTGTTAGTTGAATGCGGTTGTTGAATTTTGTTCGATTCTATTCACATCTGGGATTTCAAATGACATTGTTTTCGTGCAGAATATAAATTGAAATACCCAACTTAAATGTATACGGTTTTTTTTGGGGGGGGGGGGGGGGTGAAGGGGCAAGGAATCACACGTAAAATGCCGCATTGTCCCAGAGTTTTATTTTGAGGTAGTAACGAGATAATTCCCCAAACTGATAGCAAAGCTTATTAAAAATATTTAAGCTACAAAATGGCCGTTACTACTAGGAGCGGATTCGAGTGTGGGGAATTCTAGCAGTATAGAAAGTTTTTTTTGAGCTGCTGGCAAACTGCACTTGCAGTTTCCTTTCTGTCTGAAACGTATTTACATTTTAAATAACTAGTGCTCTTGGGATCTTTTGGTGGGTAAGGAGAGAAATTGATAAATTGACCCGACACTTAAGTCAGTTTCTTGGTTTGCAGTATCAACATTAACAACTGGGCCACTTTGTCCTCTCTACCCCCGCAAAATAAATGTTTAATGTTGTCCAGGGCTTGGGAGAAGTTTTGAAACTCTGACTCAAAGGCCATATGTGGCCCCCAAACGATGACAAGCTGGCTGGCCCTCAAAATGCAGGCAACTCCATGTGATTTTATTTCTAATTTGCTGGTTGTCTCATCTGAATTTTGTGGACCTTGAGCTTTGGAAAAGTCTGTTTTTAGAATGGTGGAGAAAGAATAAATCAAAATAACAAAGTTGGCTGGCAAGCGCGATCCTTGATACTTTGTGGTTTTCTAATCACAAAATGTGGACACTTCTGATCTAGACCATGCAAGTGTCTATTAGTGGCAGTGGCATAAGCAGGTTGCCTACCTGGCCTCTTGATTCAGAAATAGCATTTGGGGGAACTGAGTGGGGTGGGGTGGGGGGGGGGAGACAAAATACAAATTAAATCCTTTTTCTCCGCCACCTCTCAAAAAACCTTTTCTGCACAAGTTCTTTAGAAAGATTCGGAGAGTAAATTCCTTTTTAGGTGGGCATTTTAAAATAAGAATCAGAATAGGACATGGGTGGGTTAGTGCAAGCAGATATTTTCAATGATAGCTTTCTTCAGCTCAATATCAGTTAAATTGAAGGTATGATTTTCAGCTAGCATCATTAATTTCACTTCCCTATCACTAATTTTACATTCCTCCTTGACCAAGCTTGCACTCAGTTCCCGGAGTCAGACTGTTTGCAATATTCTTATCTTGTTTGACTCTGTGAGGTTCAAATCCTATTCCCTATCAGGCTGCTTACTTTTGCAGCTTTGACCCTCTGTCTTCTCCCGTGAATCAGTTCAACAAGCTTCTCCCGTTAAACAGATCACCAAGCTTTTGACACTTCCACTGTGGATAATTTCTCATACATTTGTCTACTTCTATAAATTAACACCTGTCACAGAATTTACAGTGCAGAAGGAGGCCATTCGGCCCATCGAGTCTGCACCAGCCCTTGGAAAGAGCACCCTACCTAAGCCCACACCTCCACCCTATCCACACACTTCCACCCTGCCCTGCTTACCCACGCTCTCATCCTTACTGACCTTCACTGGGTTTTCTCTCTTCATCTCCTCTCAATGGCTTGCAATTGTTTTTTTGTAGCTTCATGTTAATTTCCTGAAGCACATGAAGACATTTATCCCTCAGAACAATCAGTGCATGAAATAGGTGTCCAGAGACCACAAACTCTGGATTCTTTAAAAAAAAAAATAATCCAGTGCTGAAATGGGGTCTTATAGGATTTTTCTGGATGGCTGATTTGTGATGGTGTGAATGGCCCAGTTTTTTCTGTATTTATAAATTTGGTATAAACGAACAATCTTTGCAGCCTTCTGTCTCAACATTCGGTCCAACAATTTCAGACCATGAGCTCTGTTCTCCATTTTTGATTCTGTGTTCTTTGCCATGTGTGGGTTTGAATTTAGTTTTAATTTTTTCTTTTGGACAGTGCTGTCCATTATTCTGACATTTGCATTCTGGACAAATGCTTTGCCTCTTTACTACGACCAGCACGGTAGCACAGTGGGTAGCACTGTTGCTTCATAGCTCCAGGGTCCCAGGTTCTATTCCCGGCTTGGGGCACGGTCTGTGTGGAGTCTGCACGTTCTCCCTGCATCTGTGTGGGTTTCCTCCTGGTGCTCCGATTTCCTCCACAAATCCCGAAATACGTGCTGTTAGGTGAATTGGATATTCTGAATTCTCCCTCTGTGTACCCGAACAGGAGCCGGAATGTGGCGACTAGGGGCTTTTCACAGTAACTTCATTGCAGTGTTAATGTAAGCCTACTTGTGACAATAAAGATTATTATTATCACCATTCCCTTTGCCTGTTATTCCATGGCATTTTTGTCATTTAATCTCTCTGCCCTCTAATCTATCCCAAACCTTCCATCCCCTGTGTTCTTCCACCACCTCTCCTTTCAATGACATCCATCTACCTGCCTTCAGTTTTGAAGAAGAGTCATTTGCGACTCAAAACAATAACTGTTTCCTTCTTCACAGGTGCTTCCAGACCTGAGTATTTCCAGCATTTTCTGTTTTAATTTCCAAAATTTTTAGTATCCACAGATTTTACTTTTGTTTTCACTCAACATTGGTACGTGTGGAATAGAGAATTTGTTTATTATGTACAAACGTAAAAGGGGCATTCTTTCAATTTCTTTTTAACTTTCTCTCTGTTTTGGTTTCTCTTTTACTTTTTGACTGTCTGCCTGCCCCCTCTTAAGATAGCTGCTGGGAAAAATCTGTATTGAGGATACTGGCTAAGATTGGCTAACTCAGCACAGACTGGAAATTCAATCTGCTGCCACTGATCCATATGACTCAGCTACATGCTGCACTTGCCATCTGCTATGAAGGGAGACCTGTCAGATATTTATAATCCCGTGCTAAGATCTGTGTTTGAAAAGGTTCATAGAAGTGAGTTGTTATTTTTGACCTTTGTTGTTTTTAGGGTCAGCTTAATGGAAGAATTCCACAAGAGAGATGAACACTGAGAGTGGGTTTTCTAGATATATATACCAGAGAGGTCTATGATTCCGTTTCTGACCTCTACTGAAATAGCTAATGTTATCTGGTTCAGGGATGACTTCCGATTACTTGCTTGCTTGAAATGCGCATGTGGTGTTGTAGAGTTAATACAGGATCAGATTCAGCTGTGATGCCTGCTATGCTTAGCAACTGTCAGCAATTCTGCTCCAATTCTTACAAACGTACTGATCACTTGAGTGAAGGTTCCCAGGACATGACCAATAGAACTGTATCCTAGCAAGAAACAAACACCTAGAAGAGGAACAACAATGAACAGGAATTTCCATTTATGGTGATTGAATAGTTTTCATAGAATCATGAAATGGTGCAACTCAGAAGGAGGTCATTTGGACATGCAAACCTGTGCCAGCTTTCACAGAGCAATTCAGTTAGTTCTACTCCTTTGCTAATTCCCCGCATTCTTGCATTTTTTTCTCATTTATCCAGTTCCTTTTGAGAGGCACTATTGAATCTATATTCACCACCCTATTAGACAATACATTCCAAATACTAACCATACTGTAGAGTAAAGTAGCTGAATATTTTGGTAGGCAATACCCTTGATAGTATTAGTGTGATTTATAATGGTAATAGATGTCACTTGATTTCCTCAATGGTGATTGTATGGTGCCATTTACTAAAGCATTCATTGTATGCTAAAAGCTAGATTACCAGCAGCCTGAATTATATTTCAGTGGATTCATAGATGACAGGGGCCAAACATCAGCTGTACCAAGTGCTGAATTATTCGTTTTAAAGCATTCATTTTGTTTGCAGTGAGTGACCCCGAGGCTGTGAGTTGGGATGGTGGAGAAATAAGACTATAAGACATAGGAGCAGAATTAGGCCACTTGGCCCATCGAGTCTACTCTGCCATTAAATCATGGCTGATATTTTGTCATCCCCATTCTCCTGCCTTCTCCCCATAACCCCTTATTAATCAAGAGCCTATCTTTTGCTGTCTTAAAGACACTCAGTGAATTGGCCTCCATAGCCTTCTGCGGCAAAGAGTTCCACAGATTCACCACCCTCTGGCTGCAGAAATTCCTCCTCATCTCTATTTTAAAGGATCGTCCCTTTAGTCTGAGATGGTGTCTTCTGGTTCTAGTTTTTAGGCCTTCCATTCATAAGTTATTTTCAATGACTGGTGCTAAATATTGCAAACTGAATTGTTTGCAGCTAGAAATGCACTTGACTGTTACGCTTCTGTACTTATTTTCTAATTACATGCAGCAATGTTGGCCCATTGGGTAAGGTATATGATTTTTGGTGCCTGGAAAATCCATAGGAATTCATCACTTGCTGTTGTGATTTTGGGAAACGTTTGGGGAAAATACACAGAAAATCTGTCCCATAGCTTTGCAATAAATTTCCAGCATTTTATTTCTTATATATAGGATTTCATTCTGGTGACACTGAACACCACAAAGTACCCAAGTGTTTGGATTTCTGTACCAAAATGTCATAATAAATAAATATTACATGCCTTACAACTAGTATAAGTTTGGTACACTGGCATTTGGCTGATTTAAAAATTGCCATTGAAGTAATAGCCAGCAATTTTTTAAAAAAAAGTTAATCATCAAAATAGTTTGATTTTATATTTTCAAAAATCATTTGAGGACCATCTTGATAACAGTCATTTCAGGACCTAAAGTAAAGTTTCTAAACAAAGAAAATATATCAACAGTAATTCATGACAAATTTAAACTTCCCGAAACAATTCATTTGCATGCATTTGAATTTCTTTTTGTGTTGCTGTAGAGACATTTCTCTGGAGAAGAAGGCTGTGATGCAATTTTGCTGGACCCTCTACCAAACTCCTGGAATGTACTAGTGTCACTCTAATAGGCTGAAATTCCCCAAATCTTCCTGCTGTCTTCAGTCCATGCTGCACAGAAAGAAAGGGACTTGAAATTGAGAGTTTGTGTATATATACACCCTTTCATGATCTCTGGGCAACTAAACGCAATTCACAACCCATATAGTTCTTTTCCTGTAATGTCACTGTTGCAATGTTGGGAAACAATTAGTGCACAACAAACTCCCACAGACAACAATGAGACAAATGAGATAAAAGGGTAGGTCGTGCCTCACAAACCTTATTGAGTTCTTTGAGAAGGTGACCAAACAGGTGGATGAGGGTAAAGCAGTTGATGTGTATATGGATTTCAGTAAAGCATTTGATAAGGTTCCCCATCGTAGGCTACTGCAGGAAATACAGAGGCATGGGATTCAGGGTGATTTAGCAGTTTGGATCAGAAATTGGCTAGCTGGAAGAGGACAAAGGGTGGTGGTTGATGGGAAATGTTCAGACTGGAGTCCAGTTACTAGTGATGTACCACAAGGATCTGTTTTGGGGCTACTGCTGTTTGTCATTTTTATAAATGACCTGGAGGAGGCCCTAGAAGGATGGGTGAGTAAATTTGCAGATGACACTAAAGTCGGTGGAGTTGTGGACAGTGCGGAAGGATGTTACAAGTTACAGAGGGACATAGATAAGCTGCAGCGCTGGGCTGAGAGGTGGCAAATGGAGTTTAATGCAGAAAAGTGTGAGATGATTCATTTTGGAAGGAAGACAGAGTACTGGGCTAATGGTAAGATTCTTGGCAGTGTGGATGAGCTGAGAGATCTCGGTGTCCATGTACATAGATCCCTGCAAGTTGCCACCCAGGTTGAGGGTTGTTAAGAAGGCGTACGGTGTGTTAGCTTTTATTGGTAGAGGGATTGAGTTTCGGAGCCATGAGGTCATGTTGCAGCTGTGGAAAACTCTGGTGCGGCCGCATTTGGAGTATTGCGTGCAATTCTGGTCACCGCATTATAGGAAGGATGTGGAAGCATTGGAAAAGGTGCAGAGGAGATTTACCAGAATGTTGCCTGGTATGGAGGGAAGATCTTATGAGGAAAGGCTGAGGGACTTGAGGCTGTTTTCGTTAGAGAGAAGAAGGTTAAGAGGTGACTTAATTGAGGCATACAAGATGACCAGAGGATTGGATAGGGTGGACAGTGAGAGCCTTCTTACTCGGATGGTGATGTCTAGCACGAGGGGACATAGCTTTAAATTGAGGGGAGATAGATATAGGACAGATGTCAGAGATAGGCTCTTTACTCCGAGAGTAGTAAGGGCGTGGAATGCCCTGCCTGCAACAGTAGTGGACTCACCAACACTAAGGGCATTCAAATGGTCATTGGATAGACATATGGACGATAAGGGAATAGTGTAGATGGGCTTTAGATTGGTTTCACAGGTCGGCGCAACATCGAGGGCCGAAGGGCCTGTACTGCGCTGTAATGTTCTATAATCTGCATAAGATGTTGGTGGAGGGATAAATATTGACTGAATGCACCAGGAGAGGTGATGAATTTGGGGAGATCAAACAAGGCAAAGGAATGCACATCAAATGTGAGAAGTCAATGACCTCGCAGTAAATATCCATAGATCTATGAAGGTAGCAGGCCAGGTTGATACGGTGATTAAGAAGGCACGCTAGCACAATGGTTAACACAGTTGCTTTACAGCTCCAGGATCCCAGGTTCAATTCCAGCCTCGGGGGACTGTCTGTGCAGAGTCTGCACGTTCTCTCCGTGTCTGCGTGGGTTTCCCCCGTGTGCCTCCGGTTTCCTCCCATAGTCCAAAGATCTGCAGGTTAGGTGGATTAGCCATGATAAATTTCCTTTAAATGTCCAAAAAGAAAGATTAGATGGGGTTACGGGGATAGGTTGGAAGCATGGGCTTAAGTGGGATGCTCTTTCCAAGGGCCGGTGCAGACTCGATGGGCCGAATGGCCTTCTGCATTGTAAATTCTATGTAAATATGGAGTCCTTTCATTTATTAGCTGAGGCGTAGAATATAAGAGCAGCAGGTAAAACTTTACTTCGAAAACAACTTGAGTACTATGTGCAGTTTTGGTCACCTTCGGAGGAAATTTACAAGGATTCTGCCTTGGAAAATTGCAGCTATGAGGAGAGACTGGATAGGCTGGGGGTGTTCTTGAACAGAGGAGACTAAGCAGAGATTTGATTGAGATGTACAAAATTGTCAGGGCCTGGATAGAGTGGATGGGGATAGCCTATTTACTTCAGCAAAGAAGTCAGTGAACAGAGGGCAGTAAAGTGGCAAGATGAGGTTTCTTTTTCACCCAGAGGGTTGTAGGGTCTGCATCTTATGCCTGAAAAGGTAATAGATGCAGAAACACTCAACTCATTTAAAAGTTGTCTGGAAATGCACCTAAAGAGCCATAACCCAAATGCCGGAAAGTGGCCCATTGGGTTCGGGATATGATTTGTGGTCTAGAAATTCCACAAAGATTCTTCCACTCCCCGTTGTGACTTTGGGGATAATGTGCAGAAAATTATCCCCATTGTTTTTGCATGGTGAATGGTGAGCCTTTGCAAGGTGAATAGTGATTCTTTGAATAGTGCCATGTGAACTTTCACATCCACCAGATAGGACAGAGCATTAGCTGAGCGTCTCATCTGAAACAGGAAGTTGTAGCTCATTCCAGAAATAATTAGCCTCTTTCTCAATCATTTTATTTAATAAAGGGTATCCACATTCCATAATTTGAATAAATAAAAAATGTTTATTCTCTCATGCAGTTTTGAGATTGGAAAGCACTGAGGAAATTTGAGAACAAATACTCTTTGCAGAGCTTTTAACCATGCAAGTCCCTGTCTCTATCTCTTTCCAGCTCCTTTTTCATTTCAATTTTTGCACAAGTTTGGTCCTCAACTCTGTGTTCTTTCCTTGTACTGTATTCTCTCAGCTGTGCTGGGTTTTTTTTCTCACCTGCCTCTGCTGTGTTCTGTTTCCTTGTTTGCTTCCTCTCTCTCGTATACTGTCCCACCCACTGCACATTTCCCTCCAGCCCTTCACTGTGTTCTCTGCTTAGAATTGGATCATACCAAACATCGCAACTGCTCGCCAAATCTCAGGCTCCTGGGCAAAGGTTAGGTATGCATTTTCATCTGCAAGTACATGTGCAAGTTGTGATTTTAAATAAAACAGTCATTATGATTCCTTTAAAGCTTTGAGAGGAACCAGTAAAATGCCAATCTACAGATAAACTGTTGCTGTATTTGAAATCGGCGTGCACCCAGTAGGAATTAACTTCTTTTTTACATCAGTTGGGCGTTTATAGCATAAAGGAACAGATTCACGACTCCTCCTTTGTGTGTAAAATGATATGCTGCTGCCTAACAAAGAAAAATGTATCCTGTGACATACAGTGAACAGGAAGAAATCTGTTAGCATTAATAGTTTTCTTAATGTGTGCAGGAGGGTTTCCTGACACAGTATGTAGATAGGCCAACGAGAGGTGAGGCCATATTGGATTTGGTACTGGGTAATGAACCAGGATAGGTGTTAGATTTGGAGGTAGGTGAGCACTTTGGTGATAGTGACCACAATTCGATTACGTTTACTGTAGTGATGGAAAGGGGTAGGTATATACCGTAGGGCAAGAGTTATATCTGGGGGAAAGGCAATTATGATGCGATGAGGCAAGATTTAGGATGCATCGGATGGAGAGGAAAACTGCAGGGGATGGGCACAATGGAAATGTGGCGCTTGTTCAAGGAACAGCTACTGCGTGACCTTGATAAGTATGTACCTGTCAGGCAGGCAGGGAGGAAGTGGTCGAGCAAGGGAACCATGGTTTACTAAAGCAGTCGAAACACTTGTCAAGAGGAAGAAGGAGGCTTATGTAAAGATGAGACATAAAGATTCAGTTAGGGCGCTCGAGAGTTATAAGTTAGCTAGGAAGGATCTAAAGAGAGAGCTAAGAAGAGCCAGGAGGGGACATGAGAAGTCTTTGGCAGGTAGGATCAAGGATAATACTAAAGCTTTCTATAGATATGTCAGGAATAAACAAATGACTAGAGTAAGAGTAGGGCCAGTCAAAGACAGTAGTGGGAAGCTGTGCTTGGAGTCCGAGGAGATAGGAGAGGTGCTAAATGAATATTTTTCGTCAGTATTCACACAGGAAAAAGACAATGTTGTCGAGGAGAATACTGAGATTCAGGCTACTAGACTAGAAGGGCTTGAGGTTCATAAGGAGGAGGTGTTAGCAGTTCTGGAAAGTGTGAAAATAGATAAGTCCCCTGGGCCGAATGGGATTTATCCTAGGATTCTCTGGGAAGCTAGGGAGGAGATTGCTGAGCCTTTGGCTTTGATCTTTAAGTCACCTTTGTCTACAGGAATAGTACCAGAAGACTGGAGGATAGCAAATGTTGTCCCCTTGTTCAAGAAGGGGAGTAGAGACAACCCCGGTAACTGTACACCAGTGAGCCTTACTTCTCTTGTGGGCAAAATCTTGGAAAGGTTTATAAGAGATAGGATGTATAATCATCTGGAAAGGAATAATTTGATTAGAGATAGTCAACACGGTTTTATGAAGGGTAGGTCGTGCCTCCCAAACCTTATTGAGTTCTTTGAGAAGGTGACCAAACAGGTGGATGAGGGTAAAGCAGTTGATGTGGTGTATATGGATTTCAGTAAAGCGTTTGATAAGGTTCCCCATGGTAGGCTACTGCAGAAAATACGGAGGCATGGGATTCAGGGTGATTTAGCAGTTTGGATCAGAAATTGGCTAGCTGGAAGAAGACAAAGGGTGGTGGTTGATGGGAAATGTTCAGACTGGAGTCCAGTTACTAGTGGTGTACCACAAGGATCTGTTTTGGGGCCACTGCTGTTTGTCATTTTTATAAATGACCTGGAGGAGGCCCTAGAAGGATGGGTGAGTAAATTTGCAGATGACACTAAAGTCGGTGGAGTTGTGGACAGTGCGGAAGGATGTTACAAGTTACAGAGGGACATAGATAAGCTGCAGCGCTGGGCTGAGAGGTGGCAAATGGTGTTTAATGCAGAAAAGTGTGAGGTGATTCATTTTGGAAGGAATAACAGGAAGACAGAGCACTGGGCTAATGGTAAGATTCTTGGCAGTGTGGATGAGCTGAGAGATCTCGGTGTCCATGTACATAGATCCCTGCAAGTTGCCACCCAGGTTGAGGGTTGTTAAGAAGGCGTACGGTGTGTTAGCTTTTATTGGTAGAGGGATTGAGTTTCGGAGCCATGATGTCATGTTGCAGCTGTACAAAACTCTGGTGCAGCCGCATTTGGAGTATTGTGTGCAATTCTGGGCGCCGCATTATAGGAAGGATGTGGAAGCATTGGAAAGGGTGCAGAGGAGATTTACCAGAATGTTTCCTGGTATGGAGGGAAGATCTTGTGAGGAAAGGCTGAGGGACCTGAGGCTGTTTTCGTTAGAGAGAAGAAGGTTAAGAGGTGACTTAATTGAGGCATACAAGATGATCAGAGGATTGGATAGGGTGGACAGTGAGAGCCTTCTTACTCGGATGGTGATGTCTAGCACGAGGGGACATAGCTTTAAGTTGAGGGGAGATGTAGGACAGATGTCAGAGGTAGGTTCTTTACTCAGAGAGTAGTAAGGGCGTGGAATGCAACAGTAGTGGACTTGCCAACACTAAGGGCATTCAAATGGTCATTGCATAGACATATGGACGATAAGGGAATAGTGTAGATAGGCTTTACAGTGGTTTCACAGGTCGGCGCAACATCGAGGGGAAGGACCTGTACTGCGCTGTAATGTTCTAAAGATTCTGCATCAATGTGGAAGCATTATGAAGTAAACAACGTGTAACTAACTGGAGAAAACATAATTTTTGCCAATTCTTCCCAAAGTCACCAATGGAAAGGGATGGAGAGGTTTGAATTTTCTCCTTTTAAAGCTTTTATTTTGTTGATATTTTAGACTTCAGCAATGCATGCTGAATAATACAGCAAGCCATTGATTCTACTTTGTTTCTTTCTCAGCGTTTCTAGTGAAAGCTGCTTAAAATATCAGACATCAAGCAGGGATAATAATAATAATCGCTTATTGTCACAGTAGGCTTCAGTGAAGTTACTGTGAAAAGCCCCTAGTCGCCACAATCCGGCGCCTGTTCGGGGAGGCCCGTATGGGAATTGAACCCGCGCTGCTGCCTTGTTCTGCATTACAAGTTAGCTGTTTAGCTCACTGTGCTAAGGAGTTTTCATGCCCCTAATTGGGCTTAAGCAAAATATTGTAATTCTGAATTTGGAGAAAAAGTTTCCTCTTCCCATCATAGTTCCAGCATACTGCATTATCTATCCTTTGCAAAATCCACCTTAAAACACATATGAAATGAACTTCCGGTTGCGGCGATGCCCAGCTAAGCCGCACGTTTCGGCGGCTCTAGCTCAAACGGGCCTTCGGGCTCTTTTAAGAGCCCCAACGGGGAATTTTTTCAGGACGAAACTCGGTGTGGGGTGAGTTAACAGGGTGTCCCCCCCACCCCCACCCCCCCCCCCCCCCCCCCAACGAAAGAGAAAAATATCGGCGGCGGCGGCTACATCGCGAAGAATCCTCGACGATAGGGACAGGAGGAAAAAGAAGCAAGATGGCGGCGGAGAAAGCCCAGGCGACCTGGGGGCCCGATCAAGACGAATTCTTAAGACGGTGTGCGGAGCTACTTAAGAAGGAGGTGCTGACCCCGATGCTACAGGCAATTGAGGGGCTTAAGGAGGCACAAAGGACCCAGGAGACAGAGCTCCGCGTGGTGGAGCAGAAGGTGACGGATAATGAAGACGAGATCCTGGGCCTGGCGGTCAAAACACAGACGCACGAGGCGCTCCACAAAAAGTGCAATGAAAGGATTGAGGCCCTAGAAAACAGAGCACGAAGGAAGAACCTTCGGATCCTGGGTCTCCCTGAGGGAGTGGAAGGAGCGGACTGCGGGGCTTACGTGAGCACGATGCTAAGCTCGCTGATGAGAGGCGAGGCCCCTTCGTGCCCCTTAGAAGTGGAGGGGGCTCACCGGGTCCCTGCGAGGAGACCAAAGGCGGGAGAACCACCTAGGGCGACAATCGTGCGATTTCACCACTTTAATGATAGAGAAGTGGTTCTGAGATGGGCCAAAAAGGTACGGAGTAGTAGATGGGAGAATGCGGTGGTACGGGTGTACCAGGATTGGAGTGCGGAGGTGGCGAGAAGGAGGGCGAGTTTTAATCGAGCCAAGGAGGTGCTACACAAGAAGAAGGTGAAGTTCGGGATGCTGCAGCCGGCGCGACTGTGGGTCACGTACCAGGAGAGACATCACTACTTCGAAACGGCGGAAGAAGCATGGACCTTTATTAAAGACGAGAAACTGGATCGGAACTGAGGGACTGATATTAGAGGGAAATGTCACTGTCAATGTATATAGAGATGTAAATTGGGAAGGGGGGGGGACACTAAGAAATGTGGGCGCCGGTGGGGGGAAAGAAGAGACATAGGCGGAGGATGAGGAATGGGAGTGGGGCGGGAGAGGGAGCTGCGCCACAAGGGGCGGGACAGCTACAGAGAAAATGGAGCCTACTGTCCTTGTTCCCGCGCCAAAAAGGTGATGGCGGGAAGATAGGCGCAAGGTAGATGGGAGTTCCCCACACGGGGGGGTCAAGGAGTGAGCGGGAGAAGCCGGGGTCAGTTGAAGTCAGCTGACGTTCGGAAGTAATATGGGGGAGCAATCACGCTAGATGGGGATCTAGCGGGGTGGGGGGGAGGATAACTGGGTTGCTGCTGCAGAAATCAAAGAGGAACTGGCTAAAGAAAGGGTGGTCGGGGCTGGAATGCGCCACCTGGGGAACGAGTGGGAGCGCAGAATCGGGACGTGGGACTGGCCTAGAGAGGGCGATGGCTAGTCGACACGGGAAGGGGGCAGGTAGCCCCCCAGTGCGGCTGATCACGTGGAACGTGAGAGGCCTAAATGGACCGATTTAAAAGGGCCCGAGCGTTCGCGCACTTGAAAGGACTGAGGGCAGACGTGGCTATGCTCCAGGAGACGCACCTGAAGGTGGCGTACCAAGTTAGGTTAAGGAAAGGATGGGTGGGACAGATGTTCCATTCAGGGCTGGATGCAAAGAATAGAGGGTGGCCATACTGGTGGGGAAACAGGTATCATTCGAAGCTAGGAGCATTGTAGCAGATAGTGGAGGCAGATATGTGATGGTGAGTGGCAGGCTGGAGGGAATGGAGGTCGTGTTGGTTAACGTATATGCCCCGAATTGGGATGATGCGGGATTCATGAAGCGAATGCTGGGACGTATACCGGACCTGGAGGTAGGAAACTTGATAATGGGGGGAGATTTCAACACCATGCTGGACCCAGGGTTAGATAGATCCAGATCTAAGACCGGAAGAAGGCCGGCAGCGGCCAAGGTGCTTAAGGGGTTTATGGACCAAATGGGGGGAGTGGATCCATGGCGATTTGTTAGACCGAAGGCCAAGGAGTACTCCTTCTTCTCCCATGTTCACAAGGTGTATTCCCGGATAGATATTTTTGTTTTGGGAAGGTCGTTGATCTCGAGGGTGGAAGAAACTGAGTATTCAGCCATAGCTATCTCGGATCATGCCCCACATTGGGTGGACCTGGAACTAGGAGAGGAGAGGGAGCAGCGTGCACTCTGGCGATTAGATGTGGGATTGTTGGCGGATGAGAGAGTCTGTGGAAGGGTGCGGGGATGTATCGAGAGATACCTGGAGGCCAATGACGACGGGGAGGTCCGAATGGGAGTGGTATGGGAAGCACTAAAGGCGGTGGTCAGAGGAGAGCTGATCTCCATCAGGGCCCACAAAGGGAAAACAGAGGCCAAGGAAAGGGAAAGATTACTGGGGGAGATCTTAAGGGTGGACAAAGAATATGCGGAGACCCCGGAGGAGGGACTGTACAGGGAGAGACGACGACTCCAGACGGAGTTTGACCTTCTGACCACCAGGAGGGCGGAGGTGCTGTGGAGGAAGGCACAGGGGATGAGATATGAATATGGGGAAAAGGCTAGTCGCCCGTTGGCCCATCAGCTGCGAAGGAGGACAGCGGCGAGGGAGATAGGGGGAATTAGAGACGAAAAGGGAGCTACGGTGCGGAGAGCAGGGAAGATAAACGAGGTGTTTAAGACCTTTTACGAAAGACTTTATAGGTCCCAACCCCCGGAGGGAAAAGAGGAGATGCGGCAGTTTTTGGACCAATTAAGGTTCCCGAGGGTGGAGGAGCAGGAGGCGGAAGGCCTGGGGGCACCAATTGGGGTGGACGAGGTTACCAAGGGGCTGGGGAACATGCAGGCAGGGAAGGCCCTGGGACCAGATGGGTTCCCGGTGGAATTTTATAGAAAATATGTGGACTTGCTGGCCCCGCTGTGGGTGAGGACTTTTAACGAGGCCAGGGAAGGGGGGACTCTACCCCCGACAATGTCGGAGGCGACGATATCGCTAATTTTGAAGCGGAATAAAGATCCGCTGCAGTGCGGGTCCTATAGGCCTATTTCACTACTAAATGTGGACGCCAAATTGCTAGCAAAGGTGCTGGCATCGAGGATAGAGGACTGTGTCCCGGGGGTGGTGCACGAAGACCAGACAGGATTCGTAAAGGGGAGACAACTAAATGTCAACGTGCGACGGCTATTAGGGGTGATAATGATGCCCCCAGCAGAGGGGGAGGCAGAGATAGTGGCGGCAATGGATGCAGAGAAGGCATTTGATAGGGTGGAGTGGGGCTATCTATGGGAGGTGCTGAGGAGGTTCGGGGACGGGTTTGTTAGCTGGGTCAAACTCCTCTATGGGGCCCCAACGGCAAGTGTGGTCACGGGTCGGCACAGATCGGAGTATTTCCGACTATACAGGGGAACAAGACTGGGATGCCCGCTATCTCCATTACTGTTCGCGTTGGCAATTGAACCACTGGCCATGGCGCTGAGAGACTCCAGAAAATGGAGAGGGGTGATTAGAGGGGGAGAAGAACACCGAGTGTCACTCTACGCGGATGACCTACTGTTGTATGTGACGGACCCAGTGGGGGGGATGACAGAGGTCATGCAGATATTGAGGGAGTTCGGAGATTTCTCGGGATATAGGCTTAACATGAGAAAGAGTGAACTTTTCGTGATACACCCTGGGGACCAGAGTAGAGGGATAGATGGCCTGCCTTTAAGGAAAGTGGAAAGAAACTTTCGATACCTGGGGATTCAGATAGCCAGGAGCTGGGGAACCTTGCACAGACTTAATCTGACACGACTGGTGGAACAAATGGAAGAGGACTTCAAGAGGTGGGACATGCAGCCACTGTCACTGGCGGGCAGAGTGCAGGCAATTAAGATGATGGTCCTCCCGAGGTTCCTATTTGTATTCCAATGTCTCCCTATACTGATCACTAAGGCCTTCTTTTAAAAAATAGATAGGAGCATCACGAGCTTCGTGTGGGCAGGGAAAGTTCCGAGGGTAAGGAGGGGGTTCTTACAACGTAGTAGAGACAGGGGGACCGGCGCTGCCGAATTTGGGCGACTACTACTGGGCCGCCAATGTGGCGATGATCCGTAAATGGATGATAGAGGGAGCGGCGTGGAAAAGATTAGAGAGAAAGTCCTGTAAAGGGACGAGTCTAGAGGCGCTGGTGATGGCGCCACTACCGTTCTCACCAAAAAAATTTACCACAAACCCAGTGCTGGCGGCAACATTAAATATTTGGGGGCAATGGAGGCGACAGAGGTGTGCTGGGAGCCCTGGTGGGGTCCCCAATTAGGAACAACCATAGGTTTGCCCCAGGGAGGATGGATGGAGGATTCCAGAGCTGGCACCAGTTGGGAATTAGGAGGGTGGGAGATTTATTTATAGACTGGATGTTTGCGAGCTTGGGAGCGTTGGAGGAAAAGTATAAGCTGGCCCGGGGAAATTTCTTTAGGTATATGCAGGTGAGGGCGTTCACAAGACAACAGGTGAGGGAATTTCCATTGCTCCCGACACACGGGATCCAGGATAGAATGCTCTCGGGGGTGTGGGTCGGGGAGGGCAAGGTGTCAGAGATATACCGAGAGATGAGAGAAGAGGGGGAGGAGCTGGTGGGCGAACTGAAAGGAAAGTGGGAAGAAGAGCTCGGGGAGGAGATAGAGGAGGGTCTGTGGGCTGATGCCCTAAGCAGGGTAAATTCCTCTTCCTCATGTGCCAGGCTTAGCCTGATTCAATTTAAGGTGCTACATAGAGCACACATAACGGGAGCAAGGTTGAGCAGGTTCTTCGGAGTGGAGGACAAGTGTGGGAGGTGCGGCGGAAGCCCGGCAAACCACACACACATGTTTTGGTTGTGCCCGGCACTGGAGGGGAGTGACGGGAGTGATTTAGAAGGTGGTGAAGGTCCGGGTCAAACCAGGCTGGGGGTTAGCTTTATTTGGAGTTGCGGATGAGCCGGGAGTGCAGGAGGCGAAAGAGGCCGATGTCGTGGCCTTTGCGTCCCTAGTAGCCCGGCGTAGGATTTTACTCATGTGGAAGGAAGCAAAACCCCCCGGACTGGAGGCCTGGATGAACAATATGGCGGGGTTCATAAAACTGGAGCAGATTAAGTTTGCACTGAGAGGATCGGCTCAAGGGTTCACCAGACGGTGGCAACCGTTCCTCGACTACCTAGCGGAACGTTAGAGGGAAGATAGATGACCAGCAGCAGCAACCCGGAGGGGAGGGAGGGGAGGGAGGGAGGGGAGGGAGGGGAAAGTTTCATTTTATGTTATTTGGTTAGTTTACCATGTTAGTTGGTTACTCTTTATTAGATGGTAGTTATCATGTTACTTGTACTGTTAAATTTTCTTTATGTTTGATGTGTAAGGGGAAAAAATTGTGAATGAAAAATTTCAATAAAATATATATTTAAAAAAAAACACATATGAAATGAATGAAATGAAAATCGCTTATTGTCAAAAGTAGGCTTCAAATGAAGTTACCGTGAAAAGCCCCTAGTCGCCACATTCCAGCGCCTGTTCGGGGAGGCTGATACGGGAATTGAACCGTGCTGCTGGCCTGCCTTGGTCTGCTTTCAAAGCCAGCGATTTAGCCCTGTGCTAAACAGCCTGTGCTAAACATATATTTATGAAACAATTCCAAGCCAAATTCTGGAGCAATATCAAAACTAAATCTAAAGTGAAACTACTTGAAATTTCTCCTAAGCCATGAAGAGTTGTTGAAGTAACTTTTGCGATACCCAATTTTTGATCAATTTGTTACGAAGGTATCACAGAAAGCCTGGGGCAGATTTCTCCGTTCATTCATGCCGGCAGGAATCTCCAGTTCCATTGGTGCGCAAAATGTTCTGTTCTCGCTAGCAGCGGTAGCATGACGGACTGGGATCAGAGAATCACAACACTGATTTAGCATAGGGATTTGAAATCTGGGAAAATGTTCTAACTGTAGGAAGGTTTGTTTTTCTTTGCTTATCAAGGTACAGGATGTCTATTTTGGTACAAAAACACTTTCTCACTTTAAGCACCTGTTGTCAGCATCAGCCCCTTTAGTGGCAGGTAATCGGTGCAGAAACGTGTCTTAATTATAGCCATTTTTGTATTTGCTGTGTTTGGACTTGCACCCACATTAATAGCAGCTGAGGCAAGATTGAATCCAAATCCATTTCATTTTCCAGTCAGCAGAAGGAACAAACATTTAATTTTGCTGGTCTGACCTAGATTTAAACATTGTTATAAGCTGTTTACAACTTTGTGGATTGAATAAACTGGGTATTGCATTATTTTATGCATCGTTACTAGTTGATATTCATCCAGGCTTGTCTAAAATCCAGTACTGGATGAGCAAAGATTTCCTCCAACTAAAATTGAAAACATTGAAGCCATTTTCCTTGGCACCTGCTACAAACTCCATTCCCAAGCAAGTAAACCATTTATTTTCCTGATAACTGTCTGAGGTGAACCAGACTGTTCACAACATTCATGTCATTTTTAACCGTAAGATGAACTCCTGACCACACATCCATTCTCCGACTAAGACTGCCTTTTCCGCCTTCTGATCATTACTTGACTCTGCCTCAACTTACCTGCTGCTGAAACACTCATCCATACTTTTATTAGTTCCAGACGTGAATATTGTAACCCACTTCTCGTTGACCTCCTACAGTCTACTCTTCATAAACTCAGTTTCCATACTCCAATTTCCAACCCAAGTCCCGTTCACACGTCACCTATACTCACCGACCTACACTGACTCCCGGTTAAGCAATGCCTCAATTTTAAATGTCTCATTCTCGTTTTCAATTCCCTTCATAATTAGCTGTTCCATATCTCTGTAGTCTCTTCCCCTCCAGTACCCTCCAAGATCTCTACACATCAAATTCTGGCATCTTGAGCATCCTAATTTTAATCTCTCCCTGGTGATCGTCCTTCAGCTGCTAAGGCTGTAAGCTCAAACTCCCTCCCTAAACCTCAGCACCGCTTTCTTTCTCTTTTTACATCCCCCTCTTTTTTGTGTTTTTTTTTTGAGGTTTGGTACAGTTCAGCAAAAAATAAGAGACTCAACATGCATGGATACAGAGGGGACAGGAGAACAGCAATATAGCTGGCTCAGTACAATCATTAGACTCAACTCGGTGCCTCTAACCAGATCACTAGATTACATTGGAGAAAAGGATATGGCCATGAAAACATGGTAAAATGGTGCACACCTTCCCATGTGGTGATTGCTCGCAACAACCACGCAAATTCAGGATAAAGTTTTCATGCTATGTTCAGGCACACACCACCTATTTCCCTCAACTCCAGTATCATAGGAGGCACCAATGACACGGCACCCTCCTCTCCTCAGATTCTAGACTGTCTGTACTCCAACAGGAGCCAATAATGGATAATTTATGCCCACCATAACAAAAATGGAAAAATACACCGAGACCGCCCCATTCTTAAGAGGATATACACACAATATGCCACACAATGCAACACAACCCCAACCTCAGGCACAGTACAGAACAATCATCACCTCGTCAATATTTATGCAGAGAAGACCCAGCTACAGATTCGAATTATGGTCAGTGCTGTCAGCACATTTCATAAAACTGGTCGAGGTACAAAGAAAAGGGAGAATTACCAGGAGCAGAAGCTCACCGGATGAAAGAGGACCAGAACCAAGGACCCGTATTTCTCCCACACACCCCCACCATCTACTAGCTGCTCGTTCAGACAAGGGAATGTCCTAATCAGGGGAGTAAACAGGATTATACCATAGTACAGGACCCGGCTCAACCCCAGGCCCTCGTGCACATAGGAGTCAATGAACCAAGGATATTCAAGCACATCAAAAAAAAAAGTCTCTCAGGATGTCCCTAATAAGCGCCTTCAAGAAGGGACGTCCCCAAGCATAAAGGGGCCTCATAATACCAGGCATGGCCTGGTCCAGCACTCTCTAACACACACCGAGATCTATCTATCACCCAGCTGGCCCTGCACTTCACCGACCACACCCAGGGAGGGCAGTGCGCCAACCCCACTGACACTAGAAAAATCACACCAGCTTCAACTGGGGAGACCCCCACCACCGAAGGGAAGAAGAATTGTCAAGACATAAAGCAATTGGGAGGGAGGCCAATTTTCTCTTCCCCTGTCCCCTACTAGAATTATGGGGAACCCCCCCTCCCCCCAGCCGCAACCCAAGGAACCAAAACAGGGTTTATAACAGTACACTGCTCACCCAGATAAAGCAAAGCAGAACCCCCTTTTAGGAAGAATGTCTGAATTAACCCAGGAACATTAACCATCAACCAGCACTGTATGTCATTGCAAGAAGGATACGAGGGGGGGAAAGGCAGTGCTTCCTCAAAACAAAAACACTGCCCTGCCCATAGAAGACTCAAACTCAACGAGGCAGACGCTCAGGAAACCACCATGTAAGACTACTTGGAGGAGGACTTCTAACTTCCCCCATCAGCCTACCCTCAAACTGAAGATGGACTGCAACAGCATAGAGGCATAACACACAGGCTGTCATTTCAACAATTCTAATAAGGATTAACTGATCACAACCCACCATGCTCACACAAAGCTCCAAAAATGCCTACCACAAAGAGGAACCATAAGGAACCCAGCCCTCTCCAGGATACATGATCTACCCGGGACTTCAAAGGAGGTAAGCATGAATTCTCAAAATTCACAATAACAAAAAAATATATATAGACCAGATACAATTTGCTCTAACTGGGGTCTGTCTATCCTTAATCCAAGTGAGGACTTAACTGACCATATTGCCCACCACCTACCCAACAAGCCACCCACCATCCTGCCATGGCTCTACTCATCTCTATAAACGAGAGAAGGGGTGTCTAAAATGCCCTTCCTTCTCATAATTGCAAGAATTAGAACACATAAAAAAGGGAACATGACTGCGCATGAATCATATCATTTTACTGACTGTTTTTTGCTACAGAAAACCCTCATTCATGCTCACACACCGCATACCCTTGCTAGGAGAAAAGACAACAACATTAAAATCAATAACATAATCACGAGGGAATAAAGTCCAGGACTATTGACGAATTGCAGGATGATAACACCGTCTATGCCATTTGGAAAAGCCAAAGCCATGGCAAGATTGTCGAACAGCCTTCAGGATCTCTCCAATTCCATCGAATGAAGCACCTTGTCCATTGTCTGCCACGCCAGTACACAGGCGATTAGGAACCTAGGCCCTGGCCAACGGGATGGGATAGGAGGTATGTCACAACCAACCACCCCCAACCCCTCAGATGAGCATTGAGAACAGGATAATGCAAGACCAGTGGTCGAGGTCTCCACCTGACCCCAGGCTTTGAAGACCAAATAGCATGCTCCACGAACCTGATGAGCCCGACCTCGAAATAAAGACAGCAAAAGCCTGGCATCCAATTTTCATACTCAAGTCGGGAGTTCGCCTCCCACTTGCAAGAGACCAAGCTCACGAACACTCCTGGTCCAGTTCTATTCCCAAGTCGGCCAGGATGGACGACACCCCATGCAAAAGGATTTACAAGGACCAATGGTGAGCCCTTACCGGGGATGTTGCTCTATTAAATACCAGGATTCTCTCTGTGCTTCTACCATTCTCTCGAGGATACTTCGCAGTTCATCAAAAGTGAGCACCACGGTGCCGAGATAGTCATCACTTGCATTGACAGCCATCATCCCGATGCAAACAGCACCACCGAGGCGTAGGCCCACTCACCACCAAACTCCGACCAGGATAATCCAGGGTCATAGTACAAGATATATATCTAAAATATAAGAATATCCATTTAGGATAAGGATTAAAAGACGAGCAAAGTTCTCAAAAACGCAGCTGGTCCTGTGTTCACATCATGTGACCAGCCCCCCACCCCCCTTCCTCATTTTTAAAAGATTCTCCTTTAACACCTAACACTATTTGACCAAGCTTTAGGTCATGTACCCAAATATTTCCTTATGTGGCTTAATGTCAAATTGTGCTTTAGAATACTGAATTATCTTGGGGTCTTTATATTAACATAAAGGTACAATATAAATGCAATTTGTGATCAATAAATTATTTCAACAAATTTTGCTCCTGGAGGAGGAGATAAATTTCAATTTTGAGTAATTGGTTGTGAGGTATTGTATGGACGGCACGGTAGCACAGTCGTTAGCACTGTTGCTTCACAATGCCAGGGTCTCGGGGTCGATTCCCGGCTTGGGTCACTGTCTGTGCGGAGTCTGCACATTCACCCCGTGTCTGCGTGGGTTTCCTCCGGGCGCTCTGATTTCTTCCCACAAGTCCCGAATGATGTGCTTGTTAAGTGAATTGGACATTCTGAATTCTCCCTCAGTGTACCCGAACAGATGCCGTAGTGTGGGCACCGGGGGATTTTCACAGCAACTTCATTGCAGTGTTAACTTGTGACACTGCTAAAGATTATTCTTTTGAAAAAAAAGGTGGAGGAGAGAGAAAAACTGATTTCAATCACAATTAAATTGTTTTTATGAAACCAACTTGTAGAAAATTTTGAAATAAAAGCAGAAAATTCTGGAAAAACTCAGGTCTGGCAGCATCTTTAAATGTTAACTCTGTTTCTCTCTCCACAGATGCTGTCATACCTGCTGAGCCTTTCCAGCATCTTCTGTTTTTATTTTGGGTTTCTAGTGTCTATAGTATTTTGCTTTTATTGGAGAAGATTAGCTATGTTGTATGTGCATAAAATAAACCTTCAATTTTTTTGTTCCTCGCTATAAGCTGGATGCTATATATCAGAATACGGTAGTAGTGAACTAAAGAACTAGTTTAATATTGAGGTGGGCGAGAGCAGGGGTAATCTGAACTTGTTGACTGGAGTTTGATTCGAAGTAAAATGTGTTTGGTTACCTCTGTCACTGAAGGCAGGCTGAAGATAATGTTTTCACCCATGTTTGTTCATCTCTTTGTCTATAAGTATACCCAAAACCAAATGGACGTTTAGCGGCAAAACTAGTAATGCAGTAGTGTATGGCCCAGGGAAGAACTGATTCGTTTTTGGTGAAAAGGAGTATGTTGGAATTTTTTTAAGAACCTGTTGGGGCAAATGACTTTTTTAAAACAATTTTGTGAGTTGTCTCAGCTGTTGACATGTGTGCAGAGTTTTCAGAACAGGTTATTGGATGTGTGAGATGGAAGCTCTCAGTAAAAAGATTTCCAGTGTAAAATTAGGGACAGTGCTACTAAGGCAATCCTGGTACCAGCCTGGAATAGATGTTGGGCCTCTTGCATAAAGAGGGTTCAACACCTGTTCCAGAACCTCTTGCATAAATTAATTTAAGTACCCCTTCATGTGGGGGCAGGGGGAACAGAATGTTTCCCCGACTCCAAAACCAGGAAAAACTGCAACTAACTGCCAGCCATACTTTGATTCCTTTTCTTTCATCCCTCCCCTCAACCCCCTAGTATTTGCCTCAGAGCCATTTCTGACAAGGCAGTTAACCCAAAAGTAGCAGGTTGCAACGGGAGACTCAATTGGCAAACTTCAGAAATATGCTGATGAGATATTTTAATCAGACCATCTAGTTCAGGCCAGCAAGCAAACCTAATCTAATTTCTACCCCACTTTGTCTCTTCACGTTTATCTCCCTGAAATAGCCGCTTGCATCAGAAAGGCTCAGTGCAAACTTATTCACGGGCAAGTAATTTGAATGGAATTAATTACCAGAATGAAATTTGACCTGTGACTTTATTTTGCTGCTACATATTTTAGCCCTATTGGTACTAAATTTGAGAAGGAAGAATTCTTGGTGGAAATTAACTGAAACCCCTGCATTTTTCAACCAATAGAACCTGAGGAGTCACAGGACGTGACTCCGGAAAGATTTTGAAGTATTGTAGTGAGCATGAATTGCCACGAGCTTCTGGGCGCTCAGCCCAGCGAGGCCGGCAATGCTATTCAACGTTAATTGGTCCACTTAACGAGGCCTGACGGGCCTCTTGCTGCAAATGAAGGCTCGCCAGCACTGCGCTCGCCAGCCCTCCAGCTAATAAAGTCGAGCAGCCCTTGAGCTGCACTCGCTCAGCCAATACCAACCAGCTCGCAACAGTGGCGCTGAGGAAACGAGCCCCAAGGTTCGGGGATACTGACCTGGGGAGGCTGCTAGACACTGTGGAGGCTAGGAGGGATGTCCTGTTTCTCCAAGGGTCCAGGAGGGTCAGCCATAGGGCAGCCAGTGCTGCCTGGGTTGAGGTGGCAACAGCTGTGAGCACCGGGAGTGTGATCAGAAGGACTGGTCCAGTAGCGGAGGAAGATCAATAACCTACACCGGACAGCCCCCCCCCCCCACACGGGAACAACCACCCCCAAACTCTCCATGCAAAACTTAAACCTCCCTCCACCCCACACTCCTTCAACCGTCCCTTCACACCATCTCCCCCCCCCCCAACCACTGTGAACCACGTGTATGGCTACCGATGCCCTCTGTGTCTCCTCCAGGAAAAGCTCGCCCACAGTCGCCAGGAGAGAACCCAGACTGGCTAAGGTGTGCCAGACCATCAGAATTCTCACCACCTTCGATGAACGTGCTCTGGACGTGACCTGTGTGGCCAAGGACACCCACACGGAGGATGGCGGATGTCACAGAGGTGAGGAACCACCGGGCTCCATCCGGGGGACCTGTCAAATGTGAATTATTGCCTTACTGACTGACCCATCCCTCCCACTGACTATACGTCCATTCTCCCACAGCTCCTCCAGCCGATGGTGCCTGCCCATCCCGGGTGGCACACTCTCCAGTCTCCCAGGAGACCACCTCGGAGGAGAGCTCAGAGGATGCCACCAGAAGAGTTGTGTCACAGCCGCCATCCCCACCAGCCTATAGTGCAGATACACACACCTGAGTGGGACATGTTAGTGTTCTGGGGCACAATCTGGTGAGCACCACACTGCTGTTGATGTACATCAGGTGGAGGCAGGAACCCGCAGGCGGGACAGCAGTCGGAGGTTTGCTGGATCCCAGGACCCAGCTGGGTCCAAGTCTGATGCTGAGCCTGTGGAACAGGTTACCCGGAGCTGATGGAGATATCAGGGAGTGGCCGAGACATTCAGAGGGAGATGTCAGCGTCACTCCAGCAGATCCATAGGCGTTTGGAGGAGTCCCAAAGGCTACGGGCGCAGGAAATGTCATCGACAATGCATGGCACTGAAGCCAACACTGCTAGGGTGTGTTGCTCTGTTTATCTGGTTATAAATATGGCGGTCAATATGGTCGCCTTTCTTAATCCTAATGATGTTTCTACTTGCAGAGTCGGCAGGTATCTCTCGATACCGCCACAAGGTTCAACCCGAATACCGATCAAAGAGCCAATACACCAGTTAGTTCAAAGTCAATATTATTTATTTACACACACAGTAAGATCTACTCATGCACAACAGTACTACAAACTAAACTATCTCTAATGCTAATGCCTATACTTAACTTCGGGTGCTCACTTAGTCAGAGGAACAATGGCCGTTGTTCGGATCTGAGGCTGTTGGGTTCGAAGAGATGCAGGAGAACAGCTAAGGTCGTCCGTCTGGTAGCGAGCGTTGACCTTGAACTTACTAACTGGTGTATTGGCTCTTTTATTGGTATTCGGGTTGAACCTTGTGGCGGTATCGAGAGATACCTGGCGACTCTGAAAGTAGAAACATAATTAGGATTAAGAAAGGCGACCATATTGACCGCCATATTTATAACCAGATTCTAGTGATGCTGGTGGATGGGTCTCTCCGCCTGAGAGCCAAATCCAAGAGAGCGAATCTCTCGTGGGGGTTCCGTCTTATACTTGGAGGGGCTTCGCGTGCTTTTAGACGGGCCTTAAACTTGGTCCCAATTAATTGGGCAGCTTCTTGATCATTGTTATCGATCTTGACCAATAAAAGGGGTGGGTGCCCTGATGGCTGGTCGTGTCTTAGGTGGCCGTTGGCCTTGCTTTGTTTGTGTCTTTCTGGCGCCAGGATGTCTAACGGTATCAACTACCTGAGTGTTAGTCCTTTGTTCCTCGGAGATGGGCCATCAATATGCTAATCGACCCAGAGTTTCGATTCCGTCTGGCAACTGCTTCCCAAATATACATTCAGGCACTGTGCCTGCTTGTTGTCTAGTATTGTCCACATTTCCCTACATTCTTTGTGAGCGTCCATTTTGTATTCTGGAAATGGCCATCCCAGATGGCTACACACCCTCCTTGTGATCCTCAACGCGAAGCGTGAAGGATCATATTACCGCATCTTCTTTGTTCTCTGCCTAAGTCGAGCACCCGCAATCAAGGACAGGCTCGACTCTACTCTGTCCTATGATTTGGAACTTTACCTAAATTGTTTTATATACACACATTATTGTAAAATTCTGCGAGGCGCTATGACATTCAGACATGCATTACAATTAAACACGGGAACCTCTTAACTATTCTTATCTAAACTATCCTGAGTCACTTAAAAGAATTTACGACAGTATAAACTATACAGTAGCAGCAATACAGGATCTGTAGCTTGGCAGTCGAGTACAGAGTTTTACATCTTTTTATTAGAACAAATAAACAAACAAAAAAGTTGTTGCACTTTAATTCACTTAAAGAGAGTGGGGGATTTACTGAAGTCTGAAAATAGGGGGTCTGAATATATATACCGGAGGGCGGGAGGCTTTCCTTTGCCATTTCCTAAGTCGCACGCAACTGTAGGGATCCCGCGAAGATCCAAATGTAGACCATGATGTTTGTCCTCATGTTCTCTTCTTCCTTCCGTGGTCTTTCTGTGGCTTCTGTGGACTCGAGCATAATATCTGTTATTATCTTGCTTAAGATCTCGTATGTCTGTCTGTCTGTCCTTTTATTACCAATTACCCATTATAATTGGTCATCATCTGTGACTCCCACATTTAAAAAAAAATTTATTTTTTATTTTTTTAAACTAAATATTTTGGGACAAAACATCCGAGAAGAAAATACTGTCACAGCGCAAGCAGTCTCACAGCCTGTGCGATCGATGCGGTGAGTGTGCCATCCCAGTGTTTGAAGATGTAAATAGCATATGGAGAGCAATCTAAGGGTCGCTGGAAAACAAAAGAGTTTTGAACCAAAAGTTCCTTATGGGGTGCGTATGGGCCGCGGCGGGTAAGAATGGGTGGAATCGCCGAGTAGGACGGTGACCAATGCCGTATGTGCACGACCCGAGCGTAGCTGACCAGATGGGGGTCCTCAGGCAGGGCGGGGACCAGTGGCATTTCTCCACTGCCTGAGCGACCGGACAAGAATGGAAAGAATTTGTGTTCATCGTGGATACTGCCTCGTATGATTACCTTCGAATCAGAAGAGTAGTTATGATCGGTTGTCTACCGACAAATCTGTTCCTTTAACTGCCAGTGGGCGTTAAAGGAATGGTGGCATGGGGCTATGAATAAACTTTAGGTGAACAAACAACATTTAACATTTACAGTAACAAACATTTAACGTAACACAACAAAATTGTGCAGGTTCCATCAGAAGGACACCGTAAATCTCCATCGGTTCCTTTTTACCATCATCTGGACACCTCATTGCTCTATAGCGAACAGAGTCGCAAAGGAGCTTGTCTGGTGGGAGTCAGACTCTTAAGTCATCATCTTCTCCTGGTTGCCATACTCGTGACTGGAGTAGTCGTGCTGAAGGCTTCCTGGGGCGAATTCGGGTCCATCTCATCATTCCGGATGAGTCTATAAGAATTGTCGCGGTGCCAATGTTTCGTGTCAAGGTGGGAGGGGGCAATCCATAGTCGGTGGGTCTGGATCAGGGGCTTTAATGTACGTGGTCTCAAAGGGGTTTCTGGAATCTTGTTCGGAGTCGCTGGGAGTGGGGCCTGGTGCAGGGGTGTACTCGTGTCACGGTGCTATGGGGCCGTCGCTGCTGGTTGAATGAAGGGAGAGGCAAAGTCGTGCCTCTGGGGGTGGAGTCGAAGTAGTGTCTGAGGATGGGCTGGACTGGTTGGGGGAGGGTAGGAATAGGTCGTCGTTGGGCGGGGCATGTTCATCTGCTGCTGCAAGTGAGATGTGGTGTGAATGGTTGTTCTGTGTGCCTTAAGCTGGTTTATGTGTTTATGGTTTTTTGGGTCGGTCTTCACAGTGGATGACACAAATAACATGCCAGTGACTGATGGAAATGAGGCTATGACAGGTGAGGACCTTGAGTAGGCAGCACGGTAGCATTGTGGATAGCACGATTGCTTCACAGCTCCAGGGTCCCAGGTTCGGTTCCGGCTTGGGTCACTGTCTGTGCGGAGTCTGCACATCCTCCCCGTGTGTGCGTGGGTTTCCTCCGGGTGCTCCGGTTTCCTCCCACAGTCCAAAGATGTGCAGGTTAGGTGGATTGGCCGTGTCCAAAATTGCCCTTAGTGTTGGGTGGGGTTATTGGGTTGGGGGGATGGGGTGGAGGGTGCTCTTTCCAAGAGCCGGTGCAGACTCGATGGGCTGAATGGCCTCCTTCTGCACTGTAAATTCTATGATATCACCAAGGAGGTAGTGATGGGCAAGCTAATGGGGCTAAAGGTAGTCAAGTCTCCTGGCCCTGATGGAATGCATCCCAGAGTGCTAAAAGAGATGGCTAGGGAAATTGCAAATGCACTAGTGATAATTTACCAAAATTCACTAAACTCTGGGGTGGTCCTGGCGGATTGGAAATTAGCAAACGTGACACCACTGTTTAAAAAAGGAGGTAGGCAGAAAGCGGGTAATTATAGGCCAGTGAGCGTAACTTCGGTAGTAGGGAAGATGCTGCAATCTATCATCAAAGAAGAAATAGCGAGGCATCTGGATGGAAATTGTCCCATTGGACAGACGCAGCATGGGTTCATAAAGGGCAGATCGTGCCTAACTAATTTAGTGGAATGTTTTGAGGACATTAACAGTGCGGTAGATAACGGGGAGCCAATGGATGTGGTATATCTGGATTTCCAGAAAGCCTTTGACAAAAGGTTGCCACACAAAAGGTTGTTGCATAAGATAAAGATGCATGGTATTAAGGGGAAAGTAGGAGCATGGATAGAGGATTGGTTAATTAATAGAAAGCAAAGAGTGGGGATTAATGGGTGTTTCTCTGGTTGGCAATCAGTAGCTAGTGGTGTCCCTCAGGCATCAGTGTTGGGCCCACAACTGTCCACAATTTACATAGATGATTTGGAGTTGGGGACCAAGGGCAATGTGTCCAAGTTTGCAGACGACACTAAGATGAGTGGTAAAGCAAAAAGTGCAGAGGATACTGGAAGTCTGCAGAGGGATTTGGATAGGCTAAGTGAATGGGCTAGGGTCTGGCAGATGGAATACAATGTTGACAAACGTGAGGTTATCCATTTTGGTAGGAATAACAGCAAAAGGGATTATTATTTAAATGATAAAATATTAAAACCTGCTGCTGTGCAGAGACCTGGGTGTGCTAGTGCATGAGTCGCAGAAAGTTGGTTTTCAGGTGCAACAGGTGATTAAGAAGGCAAATGGAATTTTGTCCTTCATTGCTAGAGGGATGGAGTTTAAGACTAGGGAGGTTCTGCTGCAATTGTATAAGGTGTTAGTGAGGCCACGCCTGGAGTATTGTGTTCAGTTTTGGTCTCCTTACTTGAGAAAGGACATACTGGCACTGGAGGGTGTGCAGAGGAGATTCACTAGGTTAATCCCAGAGCTGAAGGGGTTGGATTACGAGGAGAGGTTGAGTAGACTGGGACTGTACTCGTTGGAATTTAGAAGGATGCGGGGGGATCTTATAGAAACATATAAAATTATGAAGGGAATAGATAGGATAGATGCGGGCAGGTTGTTTCCACTGGCGGGTGAAAGCAGAACAAGGGGCATAGCCTCAAAATAAGGGGAAGTAGATTTAGGACTGAGTTTAGGAGGAACTTCTTCACCCAAAGGGTTGTGAATCTATGGAATTCCTTGCCCAGTGAAGCAGTAGAGGCTCCTTCATTAAATGTTTTTAAGATAAAGATAGATAGTTTTTTGAAGAATAAAGGGATTCAGGGTTATGGTGTTCGGGACGGAAAGTGGAGCTGAGTCCACAAAAGATCAGCCATGATCTCATTGAATGGTGGAGCAGGCTCGAGGGGCCAGATGGCCTACTCCTACTCCTAGTTCTTACGTTCATGCAGACTTGCCATTGGGATAAGTAATTTTATATACGGAGGGGCTGACTTTATCAGAAATGGAGTACAAACAGTCCTGCAAATTTGGGGGAGAGGAACGAGCTGGGGTTGTTTAGGGATAGCATGACCTGCTGCCCTACTACAAATTCTGTGGCGTGTACTGTTTTGTCGAAGCAAACTTTACGTTGCTTCTTCCGTGTCCCAAGCCTAACAGTTGCTGTGAGCTGGGCTGTTTTTACATTCTCGACAATCTGCTGAACTGCTTTCTCATGGGTGAGGGCAGTGACTGTGGGACTGGCCAAATCGACCTGTCCCCTTCATGGGCCGTCCGGTCATGAGGGTGTGGGGGGTGTATCCTGTCGACGTGGATACCGTGTTCCTTATGAACATTAGTTCATAAGGGGAGAACTGTGTTCCAGGTGTTGTTGTGCTGTTGCACCATTTTCCTTAGGGTTGCTTTGAGAGTCCTATTCATTCTCTCTACTATTCCGCTTGATTGGGGGTGATATGCAATGTGGAATTTTTGTTTGATTCCGAAAATTGTGAAGACGTTTTCCATCACTCGTCCTGTAAAATGTGAGCCTGGGTTCTATGCTGCGGGGAAGTCCCCATTTTGTAAATATGTGCTGAGTGAGGATCTTGGCTGTCGCTTTAGCCGTGTTCGTTCTGGATGGAAAGGCTTCCACCTATTTTGTGAAGGTGTCAATGACCACCAACGCATACTTAAAACCATTCTTGCAGGGGGGTAGGGGTCCTATATAATCAATCTGCAAATTCGTCCAGGGGCCATTAACGGGGCGGGTGTGACTAAGCTGACCTTTCCTTGCATATCTGTCGGGATTGTTCTGGGCGCAGATTAAACTGTTTTCAATGTAGTGCGTTACATTGGATTTTAAATCGGGCCACCAGCAAAGAGGTCTGAGGTGGGTGAGGGTTGCTTCTATGCCTTGATGTCCATGGTTGTCATGGAATTGACAAATAATTTGGTTTCTGTCTTGAGTGGGGACCACATAAATACCTTCTTTTAAAATTATACCGTCATGTGTCGTCAACGTGTTCTTGTATTTATCGTAGGGGGCTGGGAAGTTGCCTTTTAAAACTTCCCTGAGCTGTTCTTCAACTTTTTGGGCCTGCGCTAAATCCTGAATGTTGGTCTGTGAGACCTGAACCGCGTGTACTGGGGCACTCTCGGGAGGCTTCCAAAAGTGACCGTGTCTGGAACCTGCCTTTGCTAGGGCGTCTGCCTTAACGTTACCCGGGGGGGGGGGTGGGAAGAACGATGGTGGCTCCGAACTTTAATAATACCATATTTCCGATCTTTAGCTGTCCTTAGAATATGCTGGAGTAATGGGGCTGAGGGTAGGGGTTTTCCATCTGCGGAAACGAAACCTCTAGATTCCCACAGGGGTAGGAATTCTGTTAAACTATTACAGACATATATAGACTGTCGGAATATATGTCGGCTGGGGTCGGGAACGAGTCTGGGTGCTCTACAATATACGCTACTGCTGCTAGTTCTGCCCGTGAGCCTAAATGTCCGGGCAATTTCAAATATATCTCCTCTAACGCGCGTCCCTGCAAGTCATCTACATATATACTGCAACCGGTAATCCTTTTACCGTTCAAAACTGTGGAGGAGCCATCCACATAAATCTTTAGGGGTGCGCCTATGTCTGTGGGCTGGAGTCTCTGGGTTGGAGTACCTGGTTTCGGGGGAGCTGACTTTGATACAAATGGTCCTGTGTTGTGTTTGGTGGAGATGATTTCGCATTCATGTGGGGTGCCGGCATAGTGTAAATTGTCTGCAAGGAAAGTGTGTTCTTGTCCTCTTCACTGTTATGTCCCGTCCCTGTAAGAGCAGGGTCCATCGGGTGGCGCAAATTTGGCTGACTGTGCCGTCCTTTAGTCTACCATCCAGGAGAAGTTGGGTTGGGTTGTGCACAGTTAAAATGGTGATGGGGTTGAGTCCTGTTATGTAAGCGAAGTATTGAACTGCGCAAAAAACTGCAAGCAGGTGCTTTTCACAGACAGAAAATCCTTGCTCAACTGGATCAAGTACTCGTGAGGCGTATAATACGGGGCCTAAACGATCGTGTCTTTCTTGGAGGAGCACGGCCGAAAGGGTTCGGTCGGTGGTTGCAACTTCAATTGTTTATGGGGAGAGTGGATCTGGGACCTGTATTGCGGGGTCTGTGCTGAGGGCTCGTTTTAATGCATCCGTGTGCTGTGGAAGCCATTCCCATGGTGCTTGCTTCTTTAGGAGTTTGGGGAGGGGCGCTGCCTTTGTGGCAAAACCGTCGATGTGATTCCAACAGTAGCCAACCAGTCCTAGAAATGACCGGAGGGCTGTGACATTATGGGGCAGGTGTAATTTGACAATGGAGTCGATGCGTTCCTGCTCGATCTCGCATTTGCCATGGGTGGTCACTGTTCCTAAATAAATTACTTTTTCTTGTAGAATCTGGGCGTTTTTGGGGTTCACTTTACATCCAATTTGTTGAAGGAGTCCTAATAGTTCGGCGAGAAGCGAAATGTGCTCTCCCTTAGTGTCCGCCTGTAGTAGCAAGTCGTCTACATACTGGACAAGGCAATCGGGTCGGGAAAATTTGGCTAATCCATTCGCCAGCTGTCGGTGGAAAATGGAGGGGGAGTTGTGGAAGGCACGTCCACGTGCATTGCTGTCCCTGGAAGGTGAAAACAAATTTATATTGGTAAGCTTTATCCAATGGGATGGACCAAAAGCCGTTGCTAATGTCCAAAACCAAAAAACGTTTTGACTGTAGTCCCTGCTTTAACATTGTCTCAGAACTCGTGGCTACTGTGGGGGCTGCTACTGGGGTTACTTTGTTTAGTTCCCGGTAATCGATGGTCAGTCGCCATGATCCATCAGGTTTCCTGACGGGCCAAATTGGGGCATTGTTTGTTGAGGCTACTGAACGGAGTACGCCTTGGTCAGGCAGACTCTGGATAACCTTTGCGATTTCTCCCTCTGCTTCTTGGGGAAAACCGTACTGCTTTTGGGGTTTGGGGTCGGGACCTGTAATGTTCACTAAGCCAGCGGTCTTGCCACAGTCGTGCTTGTGCTGGGCAAAAGCTGCTTTGTGTCGCTGCAAAACGTCTCTTGCCTTTCTGTCCTGACTAATGGATCGAGGTTCGTACCAGAGGTTTCCTACTGCGCTAATCCTGTGTGCGTAGTCTCCAACTGTGATCGTGGCGGGGACTCGTGCTGCCTTTGCCGTTCTCCACACACATTTGTTTACGGGGTCGAACGATAGATTGCGGGAGCTCATAAAATCTATGCCTAAAATGTGTTCGGCTGTCTGGGGTAGATCGACTAGAACTACGGGGTGTTTAGTTTTAATGTTCCCTATCTGAATCGCTACAGGGGCTGTGATGTGTCCCTGCTGCAAGTGCCCTGTAAAACTGCTGAGAGTAATGGTGTCTGTGGTGGACCATGTGTCTCGTTGAAACATTGTGGAGGAGTTGAGCGTGGTGCGGTACCCTCCTGTGTCCGAAAGAATTTCTACGGGGTATCCCCGGATTGTGCCTGCCACTACCGGTCTTCCGGACTTGTCCCAAAGGGTGTCGCAGACCCAAATTGGGGAGTCCAAACACCGTCAATCGGTGCCGTTCATATCTGCGCTATCGGAACGGGCACTAACACTATGGATTGGCCTGGCCCTATTCTTATTCAGGGTGCCTGCCTGCTGGTTTCGCTGCTGCTTCTGGGGGGCTTTAAATTCTCGTGCATAATGTCCTAATTGTCCGCAATTGTAACATTCTTGGGATTTAGGCTGCTGTGGGCTGTTTCTTCCCTCATTTACCCATGTGGGGTTCTGGTGTGTCCTAACTGGATGCATGTTAGTAACTGCCTGCTCTTCCTCTGCTTTACCGTAAGCTGATTTTCCCTGAACGGACAGCTCCCAAGCTCGGGACAATCTCGTTAGTACCCATTTCTCATTGTGGGCCTCGTCTGAGGGGTCGTAATTTGCGCAAGCTCTCTGTCCTGCTTCTGTCGCGTGAGAGACAAGGATTCGAGTCCATTTGGCCATATTGTCTGGTGTCAAATGGGTGCGGGCTAACTCTCCAAATACCGCTGTGAAATGAATCCACAGGAGTCCAGCAAATGCTGTGCGGTCGGTGCTCGGTCTTTTTCTGCCTACATTTGTTTAGGCCTTCTACGGGCTCTCCCTTATTGTAGCCGATCGCATCTAGGATCGCTGCATGCATTTCTTGGAGGGTGCCTCCTCCTACATTTTGTGGGTCGGGAAGGGCTGCCACGCCTGAGGGGTCGAGGCTCAGAAGTGTGAGCTTCACGTGCTCTTTTTCATCCAGGCGGTACATGGTCACCTGTTGTTTGACTCTTGCGAAATAATGGTGTGGGTCCGATGTGGGTAGGAACGGTGCTATCTTATCGCACGCGTCCCTTAATTGAGCGACGGTTAATGGGGTGGTGTACAGAAAATCGGGGTCTCCGTCTGATGTGGCCCTGCGCTGTGTGGTGACAGGGTTCAAAGGGTTGTGCTCTGTCTGTGCAGTCGGGGATGGGGGTGCTTTTCTTCTCTGTGGTTTGTCCTGAGTACATGTGCCATGTACATATCTATGTTCAGTCTCATTTAACTCCTGCCAATCGGGGCTATTTTCTTGGTCTAATTGGGGTCCAAATGTATTCTGGAATCCATTTTGTATAGAAAGCAGGGATTGCAGGTCTGCAATTTGCTTTCGGCATTTGGCGTGGTCTACCGAGCTCTGCCATTGTTCCATCGTGGAACTGTGGCGTGCTCGTGGGGCTGCTTTTAAATCGTTCCATTGTTTCTGTAACTGCTCGACTTGGTGTTCTGTTTCTTCTCTTACCAACACCGCGCGTTGCGTGCCTCGGTAGGCCTTATCATATTGCGACTGAAAGCTGCTTAAATGGGCGAGACAAGATTGGTCTGCCCATTTGAGATCCGCCATCTCCGTGTCCTTCGCCGCTAACTGCTCTCTCAGTTCCCTGTTAACTTTCTCGTACTCACTCACGTCTCCCTCACTATTCTTATCTCTCTTCAATCTCTCTGCAGAGCATCCTCACAACCTCCTCTGTGCCTCCTAATTGTGCCAAGCAGGACACGATTGCCATCGGCTTACGAGCTTTCCCTAAGCTCTTCTTATGGATCTCTCAGGTTCTCCCACCAAGTATGCCCTATACTTCCGAGACCAGTTTCATCGTTCGCACAAAATTCACTCCAAAGGGGCCATCCTTTCCCTTTGAGATATTTTCTGATTTCCTCTTCCCTACTCTACTGGTCGCTGCGACCTCGAATTCCTGGGCGTTCATAAGGCGTTCCATTGCCTTCATTGCCATTTCTATCGCTATCTCTGGGTTTCTACCGAATTTGGAACAGGGGGGAATAAAGTGGTGATGTAAACACAGGTACGGCTTGCTCTATTTTCCGGTCTACAAAACTCCCGATAGTTTTATGCAACAAAATCTATCAAGTTTACCTTATTTCCCTTGTTAGTACGCATGCAAATAACACACTTCCGAATCTCGGAGGTTTGATCGGTATTGGTCTTACGCTTGTGGTTTTTCTTTTTCCAATTGGATCTCTAATTCAAATTTGGGTGTTCTCGGAATGGCAAAGCCACTTCTAGGTCGAGTCCCATCAGATGTCGCCAGTGATGTTGCTCTGTTTATCTGGTTATAAATATGGCGGTCAATATGGTCAACTTTCTTAATCCTAATTATGTTTCTACTTTCAGAGTCGCCATGTATCTCGCGATACCGCCACAAGGTTCAACCCGAATACCGATCAAAGAGCCAATACACCAGTTAGTTCAGAGTCAATACTGTTTATTTACACACAAAGTCAGATCTACTCATGCACAACAGTACTACAAACTAAACTATCTCTAATGCTAACGCCTATACTTAACTTCGGATGCCCACTAAGTCAGAAGAACAATGGCCGTTGTTCGGATCTGAGGCTGTTGGGTTCAAAGAGATACAGGAGAACAGCTAAGGTCGTCCGTCTGGTAGCGAGCGTTGACCTTGAACGTACTTGCTTCTGGTGATGCTGGTGGATGGGTCTCTCCGCCTGAGAGCCAAATCCAAGAGAGCGAATCTCTCGTGGGGGTTCCTTCTTATACTTGGAGGGGCTTCGCGTGCTTTTAGACGGGCCTTAAACTTGGTCCCAATTAATTGGGCAGCTTCTTGATCATTGTTATCGATCTTGACCAATAAAAGGGGTGGGTGCCCTGATGGCTGGGCGTGTCTTAGGTGGCCGTTGGCCTTGCTTTGTTTGTGTCTTTCTGGCGCCGGGATGTCTGTAACAGTATCAACTACCTGAGTGTTCGTCCTTTGTTCCTCGGAGATGGGCCATCAATATGCTAATCGATCCAGAGTTTCGATTCCGTCTGGTAACTGCTTCCCAAATATACATTCAGGCACTGTGCCTGCTTGTCTAGTATTGTCCACATTTCCCTACATTCTTTGTGCGCATCTATTTTGTATTCTGGAAGTGGCCATCCCAGGTGGCGACCTGTCGGCACCAGCTGGTCTTCGGTTTCCTCCCCGGCTTCGTCCTCTAGACCCTGCTGGTCCAGCGCCACCTCATCATCCTCCTCTTAAAGGTGGCCATATGTTCCTTATCACCAACCTCCAGATCATCGCCCCGCTGCTGTGCAAGGTTGTGGAGGGCACAGCAGACCATCACTTCAGTTGGTATTGAAATGTCTGTAAATGTTACCTTTTTGTCATTTTAATTCCTGCATGTCTCTCAATTTTACTTTTGGTGTGTGAACATAGCTAGATTGTTGAAGTATGACGTGCATTTATGTAGCACCTTTAACTTAAATTGTATGATGTGCATAATTGGATAAAAATTGACACCAAGTCAAAAATGATTTTGAGACAGACTCAAAGTTGGTCAAAGAACTAGGTTTTCAGGAGGAGAGAGAAGTTGAAAGTTTTGGGAAGGGAGTCTGAGGCCCTGGGTGGCTATTGGATCAAGGCAATGCTACCAATAATGGGGCAGAGAGTAGGAGATGTTTAAAAGCCCAGTGTTTAAGGTTGCCTATTATTTTTTTAAGAATAGATAGGGAGGGATGAGACAATGGAGTGAGCATTTTAAATTTGAGCTGTTGGTAGACTTGTCCGCAAGCAGAGTTATAGGTGAGTGGGATAGGGTGGGAGTTTTAACAGGTTGCAAATTTAAGCTCCGGTTCAAAAGTGAGAAGCCATCTCGGCGATCATTCCAATATTTGAGTCTGGAAGTAACAAAATGCTGAAGCTACGCATGTGGGAGTAGGTTGGCTTTATGATGGAAAGATTATGGGGTTGAAAGCTTAATTTGGGTCAAAAACGATGCTGAGCTCACAAATGGTCTCCATCACTGAGACACTGGCTGGGAACGGAGATGAAATCGTTGGTGAGAGAACAGTTTGTTACAGTGGATGAAGGAAATGGCTTTGGTCTTCCTAAGGCTTAATTAGAAAACGTGCTATCCATCCAGACTGGATGTCAGACAAGCAGGTTGGTAACATAAGCATCAGGAGAGTCAAGAGAGTTGGTGATGACATAGAGATGGATATCATCACCATACATTTAGAACCTGATGACAACTTCAGATGATGTCACTGAGGGGCAGTGAGTAGATAAGAAAGGTAAGGGCCATGAATAGATCGGGCAGTAATGTGCTAATCTTGGTATCAGGACTTTCTGTCAAGGAGTTTGGTTGATCTATCATGTTGTAGTGATAGGCTGAAGTTAGATTTGGTGTAAATTGTTTATAGTTTAATTATTATTTGATGTAATTATATCACTAGCAAGGATGGTGATTGGACATGTGATGTATAAACCACTTGCAGGATTCTTTACTTTGAAAGAAGCATACCTGCAAATGCTTTTCATTTTAATTTCCTTAACTGCCACAACAATAAATCTTGTCCCAATCTAAAAATACCCATGCTGTTAAAAATGGTTCAAGTGTTTTATGTGGGGGGGTTTACAAACAGTGACTTGTATTTTCCACCTACAATGGGGGCGATTCTCCGATATTGTGCCGTCATGAACGCCGTTGCATTTCACGACGGCGCAAACAGGGCCCGGACACGACCTATTCTGGCCCCCACAGGGGGCCAGCACGGTGCTGTAGCAGTTCACGCCGCTCCAGTGTCCTTACGTGGCGCCAAATGGGCGCCGTGCCAACTCGGCGTGCGCAGTTGGGGCAGCCCAATCCTGCGCGTGCGCAGTTGGGCCGTGCCATCCTGCACATGCGCGGGGAACGTCTTATGCATGCTGGCCCCTCACCAACAGGGAGCCGGTGTTCTGGGGCCGCGCGCGGAAGGAGGCAGGCCCGGCGGGGGGGGGGGGGGGGGGGGGGGAGGCCGGCCCGCCAAACAGCGGGCCAGACCCCATCAGAGGCCACCCCGGTGAAGGAGCCCCCCCAGCGTTCCCGCAGAGTTCCTGCCGGCAGCGACCAGGGGTGGACAGCGCCGGCGGGAACCTTTCGTGTCGTAGCGGCCGCTCGACCCATCCGGCTGGAGAATCGCCGCTCGCCGGTTCTCCAAGCGGCGCGGTGCGAATCGCACGCCGCTGGTTTCGGGGGGGTGGGAGAATTGCGTGCGGGAGTCGGGGCGCGATTCGCACGGCGCCCTAGCGATTCTCCCACCTGGCGTTGGGGGGGGGGGGGGGAATAGCGCCCAATAGGTCCCAAAACAACCCTAATTTCCAACTTCAAAACTTGTCATGTGTTTTTCTCCCAAGTCTCCATACACTCACTAGACATTAAATGAGGGTTATTTTATCAATAAGGAATGTTAATGGTTCTGTTTTAGTAATTTAATGCATTTTTCTGAATTGAGAAGTGTTGTACCCTGGGAATTTTTTTAGCCATTGCCTTTAACACTACAAAATTCAGTCCTACCGGCCACTTATTGAGGTTGAGGTTCTGATGGTTTTACAAAGTTAGACACCTGATAGTTTTAAATTACTAAAACTTAATAGGGTGTAATGTTAAATCATTTGTCATCATGACATTTCACAGGTTTATGTGGAATTTACTGAAAGGTGTAACACGCCCTCAACCACAAATTAGCAATGGAATTAAAATATAATTGTTATATATTCCACAGAATATTGGCAAGTTTTTTAATAAAATGGCTGTATTTCAAAGCTTATGATCAGTCTTAACAAGACTGTGCAGATTCTGCTGTTTATAAATTGAATACAAATGCACTGATGTGTGTTTTCAAACCAAGAGCACAATTTGATGGGGGAGGAGTGAAAGAGTCCCGTTTTGAGTGCGTTTAGCAGGGTGTGAACAACCCCGCTGTCAAACTGGACTTTTTTTTTGGCCTCACCGAGGCCGCACTTATTTCATTTCCTGCACTGACGAGCTGAGTTCGAGCTGGATCTCGGCCAGTGAGAGCAAGATCCCGATTGCGACGTCTTGCGAGATCTCGTTAGATCTCACGAAACGTTCCGAGCATTGCAGAACCCATGAGAAGCCTCTCATGAGATTTAGCAGTCTCGTTGCATCACCAAGTGGGGCACAACAAAACCGTTCGATAGTGCTCTAAATTTTTACTTCATGACTCTATTTGCATGTGTAGTTATTTGCCTTCCATACTGTGTT